>NC_057814.1:588337941-588699043 GCF_018294505.1 Triticum aestivum | reverse complement strand
CTTGCCAACTTGTGGCTCTCATTTTGAAGAACTAAGGGGATGTTTGGTTCTAGGCCTAGCATTGCCATACTTTGCCACACATTTTTGCCAACCTTGCCTAAGCTTAGTTCATCAAAATGAGAGCCACAAGTTGGCAAGCCTAAGGGAATCTTGCCACACTTTTTGTGTGTATGCCATGTGGGGCTCAAGTGTGGCTTGCCTAAGGTGTGGCTTGAACCAAACACTCACCTAAGTTAGTCAAACTTGCCTAACCTTAGGTGTGGCAACCTTTGGCAAAGTTAGTCACAAACCAAACAGCCCCTAATCTTAGGCAAGTGTGGCAACATTGTCTCTATGACAAGTGGGCCATAGGGGCAATAAAGTGTGGCAAGCCAAAGTGTGGCAAAAACCAAACACATGCCAACTAAACTGTGGCTGCCAAATTTTGGCTTGGCAAACGGTGGCTGGGAACCGAACAACCCCAAAATCGGTATTAAAAAAAACTAGGGCGCACCTAAAACGTCCAAATCCAAATAAACACGAACTGGAGCTAAATTCAAATATATGGAAATATTATAGCGTCAAGAACTTTTTCCGGAAAAAAAGTTGAGTAATATTCGGGGATTGTTTTCACACACACAAAAAGGTTCGGTGGATGTCCTTCGAGCGCGACACGGTGATGCACCGTTCGATCGACCGCGCGGCCGCGGTTCACGCGCTTGCACAGGATTCCGTATCGTGGCTGTGGTAACTAATAAAAGCGCTGCCTAAGTCTAATGTTTACGTGTACAAGTACAGTTTTCTTTTAAGTTTGACCAACCCTATATAAAACTAAACTAAGCTCCCATACGTGCACTCATCAATATGTCGCCACAGCTGTTGCGCATCCCGGTGCCCGCCTGCTCTGGCCAACAATTTCTCGCCCATCACCGCCATGTCGCCGCCAAGCCGAAGGCTCGCCCGCTCACGTCGTCTGCAGTCCCTCCTCGCGATGCCGCCACACTGCCAAGCACGCGAACAGCTAGTGGAGCCGCGTCTATGCACGCAGCGTACGAAGAGGAGGACGAGCGCATGCTCCAGCACGCCGGCGAGGAGGAACTAGCGTGTCATTGTCGTCTCCGCCCGCGCGGAGGAGGTGCGCATGGTGGCTGTCGCGGCGGAAGCCGGTCGCGCGCGCGTCGAGCCCGCAAACCGGGTGCGGACGTGGAATCTACCTTCGAGACCTTGAATGCCACGTGGATCCTGCAATCTGAAGGAGCAATTTGGGTCAGTCGACTCTTGTGAGCCGTTTGATGCAACATGGATGGCTAGAAGGGCTTCTTCAACCTCCGAAATAGATGCACGGTTCATCTTCTCAGCCCGCTACACGCCTAACCGCCTGCCGCCGCCGCGCCCTCCCCTGAACCGCCTGCCACCGCCATGCTCCCCCCACCCCCACCATCCGTTTAACCCCGGGCACGATCCATTTTTTTCCGGCGAACTGCATTCCACACCCAACACTCATAAGATAGATCATGGGCACCCTGCCGTCTTCTTCCTTCACTCCGTCGAACTTCTTTCACAAATCGACTGACCCAAATTATACTACTAGTATGAACATATTAACTACAGTAGGAACACGAAGATACGAGCAGTAGTACCAACTGCAAGAAGAACAGTAGTAAGACATAGTACTAGTACTACTGTACGTACTAAAGAGTTCAAATAACGAGAAAGAACATAAACATAGTTCTGCTGGGGCCTCAGCACAACACACCCTTGAAAATAAACTAAGAAACTAGTCTGCTTGACACCAGAGTAGAACCAGCATGAGCGACGACACTGCCACCTACTCGGAGTCCGAGTCCACGTCCTCGACTTCGTCCTCGTCCCTCTTCCTCTTCGCCGACGCTTCTTTGCTTGAACCGGACACTGGGCTCTGCTTCTTCATCCAACCCTTGTAGATATTTAAACAAAGGTAGGCATCCATTGCTGCATACAGGATGTGATATTCATCTAATATCTTCGACTCCCGTGCATGATGAAACTCGTGATGAGGTTTCTTCAGTTTAGCGCACGAACGATCAATCATGGCTGCTACCAGGGTCAGCACTGAAGGCTGAGAGGAGGACACCAGCCCTTCCTTCTGGAGGTCGAAGGGGTCGCCTACAAGGAGGCCTATCCGACCCAGGATTTCCTTGTCGTTCCTAAAGTCTACAGTAACGAATTTGACTCGGCCGCCCTTGAGGTACTTCTTAAATTCCTCGCACTCAACGTCGGCATGGCATATGTGGTAGACCAAGCATAAGTCATGCACGCAAACCTGGATCACAGCGGGCTTCTTCTTCTCTGCCTCCTTTAGTTTCTTCTCGCTTCCCAGGACTGTGGTGTACTCAACATCTAGCCCAGCGACCCACTCATCATTTGAGTTTTCGAACATGCGTTTGAAGCGAGCAAGGCATTCTTTCACCGTTGCGGAAGAACGGGTGTAGATGACGTCGAACTCATTGCCGGTGATGGTTCTAATGTTGTACTCACCGCCGATCATGGAGATTTGGGACGCCATGGATTTGGGAGGAGGGTTAGGATTAGTGGAACTGCCGTAATGTGAAAGGACGGGACGATTGGGAGCGAACTGTTGTAAGGTACTGTACTAGTAGAAGACGGGGACGAGTAGGGCGTGCGAATGGCATGGGGTTGCTGGCTTGCCCGGTGTCTAAACGGCTGCAAGCCCCCAAAGAGTTCTCGAGAACTATGCGGGACCCACTAGATGTCATGTCTACTAGACCCATATCGTAGGCCTGACGGTATAGCTTCTGCCTGTTCGCACGCCATGCCGGTTTGTGTGTAACTTCAATTAATTCCGTCAACCGCCGCGCCTCCCACGACCTTCGCCTCCCTCGCGCGGTCGCGCCCTTTGAGACTTCGACCGGCTATAAATGAGCAGTTTTTTTGTCGAGGTCGGGGAAGAAGTCATCGTTGGTGAAGTCGTCGCTGCTAGCAGTCGCGAGAGTGCGCTCCCCAAATTTCAACAGCGCCTGCCGAATGGAGCGCAGGAGGGAGTGACTGTAGGGGACGTTGCGGCCGCCGAATGGATCGCAGGAATAGACCACGAAGCAGTAGATGGTGCTCCTCCCTAGTCTCTATTCTTATCTCTATCTCTACTACTCTTATTTGTTTTTTATAATATACTAGTTGTAGTTGTCAAATCGAATAGTATTGCGCAGTCCACTACACGCCCGGCTGAACACGCCTCCTCGCCTCCATCAAACCCCTTCGTTAAACCCGCATGCAAACCGAGAAACCTACTCCGGCCTGCGAGAAGAAATTTGCCGGTTGCCGTTGGAGAATAATAGAGTCACGTCCAATCCATTTGAGTTAATTGCATGTATGATTCTCCCTCTATGAAAAGTTAATTGCATCCTTCATCTTGTATTCTAAGTACTCTGTGGGTTCCACTGTCAGTACAGTGTACATGACTTGCAGGCTCGCTACAGATTCGTACAGAAAGTTAAAAAGAAACAAATCCATGACTTGCAGGATTGGAGTTAGCACCGACGGAGGTTCGTAGTCGTTCCACGCTCGGGCATTGAAGTTTGTAACTATTTTAGATTAGAACATACTACTCCTCCGGTGCTAGTAGTAGAGCAGAGTCCTACTCCACTACTACTCTACTCAAGCAAGTTAGGGCATAGCAGCAGGTACTGTAGGGAGTACCAGTACTGTGATCACTCAAGCAAGTTGTCTGACTTCGATATGACCCTATGCTGCTGGTATGTGTCTCGTAAGTCAAGCGGCGTGCTGTAGTCATCATCACATGTCCACTTCCCGCAGCACATATTCGCTTCTCCATCTTTGTCCGCTCTTCCATCCCCGCTAAGGCGCCTCCCCCTCTTCCAATCTTCCATCCCCGCTAAGGCGCCTCCCCCCTCGTCCAAAACCCAAGCACTAACAATGGCAGAACCGAGCAGCGTCCGCCGAAAGAGTGGATGGAATTCGCTCCCCACAGAGGTAATCAAGCTCATTGTTTCACGTGTGGACAATCTCAGTATCATGCCGCTCGCCGCGTGCTTGTCGGGGATGTACCGTTTACTCAAAGCCCTCAGGCCGGAGCTTTTTAAGCCAGCTCCTTGCTTGCTGATGCCGCCTGATCTTCAGAAACGGCGTGTCACGCAGCATAACGATCGTAGGGTGGTGAGCATCAACCCCCTTGACTGCGATCTGATCCCCGTCACCCTCAACTACATTAACGGTATGTACTGGGTCGGCATGAACACATCTTGGATGGTGCTTGTCGACGGTCGCGGCAGCTGGATGCTCATGGAGGTCTACACCCAGCGATTGATCCCCCTTCCTTCGATTAACATTGCACTGCTTTGGCACCGCGGCCCAGAATACTCAAAATCTTACAGTAGCCAACATGATACCAAGTTTGATTTGCTCAAGGTTGTAACCTGCCAAGTGCCCACAAGATCTGCGAATTATAAAGACTTCAGGCTAATTGCGTTCTTCAACCGCGGTCTCGCCTATCTGACAGGTCACTGCGGTAAGTGGATAAATCTGCATGTCCATCGCAGGATCATACATCCTCCATGGTTCTCTGATGCCATTGAACACAAGGGCTTCATTTACGCCGTCGACTCCTTCTATGGCTGGACGTATTGCTGGCCTACTCCAGTCATCGCTACAAACGGCTGTTACAGCAGTATGTTACTTTCCTATGATATCATGATGGCTTGCTTATATTACTGTCAACATTTACTGAAAAAATATTCATGCTCATAACATGCTGTTCTTAAGATTGACTACATCAAGAGCCCTTTTTTATTTGACTCCAACTTTTTTTTAGGGTTATTTGACTCCAACTTGATATGATGTTGTAGGCCGCCTGGTGTCCCTACCCTTCCTAATCCCAGAACCTTTCAAAGAAAAGCGGCATGGCAGTTGCAGGTGGTTCCTGGCTCGATCAGACGATGGCGAACGATTGATGATCGTTCGCACGTACCGGACGTGTTGTTTCGCGGAATACAATCACAGTCACTGCAAGGTCTTTGAGCAGGATCCCAGCTTCTCTGGGCCTTCAGGAATTTTTGACTGGAGGTTGGTAAGTAGCCTTGGTACACGCTCTCTGTTTGTCGGACTGAATTATCCGATTAACCAGGAGATAACCAACGACAAGGATCATGATGGCAGCGCGGTTTCGTTCATCAGGCAAAACTGTGTGTACACAGCGTACCATGCGTCTCTGCATGCACCATACCCTGATATGTGCCGCCACTCTCTGCAGCCCAAAGTAGGAGAGAGGGTCGCAAGTATCAGACTTCGACCTGCTGGCTGGAGTTTCCCCCGTCAAGCACCCATCTGGTTCAAGCCGTCAGCCAATCTCCATAGCTTAATAAATAGTAACGTCTAACTGAGCCAGTTAGTTAGATGCGTACACTTGGTGTAGTAGGATCTTTATTTAGTTTGATGCATACACTTGTTCTTTTTTGGTAGCCCTTTTGTAATGATGACTGATGTTTGGTTTGGAAGAGAGAGCTGCGTCTTCACTCTTCTGGCCTGCTTACTGCTTCTGTTGCACCCCCAGCCCTGGTTGCTGCTGCTGCTGTTTTCAAAGTACAATCAGTAGTATATTTCGTCTGTTGGTTGAATAAATGTGTTGTTAGAACGACAAACACAATGTTTTGGAAGTCGTTGCACGGTTCGATCCTTTAGTGCCCCGTACCGTACGTAGCGCATACTATTTTTCATACGGAACATAGTTTCCACTTGTTGATAACATGCAACCCACTGATGAAGGCCTAATAGAGAAGCCCATAATTAACTGGAAGGGAGGCTCTCACATGAATCCGGCCCAGGTACATGCTCATGGTCCCCTAAACATAAATAAGTAAATAAATAAATAAAGATAAATGCTCATGCACCAGTTCTTTAAATTCACGATTTAACAGGAGGATATTATTTCCTATGATAGTGTCGTTACATTTAGTCGATATTATTCTTCGGCAAAGATAGTGACCAGTCTTCTTTCTCCCAGCATTTTCTTCCTGCAACCAGCGGACCCATGCAAATCGTAGTCAACGTCGTAAATAGATCCGATCCATTTTTATTTTTCAATAAGAATGTCCAACCCAGCCCAGCACATTGGCGACGACACTTTATCCTCCGCCTTGGTGCGCTCGCCGCGGCGCCGCTGTCCGGCCCTGTCAACATAGTTTTTTTTTCTAAACGGTCCCTGTCAACATAGTGAATGGGGAGAGGACTGTAGTTGTGAGTATGATAGTACGGACCTACCAGGTCCAGTCCCGAACACAAGCAAGCGCCTCTTTTACTACTCAGATGAACTCCTCGTTTTTTTACTCTAATCCACCCTGCTGATATCTGGGACCCACATCATTTTCAACGTATAGTCAATTAACGACAGAATTGCACAACTTTTTTTAGTAGTAATTCGGAGGAGCAGGCTATAAACTGGGTTGTGCGGTCTCTGTGGCCCGTCTAACAACATGACCAGCTCAGCAGTTTTTTCTTTGGGAAAATGGGTAGCCCAGTATTTCTTTTTGAAGAATACCCAAGCTAGGCCTATTTGTTTTCTCTAACTTACTGGGCTGCAAATCTTTCAAGGCGAGGAGGGATGCATTCCGGCCTGGCCAAAGAGTACTGTTAAAAGTAATATCAAAAGGGGTTGAAAATGCCAAAAAATTATAGCAAATGGGATATTAGTTTCTTTTTTTGTTTTTGTTCTTCACTCGTATCTTATACGTATTTCATTGGATTTAACATGACACAGTACTAAATTATTTTTAAATTTGTTTTAGTATGGCTACTAATTTTTGGATTAAGAATATTTTGTTCCCCAGCAAAAAATTGTGAATTTTCAAAATTTCCCACATATTTAGTTAATTTTTAACCCTGGTACTGACCAGAAAATGGGCAGCAATTCTAAAAATGGAAAACGGGCTGCAATAAATTCCATATGAATTAGAAAATGAGTAAAAATTATAAAAATAATAGCAAATGGGCTGTACATGCCACAGATTTCGAGGCTGACTTGTTTACGCAAGGCTTTGTCAGTCAACACACGATTCTAGCAGCAGTGACTGTTGGATGTCCATCCAACGGCCGAAGTGCTTCTTCAATCTCTAATCTTCCTGCTCCAGCCGCCTAAACTAGCGCCGGCGGGACTGCCTGCTCCCTCCTCTTGTGGCCCGCTATGATGCCGCGCAAGCTTCCCCAGCCCACCCTACTCCCTCCGCTGGCCTGGCCGCACGCAATCAACTGCCTCCTTATTACGCGAAAAAATGATTCCTCCCACTGATATCTGGGGCGGACCGGTTGGGAGGCTGACCTGTGGGCCCACTAAGTTGACGCGTATGCAGGGCTTGTCAACTTAGTCAACAAACGATTCTAGCAGCAGTAACCGTTGGATTTGAATCGAACGGTCCTGCTGCTTCTTCAATCGCTGCTCTTCTTGCACCAGCCGCCCAAACCAGCGCCGGCGAGACCGCCTGCTCCTTCCTCCAGTGGCCGGCTATGCTGCCGTTGAGGCCTCATCGCCCCTACTACTCCCACCGCTAGCCAGGCCCTGCGGCGACGGCAGCCTCACACCGCAGCCGAACCAGTGAACCCTCGTACTCCTCTCCGCGTGGGCATCCACTGCCGCGTCTTCCCCGGCTCCGCGTCGTCCCCTTCCTAGGCCTCGCCGTTTTCCACCGCCTTGGTGCTCTCGGCGCGGCGTGGTCAATGTGGTCAACGACCGACTTCCATCGGAAGAGTACTGCACGTGGAGAGGCTGACAGCTGGGTCCGCGGCCACAACCCAGTATTTTTGTGATTTGCCAAGTAAGTCGCTTTGTCAGGCCTGTTGGGCTGCAAATCTTTCAAGACGAGGAGAGCTTTCATTTGGCTGGCCGAGAAAATGGCCTATCAGTAATGAGAAATGGGCTGTACATTTTTAAAACACATCAAACCGGCAATTAGTTTCAAATTTCTTTTTTTCATTTCGAGATTTTAAATTACATTAATTTTTATGCGTGGACAATTTGTTGGATTTTATATTGATATACATTTATTTTTAAAATCAGTTTGAATGTGACTCGAAATTTCGGGATTAAAAACAGTTCGGACCGCACCGAAATATGCAAAATTTCGTATAATTTTTTAACTGTGGCCACAATATGGGTTGTAATGCTAACAAAAAGAATATGGGCTCCAAAAAAAACCATAAGAATTAGCAAATGGGCTGTAAATTATTAGAAAAAATGGTAGATGAGATGTATGCTGTTTTCCACAGATTGGAGGCTTTCCTAAAAAAAAGGTTGACGCACAAGCAGTGACTGTTGGATGTCCATCCAACGGCCGTCGTGCTTCTTCAATCTCTGCTCTTTCTGCTCCAGCCGCTCAAACAAGCGCCGGCGGCACTGCCTGCTCCCTTCTCCCCGCGGGCGGCTGTGCTGCCGCGCAGGCCTCACCGCCCCACGGTACTCCCATCGCTGGCCTAGCCATCCCTCTACTCACCCACACCTGCTGTTATTCTCCGGCGAAGGCAGACGAACCAGTAAACCCTCGTACAGTCGTACTCCCCTCCGCGTGGGAAACAACTGCCGAGTCTTCCCTGCCTCCGTGTCGTTCCCTTCTAGGCCTCGCCGTCGTCCACCACCCTGGTGCTCTCGGCACGGCCTGGTCAACGTGGTCAACGACCGATATGCATCTGAAGTGGACTGTACGTGGAGAGGCTGACAGCTGGGTCCATGGCCGCACGCAAGGAAATGCCTCCTTATTACGCGCAAAATAATGATTCCTCCACCTGACATCAGGGACCCACCGACAGGGCCTCTGTATTTCGTGAAAAAAACGTTACCGCCGCTGACAGCTCGGACCCACTAGCTATATCTTCCCACGCAAGGAAGTGCCTCTTTATTACGCACAAAAAAATGAATACTCGCCCTGCTAGCTGGGACCCAGTATGGTGGCAGGCTGACTTGTGGGCCTACTAAGTTGACGGGGATGGAGGGCTTTGTCAACTTAGTCAATATGCACGATTCTAGCTCCAGTGACCGTACGATGTCCATCCAATGGCCGTAGTGCTTCTTCAACCTCTGGTCTTCTTGCTCCAGCCGCCAAAACAAGCGCCGGTCGTGCCTCGTGCTCCTGCCTCCCGTGGCCGGCTGCGATGCGGCGGAGGCCTCACCGCCCCCTACTACTCCCACCGCTGGCTAGGCCATCCCTCTACTCACCCACACCCCATGTTATTCTGCGGCGACGGCAGCCTCACACCGCAGCGAACCAGTGAACCCTCGTACTCCTCTACGCGTGGGCATCCACTGCCGCGTCTTCCCCGGCTTCGCGTCGTCCCCTTCCTAGGCCTCGCCGTCGTCCACCGCCCTGGTGCTCTCGGTGCGGCGTGGTCAACGTGGTCAAGGAACGGCTTCCATCGGACGTGGACTGTACGTGGAGAGGCTGACAGCTGGGTCCACGGCCGCAGCAAGGAAGTGCCTCCTTATTACGCGCAAAATAATTATTCCTCCACCTGATAGCGGGGACCCACCAGACGGGCCACCGTATTTCGCAAAAAAACATTTCCCCCTGACTGCTGGGACCCACCAGCTACATCTTCGCACGCAAGGAAGTGCGTTCGGGCAAAAAAAGATTCACCCCCTGACTGCTGGGACCCACCAGCTACATCTTCGCAGGCAAGGAAGTGCCTGACAGTCAGGACCCACCTGGTCGAAGCATACGTAGCGTTGTCATTCTGGTCGCGAACGTGTACGTATTGGTCGATGTAGAGGCGCGCACGTGTCGTAGTAGAGGCGCGCACGTAGCATGTACACGTACGTACAGCGGCCAGGGTGCAAGAAAGTAAATACGACCACGTACGTACATACGGGCGGGGTCTCGAACGCCTACTCGCGCGTACGTATGACTGGGGCTCGTGTACATGGCTGGGTCGGAACGGACAAACAACGTCGTCGTCGTGTTCCTGGGGAGGCAACGAAATGCGTCGTGTTCACCCGGAGGCAACGGAACGCGTGGGAGCCAACCGGCTTGGACGGAACAGCCGATGGAAACGAGGCCTGGCGTACCGCAGAACGGAGGAAACGGCCTTGTGTTCGACCGGCCACGTTCGAAACGGGATCCTGTTCATCGGGAGGGGTCTGGCGTACCGCAAAACGGAGGAAACGGACCTCCTACGGTCGAAACGGGGGTCCTATTGATCGGGAGGGGTGTGGCGTACCGCAAAACGGAGGAAACGGACTTGTGTTGGAGCGCTACGGTCGAAACGGGGGTCCTGTTCATCGGGAGGGGTGTGGCGTACCGCAAAACAGGACTCCACGGGATACTGTTCATCTCCACCGTCGACCCCCTCCAGCCTCCACGGGCTACTGTTCATCCACCGTTGACCTCCTCCAGCCTCCACCTGCGACTGTTCATCCACGGGCTCCTGTTCATCCAGCCTCTACCGCGCGCTACTCCACCGGCTACTGTTTAACAAGCCCTCTCCACGGGCTCCTGTTCAACCACCCCTCCACGGGCTACTGTCCATCCAGCCCTCCACCGTCTACTGTTCATCCTGCCCTCCATGTGGTGGTCCTGTTCATCCTGCCCTCCACGGGGTCCTATTCATCCAGCCCCAACCGGCTCGATCGATCGGGGTCCTGTTCATCCAGAGGCAACGCCACGGGGTCCTGTTCATCCACCCCCACCAGGAACTGTTCATCCACCCCCCCAGCAATGCTCACTGTTCATCCAGAGGCAGCATCGATCGGGTTCAGTTAGCAGCAGTAGCGAAGGAATCACTCGATCGGGTTCAGTTAACAGCCATCGATCGATCGCTAGGGTTCAGTAACGCGTAGCCTGCAGTGCAATCGCTCGGGTTCAGTTAGAGCCCAACGCCTCGCACCCACGCGCGTGCGTGTATGAGAGAAACGCGCATCGCTCAGCCCCGACCACCCACCGTAACCGGGAACACCCCGGTATTTTCCTCGCCCTCGCTTCTACCACGGTTTTTTCCGTCATGGACGGCCCGAAGAATGTCATGCAGCTGCGTCTCCGGCCCACCCAGGACGAAAAGCCCATTTTCTGTCATGATTTTTTTGTCATAGAAGTAGGACCCCACCACATCTATGATGATAACGGGTTTTGTCACAATTATCGTCATAGAAGTGTCATAAGTATGACAGAAAAAATTTCGTTCGGCCCAAAATGTTACGGATGTGTCTTTTTTTGTAGTGTGTTCAAGTATCCTTTTATGCTATCCAGAAATTCTATATCATTTCCAATCAACAATATGTCATCCACATATAATATTAGAAATGCTACAGAGCTCCCACTCACTTTCTTGTAAATAGAGGCTTCTCCAAAAGTCTGTATAAAACCATATGCTTTGATCACACTATCAAAACGTTTATTCCAACTCCGAGATGCTTGTACCAGTCCATAAATGGATCGCTGGAGCTTGCACACTTTGTTAGCATCCTTTGGATCGATAAAACCTTCTGGTTGCATCATATACAACTCTTCTTCCAGAAATCCATGCAGGAATGCAGTTTTTACATCCATTTGCCAAAATTTCATAATCATAAAATGCAGCAATTGCTAACATGATTCAGACGGACTTAAGCATCGCTACGGGTGAGAAGGTCTCATCGTAGTCAACTCCTTGAACTTGTCGAAAACCTTTCACAACAAGTCGAGCTTTGTAGACAGTAACATTACCATCAGCGTCAGTCTTCTTCTTGAAGATCCATTTATTCTCTATGGCTTGCCGAACATCGGGCAAGTCAACTAAATTCCACACTTTGTTCTCATACATGGATCCCATCTCAGATTTCATGGCCTCAAGCCGTTTTGCGGAATCTGGGCTCATCATCGCTTCCTCATAGTTCGTAGGTTCGTCATGGTCAAGTAACATGACCTCCAGAACAGGTTTACCATACCACTCTGGTGCTGATCTTACTCTGGTTGACCTACGAGGTTCGGTAGTAACTTGATCTAAAGTTACATGATCATCATCATTAGCTTCCTCACTAATTGGTGTAGGAGTCACAGGAACTGATTTCTGTGATGAACTACTTTCCAATAAGGGAGCAGGTACAGTTACCTCATCAAGTTCTACTTTCCCCCCACTCACTTCTTTCGAGAGAAACTCCTTCTCTAGAAAGGATCCATTCTTAGCAACAAATATTTTGCCTTCGGATTTGTGATAGAAGGTGTACCCAACAGTCTCCTTTGGGTATCCTATGAAGACACATTTCTCTGATTTGGGTTCGAGCTTATCAGGTTGAAGCTTTTTCACATAAGCATCGCAGCCCCAAACTTTAAGAAACGACAACTTGGGTTTCTTGCCAAACCACAGTTCATAAGGTGTCATCTCAACGGATTTAGATGGTGCCCTATTTAACGTGAATGCAGCCGTCTCTAAAGCATAACCCCAAAATGATAGCGGCAAATCAGTAAGAGATATCATAGATTGCACCATATCTAATAAAGTGCGGTTACGATGTTCGGACACACCATTACGCTGTGGTGTTCCGGGTGGCGTGAGTTGTGAAACTATTCCGCATTGTTTCAAATGAAGACCAAACTCGTAACTCAAATATTCTCTTCCACGATCAGATCGTAGAATCTTTATTTTCTTGTTACGATGATTTTCCACTTCACTCTGAAATTCTTTGAACTTTTCAAATGTTTCAGACTTATGTTTCATCAAGTAGATATACCCATATCTGCTTAAATCATCTGTGAAGGTCAGAAAATAACGATACCCACCGCGAGCCTCAATATTCATCGGACCGCATACATTAGTATGTATTATTTCCAATAAATCTATTGCTCGCTCCATTGTTCCGGAGAACGGAGTTTTAGTCATCTTGCCCATGAGGCATGGTTCGCAAGTACCAAGTGATTCATAATCAAGTGATTCCAAAAGTCCATCAGTATGGAGTTTCTTCATGCGCTTTATACCAATATGACCTCAACGGCTGTGCCACAAATAGGCTGCACTATCATTATCAACTCTGCATATTTTGGCTTCAATATTATGAATATGTGTATCACTACTATCGTGATTCAACAAAAATAGACCACTCTTCAAGGGTGCATGACCATAAAAGATATTACTCATATAAATAGAACAACCATTATTCTCAGATTTAAATGAATAACCGTCTCGCATCAAACAAGATCTAGATATAATGTTCATGGTTAACGCTGGCACCAAATAACAATTATTCAGGTCTAAAACTAATCCCGAAGGTAGATGTGGAGGTAGTGTGCCTACGGCGATCACATCGACTTTGGAACCATTTCCCATGCGCATCGTCACCTCGTCCTTAGCCAATCTTCGCTTAATCCGTAGTCCCTATTTCGAGTTGCAAATGTTAGCAACAGAACCAGTATCAAATACACAGGCACTATTGTGAGCATTAGTAAGGTTCACATCAATAACATGTATATCACATATACCTTTGTTCATTTTTCCATCCTTCTTATCCGCCAAATACTTGGGGCAGTTTCGCTTCCAGTGACCAGTCCCTTTGCAGTAGAAGCACTCAGTCTCAGGCTTAGGTCCAGACTTGGGCTTCTTCACTTGAGCAGCAACTTGCTTGCCGTTCTTCTTGAAGTTCCCCTTCTTCCCTTTACCCTTCTTCTTGAAACTGGTGGTCTTGTTGACCATCAACACTTGATGCTCAGATGCTCCTTCTTGATTTCTACCTCCGCGGCCTTTAGCATCGCGAAGAGCTCGGGAATTGTATTATCCATCCCTTGCATATTATAGTTCATCATGAAGCTTTTGTAACTTGCACTAGTAGAAAAAGGGCCTATTGTCCCGGTTCGTAAGGCCCCTTTTTCCCGGTTCTCAAACCGGGACTAAAGGGTCGTTACTAAAGCCCAAGGCCTTTAGTCCCGATTCTTACACGAACCGGGACAGATGGGCCTCCACGTGGCTGGTGCTGCGAGCCCAGGTAGGAGGGCCTTTGGTCCCGGTTGGTGGCACCAACCGAGACCAAAAGGCATCCACACGTCAGCTGTTCAGGGGCTAGGGTTTTTGTTTTTTTTTTCTGAAGGGGGGGGGGAAGGATTTGGGGGTTTTGTATGGTTAATTAAGGTGTTTCATATATTGTGTTAGGTAGCTAATTAATTAATAGAGAGAAGTGTCCTCTCTTATCTCCGTGCTTGGTCGACGCTACGTACTATATGTATAGAGAGGCCCTCGACACGCTAGCTAGTAAGAAAATGAAGGAAACCATTAAGTACAGAAGTTCGTCATGCATACCGAGAGAAGTGATCGACCTCTCCTTCTCCGAGAGATTGGTCGAACAACAAGTTTTCGTATTATCTATTCGACGCTACTGGCTACATATATACAATATTAAGATCTCTTACAATATAATCTCCCCTAATTATATAAGAACTCAGCTTCAACACGGTATTCTCCAGCTTTATTAATGACGTGGTCAAGAAAGAATCCCGCCAATTCCTCTTGAATTGCTTTCATGCGATCTTCTGGTAGGAGTTCATTCCGCATCTGCCACGTCTAATTTGAAGAAGGGGGTTAATACATATATATGAATGAAACTCAACAGAAATGATGGTGTAATAAAATGAAATTGTGAATATTATTGCTTACACACTTCATATTGTCTTTTAGAGTAACCCCGCTTATCTTTGCAAGTCGCACTATAGATGAACTCGCACACGTAGTATCCATAGTAATCATTCCCTTGTTCCTACTACAAGCACTTTACGAGAAATAAAGGTCAATCAAACTGATAATGAAGCATTAAATGGCATTGATGAAAGTAGCTAGAATCAACGGGAGATGCGCGGAAGTAGCTAGCTAGTAGTACTTACTTTCGGGTATGTATATCGCAGCTCCCTCGGCAGTCCCGGAGCTTCTGCGGTGAACTTTTTCCAAACCCTGCAAGACAAAGAAAATAATTATTACTTGAGATATCACGAAATGAACAAAAAGTTGCCAATATGGTGCGATAATGATCGATTGAACTTACTTGTTGAGAATTTTAGTCATGTCCGCATATGTCTCGGGATCTTTTCGTCTCGAGTCTAAGACGATTACTAGTCCCTGCTCAAGCTTAATCTCCAGGAGAATATAGTGGAAGCTGCGCACGCATGCATAACTCATCAATTAACTACATTACTATAACCTGGAGTAATAAGGGAAACCGAATATGCACAAGACAGTAACACTCACTTGAAGTTGTAAGGAAAGAGTATTTTATCTTTGTTTTGATTTATTACCAACGATTTGAGCAAGTTGGCCTCGGTGTCTTTGGCATTCTTTTTAACCATAAATTCATCTATGAGATTTTTGTTAATGAACCCAATATCATACATTTCTGCTTTTCTGCACTCGACGATCTTCAATCTGCATAATATAGTGAGGATAATTATAAATACATGCAATGAAAGAGCTGAGCTATATATAGAGACTTAATGACGAAAGTAGTACTTATAGACAGTAGCAAGTGACCGTTAATTTATCGAGGGCCTTTTGATTGAAAAACTGGAAGAACTCCTCAAATGGAATAGACAACAGATCAATTCCAACGAGTACGTGCTCCTCTTTAACTCTCAGCGTCAAAGTATTCGTCCCCCCAGACTCTTTGTAGGTTTCCATGTACCAATCATGCAATATTCGCATCATCGTTGTTAGAGATCTTTCATCTTTGACGAGAGGCTTCCCGTAATGGTATCTGTGTTCGTCCACCTCCAAGAAATCATAATGCACATCGTAGGGCAGGTAATCTCCAAGATTGGTATAACCGGGCACCATCCTCTGATCATTAGCAACGATATCGCTAGACACCTTGAGCAGGGGGCACGATTGGTTCGCTTGTTCGCCGAGCTGGGCAATTTTTTCCCAGCTCGTCGTTCTGCTAACCTTCGATCGCTGATAGTACTTCCCGACTGCTCCGCTTCGATATATACCTTTTCACTAATGCGCTCATAGTTGGTTTTCGGCGAAGACTTTGGTGGTTTCCTCAGGGCATCCAAAGTGCGCTTCGCTTTCACCGGATCTACCTTCTCCTCCGGAGGTGGATGTTTCTTTGCTTTCACCCCTTCAAAGAAGTTTCTCACTTCGGCTCGCACGATCTTCGTGTTTTCCTCCGGGGTCCTCTCGTATGGTAACTTCTCTGGAGTCTTCAGAGAAGGACCGAATCTGTATTGCCTCCTGCCTCTGGCTGTACTGCTAGACGCCGGAGTAGACGGAGCGGCTGTGACTGTCTTCTTTCTTTGCTTACGAGGCGGAGGAGAAGTACTACGATGCGCCGGAGCAGCCGGAGCGGCGGCGGGTCTCTTCCGCCCTTGCTGACGAGGCGGAGAAGGAGGAGGCTGGCTGCTCGGGCACGCCGGCGCAGGCGGAGAAGGAGGCGGAGTGCCGCCATGCGCCAGAGAAGGAGGCTGAGTGCCCTGGTCACTCGCCGGAGGAGGAGGCGGAGTGCCCTGACTCACCGGAGGAGGAGGAGGAGGTGGAGGCGTCCAGTTCGGAAGGTTGATGAGCTCCTTCCGCCATAGGCATGGAGTCTGCAGAGAAGAACCCAGCCGAGTCTCCCCTTCACCCGTAGGGTGGTCAAGCTCGAGGTCCTCAAATCCGTCCGTTATTTCATTTACCATCACCCTAGCATATCCTTCTGAAATCGACCGGCAGTGATAGGTTGCGCCAGGTTCAGGAGGTGCAACAGAGCCAACAACCGCCTTGACTTTTAATTTCATCCATTGTGTCATAAGGTGTCAATGTTGAGACTCCGTGATAGCATCCACGGGGTAGCTAGCAGGATCCATGAAGACAGGCTCCAGCTGAAGCAGCTCGGTGGAAGCCACGCTGCTTCTCCATTGAGATGGCGGGGTAGCTTTGGGGGAAGCTTCGGCAGGTCGTTTGATGCGATTTGCTTCTCGTTCCTCTATCGTTTGTACCCTTGCGTGCAGCGCCTGTAGTTGGGTATGCTCCACTTTCTTCCTCCTCTCCTGGCATTTGTAACTGCCTGCGTCCGGAAACCCAGCCTTCCATGGAACGGAGCCTGGCGTGCCTCGTGTCCGTCCAGGGTGCTCAGGATTCCCGAGGGCCATTGTGAGCTCGTCGTTCTCTCTGTCTGGAACGAACGTCCCTTGCTGCGCTGCCTCGATATACTCCTGAAGCCTCGTGATGGGTATTCTCAGTTGCTCATTCGTCCAAACGCACTTCCCTGATACAGGGTCCAAGGTTCCACCAACCCCAAAGAACCAAGTCCGGCAACGGTCTGGCCAGTTCAATGTCTCTGGTTCGACCCCTTTATCAAGCAGGTCATTCTCAGCCTTGGCCCACAACGGCCGGGCTTTGAGGTAGCCACCTGACCCCGTGCGATGGTGATGCTTCTTCTTCACAGCATTTTTCTTGTTTGTCGCTGACATCTTCTTACTCTTTTCTGATGTCTTGTGGGCCACAAATGCGGGCTAGTGATCTCTGATCTTCTCATACCGGCCGGTGAATTCTGGTGTCTTTTCTTTGTCGACAAACGATGTTTTCAGCTCATTCTTCCACCTCCTGAATAGTTCTGCCATCTTCTTAAGAGCATGAGACTTGATCAATTGCTCTTTAACTGGCTTCTCCGGTTCCTCCTCTGGTGGTAGGGTGAAACTTGCCTTCAGCGCGGTCCAAAGATCATCTTTCTGCATATCATCGACATAAGACACCTCAGGGTCTTCCTTCTTAGGCTTTAACCATTGGTGGATACTGATCGGGATCTTGTCCCTAACAAGAACCCCACACTGAGCAGCAAATGCTTCCTTTGTCCGGATGGGTTCAATCGGCATGCCATCGTGCGTGATTTCTATGATCTCAAACCTTTCATCCGAGCGCAACTTTTTCTTTGGGCCTCGTCTCTTTACTGAAGTTGTGCTCGATCCGGAGGGCTAGAAAAAAGAAGAAAGACAAGAGTTAATTAATATGTGTACATACCAAAACAATGAATGCATCAATTAGCTAGTCAGCACAGGGTTAACTAATATATATACCTGGCCGGACTCGGTTCGGTCACCGGAGCCGTCATCATGGTCTCCTTCTTGCACCGACATTGGCTCACCGGAGCCGTTATCACGGTCTCCTTCTTGCACCGGCACTGGGTCACCGGAGCCATCATAATCATAGCCTGCTTCTTCACCCTGTCCTTCCAGACCATCGGTGCCGTTGAGAAACGACAAGACAACATCACTTCTTGTGCGATTATGTCCCCCAACACCGCTTCTGTTGCTTCGTCTCGGGGGTGCTCCATAGTTTCTGCAAATATTTACAACATGGCAATTATTATTCAAACATGACAGATGGATATATTAGTGGCAAACGTAGAACTAGCTAGCTAATCACAATAAGGAATCATATTAGTGGCCTCGACGCTGCTTCTCTAGGGTTTGGGGTGGCCTTGGCAACGCTTCAAGGGTTTGGGGTGGCCTCGACAACGCTTCAAGGGTTTGGGGTGGCCTCGACGACAACGCTCTTTTAACTTGGAAAATTTGGGTGGCCTCGAGAGAGTTTGTCGGGTAGGGGCACGGCGGGAGGGGGTAGGAGACCGACTTCATTTTTTCTAGGGTTTGGGTGTCCTCGAGAGTTTTGGTCGAGCGAGAGGGCCGGGGGGTGCTCCCGTGGTATAAGTTATCACGATCGAGAGGGGGTTATATTGACAACAACGACATACAACGACCCCTCGACCCTCGAACCCTCGGCGACCCTCGACCCCTTGGTGACCCTCGACCCTCTACCCTAGCTAGTTACCGACCCTCGCCCCTCGAACCCTCGGCGACCCCTCCCCCCATGTCAAAGTTATCGGGGAGGGAGTATATCGATAACGACATACCCGTAAAAAATAAGAAAAGGAAGAAGAAGAAAAAAAGAAGAAAAAAAAGAGGAGAAGAAGAAAGGAATAGAGGAGAAGAAGAAAGGAATATTCTATTTTTTCTTCTTCTCCTCTATTCCTTTCTTCTTCTCCTCTTTTTTTCCTTTTTCCCTCTTCTTATTTATTTCTCCTCTTCTTCTCCTTTTTCTTTTCCTTCTTCCTAAACTAAACATAAACTAAAATAATCCTAAAACTAAACGAAACTTCTCCTTCTCCCTTTTTATTTCTTCTTCTTCTTTTTTTTCATCCTAAAACTTTATGAACAAAATTACAACAGAAAAAAAAATAAAAATTCTGTGAACAAAATAAAAATTCTATGAACAAAATTACAACAGAAAAAAAATCATAAAAATTCTATAAAAATTGACATATTCTTCGCATATGAACATACAAACATTTGCATATTCTACAATAATATCACCAAAAAAAATCTATGAACAGAAAAAAAATCCTAACTTTTGCATATGAACATACATACATCATCATCATCATCATCATCTACTACTACAATATGAACAAAAAATTAATATATATGTGAACAGGGGGCCTGCTTCGTCGTCGGTGTTGGGGCGGGCGGCGGCGTTGGGGCGGGTGTGCAGCGGTGTTGGGGCGCGGGGGGGGGGGGGAGGGGAGAGGAGGGGGAACAACGCGGTGAGGCTCACAGTGCAGGCGAACAGCGGCGAGGTCGGGGCAGGGCGCTTGGCGTGCGTGACGGCGAGGTCGGGGCAGCACGCGGCGAGGTTGGGGCAGGGCTCGGCGACGGCAAGGTCGGGGCAGGGCGCGTCGAGGCCGGGGCAGGGGCGATGGCGACGACGGAGACAGCGGACGGGGGCGACAGCCTGGCGGCGTCGATGTCGTCGGCGTCGTCGGGGCGGCAACTGCGAGATGAGCAGTGAATTTTTTCACAAGTCCTGCTTATATACCCAGAGCATTGGTTCCGGTTCATAGCACCAAAATGCCCCCTTTAGTCCCGATTGGTGCCACCAACCGTGACCAAAGGTCAGTTTTCAGCAGCCCAAAGGGCGGGAAGCGGCGGCCTTTGGTCCTGATTGGTGCCACGAACCGGTACCAATGCACCCCTTTAGTCCGGTTGGTGGCACCAACCGGGACCAGAGGCCATGTGCTGCCCGCGTCGCGGCCAAAACTTTAGTCCCACCTCGGTAGTTGAGAGAGCTCGAGAGTGGTTTATAAGCGCTGCTACGCCAACCCTCTCGAGCTCCTCTCAACTGCAGGCTTTCGGGCCTAATTTGTCACGATGTGCTTGTGGGCCTACTGGGCCTCCTGCGGGCCTGAATCCTGGCCCATTGTTGGGTTTCTAGTCGTATTCAGGCCATGGTGGCCCAGTAGGTGGCACTTTTTTCTTTTTTTGTTGCTTTATTTATTTTATTTTGTTTCTACTTACAACAAAAAACTTACTGTGCCTATTTTTATTTATTTTATTGAAGTTTATTTTACTTTTATAAAGTTTATTTTGTTTCTACTTCTTTATTTTATTAAAGTTTATTTTATTTTATTTTATTTTGTTTCTACTTATTTATTGTATCAAATTTTAATTTATTTTATTTTGTTTCTACTTAGTTATTTTATTAAAGTTTATTTTATTTTATTTTGTTTCTACTTATTTATTTTATTAAATTTTAATTTAATTTATTTTGTTTCTACTTATTTATTAAAGTTTATTTTGTTTCTTTCTGCTTTTCATGTTTTGAACAGAAAATACTTTGATAATTTCAGTGGCATGAATTTTATATAATTTTAGTTTAAAAAATACTAGAGGTTTATAAAAGCTTTTTAGTTCATTCCTTTTGCTATTAGAGTTTTATAAAAGTTTTTTAGTTAATTTTCTTTTTGCATGGTATCATTATTTCATCCACATAGCATGTGCAAGAAAGTAGAGAGGGTTACGGCAAAAACTGGATGCACTTCGTGTACAAAACGGACAATCTCTTTTGAAGTATCAGGGTTTCATACGGAAACTCGTCTGTTACAAAGTGATTTCATTTTTTTGAACTTATTTGAACTCAAGACTTTTTCTGTGTTCAAAATGCACCATTCAAATCCACATCATCAATTTTCAACCATTTCTGACTTCATTTGTTATTTTTCATGCATTTACTAATTTTTGTGAGCTAAATGACCCTGAAATTGAAAAGCATTTCAAATGAACTCTGAAAAGGTTGAAAGTTGGCATGGTATCATCATTTCATCCACATAGCATGTGCAAGAAAGTAGAGAGGGTTACGGCAAAAACTGGATGCACTTCGTGTACAAAACGGACAATCTCTTTCGAAGTATCAGGGTTTCGTACAGAAACTCGTCTGTTACAAAGGGATTTCATTTTTTGAACTCCAGACTTTTTCTGTGTTCAAAATGCACCATTCAAAGCCACATCATCAATTTTCAACCCTTTCTGACTTCATTTGTTATTTTTCATGCATTTACTGATTATTTTGAGCTATAAGACCCTGAAATTGAAAAGCATTTCAAATGAACTCTGAAAAGGTTGAAAGTTGGCATGGTATCATCATCTCATCCACATAGCATGTGCAAGAAAGTAGAGAGGGTACGACAAATACTGGATCCACTTCGTGTACAACACGGACAATCTCTTTCGAAGTATCAGGGTTTCATACGGAAACTCGTTTGTTACAAAGCGATTTCATTTTTTGAACTTATTTGAACTCCAGACTTTTTCTGTGTTCAAAATGCACCATTCAAAGCCACATCATCAATTTTCAACCCTTTCTGACTTCATTTTTTATTTTTTCATGCATTTACTGATTTTTGTGAGCTAAATGACCCTGAAATTGAAAAGCATTTCAAATGAACTGTGAAAAGATTGAAAGTTGGCATGGTATCATCATTTCATGCACATAGGATGTGCAAGAAAGTAGAGAGGGTTACGGCAAAAACTGGATGCACTTCGTGTACAAAACGGACAATCTCTTTCGAAGTATCAGGGTTTCATACGGAAACTCGTCTGTTACATAGGGATTTCATTTTTTTAACTTATTTGAACTCCAGACTTTTTCTGTGTTCAAAATGCACCATTCAAAGCCACATCATCAATTTTCAACCCTTTTTGACTTCATTTGTTATTTTTCATGCATTTACTGATTATTTTGAGCTACAAGACCCTGAAATTGAAAAGCATTTCAAATGAACTCTGAAAAGGTTGAAAGTTGGCATGGTATCATCATTTCATCCACATAGCATGTGCAAGAAAGTAGAGAGGGTTATAGCAAAAACTGGATGCACTTCGTGTACAAAAGGGACAATCTCTTTCGAGGTATCAGGGTTTCATACGGAAACTCGTCTATTACAAAGGGATTTCATTTTTAAACTTATTTGAACTCCAAACTTTTTCTGTGTTCAAAATGCACCATTCAAAGCCACATCATCAATTTTCAACCCTTTCTGAGTTCATTTGTTATGTTTCATGCGTTTACCGATTATTTTGAGCTATAAGGCCCTGAAATTGAAGGCAACATATAGCTCTCATGAATAGATAAGTGACCAAATTAATAGAAGTTCATCATCACATTAAAACCAAAGTACATACATAGTTCTCATTGAACAACATATAGCTCTCCAGAGCATCTAATTAAACCATACATTGAAATTATGTAAAACATTTCAATGCAACAACAAATGCGATCATAATCGCAACCAAGGTAACAATTGATCCAACGGCATAATGATACCAAGCCTCGGTATGAATGGCATATTTTCTAATCTTTCTAATCTGCAACCGCATTGCATCCATCTTGATTTTGTGATCATCGACGACATCCGCAACATGCAACTCCAATATCATCTTCTCCTCCTCAATTTTTTTATTTTTTCCTTCAAGTAATTGTTTTCTTCTTCAAATAAATTTAACCTCTCGACAATAGGGTCGGTTGGAATTTCCGGTTCAACCACCTCCTAGATAAATAAAATCTATGTCACGTTGGTCGGCATAATTGTCATAAACAATAAATGAACCAAATAGTTATAAAAAGATAATATATACCACATCCGAATCATAGACAGGATGAGGGCCGACGGGGGCGGATACCTAAACCATCGCGCTTTATAATAACAAGGAACAATAAAAGTAAGAAAACTAGACAAGTATCTATCTGAAGTAAGATTTTTCTTTCTTTCAGAAAGAAGATAAGAACAAGAGGCTCATCACGGTGGTGCCGGCGACGAGATCGGCGCGGGCGATCGACGGCGGTGAAGACGGGGACGGGACGTGACGGACCGCTAAACCTAGACAAATCTCAGGGAAAATGGAGCTCGGAGGGCGAGTTTCGAGAGGAGAAAGATTAACTAGTGTGGCTCAGACATTTCATCGAACACCTCATGTGCATAGGAGGTGAGCTAGAGCACCCAAATGCCCTCCCGTCGCCGGCCAGAAAAAACAGAGCACTATGGAGTGCTCTGCTGTGGCGATGGGGTATATATGGGCAACTCATTTGTCCCGGTTCGTGGCTGGAATTGGGACTAAAGCCCAGCCTTCTATCCCGGTTCGAGCCACGAACCGGAACCAATGGTTGTGGGCCAGGAGCGAGGCCCATTGGTCCCGGTTCGTGCCTAGAACCGGGACACATGGGTCCATACGAACCGGGACCAATGCCCACGAGGCCTCGGCCGGCCTCTTGGGCTCACGAACCGGGGCAAATGCCCCCATGGGTCCCGGTTCGTGACTGAACCGGAACTAATGGGCTGGCCAGGCCCGAACGAAAGCCCTGTTTTCTACTAGTGTTGGTGGCAGTGATTGAAGAACTCTGTCAATGACACTATGAACTAGAAGATTAACTCCCAGCTGAGTTAAGTGATTATGATACCCAGACATGTTGAGTATATGTTCACTAACAGAACTATTCTCCTCCATTTTACAGCTGTAGAACTTATTGGAGACTTCATATCTCTCAATCCGGGCATTTGCTTGAAATATTAACTTCAACTCCTGGAACATCTCATATGCTCCATGACGTTCAAAAACGTCGTTGAAGTCCCGGTTCTAAGCCGTAAAGCATGGCACACTGAACTATCGAGTAGTCATCAGCTTTGCTCTGCCAGGTGTTCACAATGTCCGGCGTTGCTCCTATAGCGGGTCTTGCACCTAGCGGTGCTTCCAGGACGTAATTCTTCTGTGCAGCAATGAGGATAATCCTCAAGTTACGGACCAGTCCGTGTAGTTGCTACCATCATCTTTCAACTTAGCTTTCTCTAGAAACGCATTAAAATTCAAAGGAACAGTAGCACGGGCCATTGATCTACAACAACATAGACATGCAAAATACTATCAGGTACTAAGTTCATGATAAATTAAAGTTCAATTAATCATATTACTTAAGAACTCCCACTTAGATAGACACCCCTCTAATCATCTAAGTGATCACTTGATCCATAACTAAACCATGTACGATCATCACGTGAGATGGAGTAGTTTTCAATGGTGAACATCGCTATGTTGATCATATCTACTATATGATTCACGCTCGACCTTTCGGTCTCAGTGTTCCGAGGCCATATCTGCATATGCTAGGCTCGTCAAGTTTAACCTGAGTATTCTGCGTGTGCAAAACTGGCTTGCACCCGTTGTATGTGAACGTAGAGCTTATCACACCCGATCATCACGTGGTGTCTCGGCATGACAAACTGTCGCAACGGTGCATACTCAGGGAGAACACTAGTACCTTGAAATTTAGTGAGAGATCATCTTATAATGCTACCGTCGTACTAAGCAAAATAAGATGCATAAAGGATAAACATCACATGCAATCAAATAAGTGATATGATATGGCCATCATCATCTTGTGCCTTTGAACTCCATCTCCAAAGCACCGTCATGATCACCATCGTCACCGGCTTGACACCTTGATCTCCATCGAAGCACCGTTGTCATCTCGCCAACTATTGCTATCACGACTATCGCTACCGCTTAGTGATAAAGTAAAGCAATTACATGACGGTTGCATTTCATACAATAAAGCGACAACCATAAGGCTCCTGCCAATTGCCGATAACTGTTACAAAACATGATCATCTCATACAACAATTTATATATCATCACGTCTTGACCATATCACATCACAACATACCCTGCAAAAACAAGTTAGACGTCCTCTACTTGTTGTTGCAAATTTTACGTGGCTGCTACGGGTTTAGCAAGAACCGTTCTTACCTACGCATCAAAAACCACAACGATTTTTCATCAAGTGTGCTGTTTTAACCTTCAACTAGGACCGGGCGTAGTCACACTCAATTCCACTAAAGTTGGAGAAACTGACACCCACTAGCCACCTGTGTGCGAAGCACGTCGGTAGAACTAGTCTCGCGTAAGTGTACGTGTAATGTTGGTCTGAGCCGCTTCATCCAACAATACCGCCGAATCAAAGTATGACATGCTGGTAACAAGTATGACTATTATCGCCCACAACTCTTTGTGTTCTACTCGTGCATATAACATCTACGCATAGCCCTAGCTCTGATACCACTGTTGGGGAACGTAGTATTTCAAAAAATTTACCTACGATCACGCAAGATCTATCGATGTGATGCATAGCAACGAGCGGGAGAGTGTGTTCACGTACCCTCGTAGACCGAAAGTGGAAGCGTTAAGTAACGCGGTTGATGTAGTCGAACGTCTTCGTGATACAACTGATCAAGTATCAAACGCACGGCACCTCCGCGATCTGCACACGTTCAGCTCAGTGACGTCCCTCGTACTCTTGATCCAACTGAGGCCGAGGGAGAGTTTCGTCAGCACGACAGCGTGATGACGGTGATGATGAAGTTACCGACGCAGGGCTTCACCTAAGCACTACAATGATATGACCGAGGTGGAAACCTGTGGAGGGGGCACCGCACACGGCTAAGACAACTGTCAACTTCTGTGTTCTAGGGTGCCCCCTGCCCTCGTATATAAAGGAGCAAGGGGGAGGCCGGCCGGCCCTCATGGGGTGCGCTCGAAGTAGGATTCCTACTAGGAATCCTATTCCTAGTAGGTTTCCAGCAAGGGAAGAGAGGGGGAAGGAAGGAGAGGGAGAGAGGGAGAGGGAAAGAGGGGCCGGGGCGCCGCCCCCTCCTAGTCCAATTCAGACTCCTCAAGGGGGGGCATCCCTAGGGGCCCCCTCCTCTCTCTCACAAGGCCCATGTTGGCCCAGTAGTTCCCCCTGGGGGTTCCGATGACCCCCGGCACTCCGATATTTATCCGGTGACCCCCGAAACTCATCCGATGTCTGAATAACATCGTCCAATATATCAATCTTTATGTCTCAACCATTTCGAGACTCCTCGTCATGTCCGTGGTCACATCCGGGACTCCGAACAACCTTTGGTACATCAAAACACATAAACTCATAATACCAATCGTCATCGAACGTTAAGCGTGCGGACCCTACGGGTTCGAGAACTTTGTAGACATGGTCGAGACTCATCTCCGGTCAATAACCAATAGCGGAACCTGGATGCTCATATTGGCTCCTACATATTCTACGAAGATCTTTATCAGTCAAACCGCATAATAACATACGTTGTTCCCTTTGTCATCGGTATGTTACTTGCACGAGATTCGATCGTCGGTACCTCAATACCTAGTTCAATCTCGTTACCGGCAACTCTCTTTACTCGTTCCGTAATGCATCATCCCGCAACTAACTCATTAGTCACATACCTTGCAAGGCTTATAGTGATGTGCATTACCGAGAGGGCCCAGAGATACCTCTCCGACAATCGGAGTGACAAATCATAATCTCGATCTATGCCAACTCAACAAACACCATCGGAGACACCTGTAGAGAATCTTTATAATCACCCAGTTACGTTGTGATGTTTGATAGCACACTAAGTGTTCCTCCGGTATTCGGGAGTTGCATAATCTCATAGTCATAGGAACATGTATAAGTCATGAAGAAAGCAATAGCAACAAACTAAACGATCATCGTGCTAAGCTAACGGATGGGTCTTGTCAATCACATCATTCTCTAATGATGTGATCTCGTTAATCAAATGACAACTCATGTCTGTGGCTAGGAAACTTAACCATCTTTGATCAACGAGCTAGTCAAGTAGAGGCATACTAGTGACACTCTGTTTGTCTATGTATTCACACATTTACTAAGTTTCCGGTTAATACAATTCTAGCATGAATAATAAACGTTTATCATGATATAAGGAAATATAAATAACAACTTTATTATTGCCTCTAGGGCATATTTCCTTCATTGGTGTGGGTCGAGACGCGGTGTTGTTATCTGTTAGGGCAGGCGCTTGTGCTTTGTAGTGTTGTATGGTCATTGGTGGCTGTCCCTGGACATGCTTGTGTGTGGTGTTCGTGCTACACTCGTTGTTCGCAGCGAGTGGTAGTGTTCTTGTACTTATAATTCCGCCTTCTATAAAGCTAGCTATGGTATGCCTAGGCGTACTCTAAAAAAACCCTGTGCAAGCTTAATCATCAGGCTGGTCTTACTAGGTAACATAAGCGGTATCATGCACTTGGACTCGCAAACATGCTTATGTGGCAAACAATTAAAGAAGAAAGGGAGGGTAACATAGGTAGATACCGTATCATAATAAATGTTATGCTACTATGTGTCATGCATGACAATAAATGAGACCACCTTTGATACTACTATATGATATATACTATACACTATGGATGTAGTATCGTACGTTCTCGCAAGCTGTCGTGGAAAAAAACATGAAAAATAGAGAGATAGCGAGAGTTAGGGTCAGGATTAATGCTCAGGCTTGGGCTTGTCCAGTCTAGTCTGACCGGTTAAAATAGGTCCAAAATCTATATCTATATCTATTCCTCTATACCTATATCTATATTTATATCTATATCTATTTCTATATCTATATCTATACCTACTAATAAAGCAAGGTGCGTTTCGCCAATTTTTACATCCGTTCACCGCTGGAAAAAAATTCTATCCGAGGTGGTACTAAATTCTTATGCTTTTGTCTGCTACAAAAAGGCGAATATTGGGCGTCGGTGCGCCAGCCGAAAGTTTCGGCCGGTCGCACCCTAGCCGCCAGATGCCACTAGCCCTGGCCGTTGGATATATAGCAAAAAGAAAAAGAAAAACGATTTGCCCAGACATCTTCCTCCTGACGCATCTCGTCCTCGCGCAGCTCCCTGTATTTCACAGTCTCGTGCAGCTTTCCCCAGCGCCGCGCTTGCCTTCCACTTGCGTCACCCGCGCTCGTCTTCGGCCTCATGCTCGCTGGCAACCCGCTCTCACCGACGCATCCTTGGTCGTCCCACGCTCGTCCTCGGCCTCGTGTTCGCCGGCAACCCACGCTCGCCGCCGCATCCTTGGGCGCCCGTGCTTACCGGCCATGGCAACCCCAGTGGAGATGGCCACAGCACCCCGTCGCCGAGCTGGCACCGTACCTAGCCCTCAATTTGCTGGTCACAACAAAAAATCACAGGGAATAGCAAAAAATTATGACGGTTCCAGCAAAAAATCACTTCACCTCACCGGTGCTGCCCATCCCCCTCCCTCGCCCTCCTGCAGAAATAAATGGCGACGACTTCGTGGTCTCGCGGCAAACGATAGTGGTAGCAAAACATGGGGCTGGTTCCAGCAAACTAAAAAATGGTAGTAGCAAACAAATCAGAAATCAGACGGCGTCCAACAAACCAAACCCTGGTGGAAGCAAAAATTGAAGCTTGTTCCAGCAAACCAGAACACCGGTGGTAGCAAAGATGCAAAGTTGAGGGCTGGTTTCAGCAAATCAAAAAGGCGATGGTAGCAAAAATCGAGGCTTGTTCCAGCAAAATACAAAAGGGTGGTAGCAAAAAATACAAAAGATGACGCAAGTTTCAGCAAAACCAAAACGTCGATGGATGCAAAAATTTGTGCGGTTTCCGGCATCTGGCTGCCACGGTGGTAGCAAAGATGCAAAGTCGAGGGCTGGTTCTAGCAAATAAAAAAGCGAATCTAGCAAAAAATGATGTTGGTTCCAGCAAAAATGCAAAACGGTGGTAGCAAAAACATACAGAACAGCGATAGTTACAGCAAAAAACAGAACACCGATTGAAGCAGAATTTTGTGTAGATTCCAGCATCTGTCCGCCATGGTTGTAGCTCTCGACAGCATCCACAGGCTGCCGTTGTAGTTGGAAGCACCGCACCTCCGCTCGCCGACAGTCGTACTCTACGCACCTTTGCATCTTCGTTTGTGCTCCTCCGGGGTTGCTCACTCGCCACACACCTCTTCCTCCGCCGGCGAGCTGTTTATTTGAAGGTAGGCCACGGGAGGGAGAGCATGAAGGGGATGAATGGCTGTGGGGTTGGGGACGCACGCGAGAGGATAAGAAAGCAAGGCTAAGGGAGAGGAGCAGTTGGGGTCAGTGGATTAAAAAGTAGTTGAGGAGCAGTTGGGGCGAGAGGATCTGTTGTGATCGAACGAACCGCGTGTGACCGGCGCAACAGTTCGGCCGGCGCCCCGGCCAGAAACGTTTCCCCCCAAAAAATGCCTGTTTCCAGAATTTCGTACCTGGGCCGCGCATTGTGGCCCAACGAAGCTAGCCCACTTTTTTTCTACCCAAGCAACTCGGAAAATTCTATTTTCCGCACAGGGCGACAAATAGTTTAAGCTTCGCACCGGACAACCAATAATGGGCTGTCCCATTTTTCTTTGTTTCTGTGTTTACTTCTATTTTTATTCTCCTCCCCCTATCTCTTTTTCCCCTTCCAAGTTTACTTTCTTATAGAATTTATTTCAAAACTTCAAAATTCTAAAAAAAAACATTTAGAATTAAAAAAATCAAATTTTTTAAAATCTTCAGAATTCCAAAATTTTGGTGCTATTTAAAAAAATATTTGGTACTTGAGAAAAGTTTCTCATTTTCCAAAAACTTTTATTGTTTTTCAAAGTTGTTCGATATTTCTAAAAATAAAATTGCATTTAAAAAATGCTCCAAATTCAAAAAATATTCTTGTTTTAGTGAAAATTTCACAATTCAAAAGATAAAAAATTTCAAAAAAATGTTATGAATTTTAAACACATGTTCCCATTCTAAAAAAATGTTCACAATTCAAATAATGTTCATGTTTTTATAAAAAAAATGGTGTTTTAAAAAAATGTTTGTGAACTTTTTTTTATGTTCTAATGTTTGTGAATTTTGAAAGATTTTCCTGTTTCAAATTTTGTTTGCATTTTTCTGAAGTGTATATAATTTTTAAAAAATGTTCTGGATTTAAAAGTTGGTTCATGTTTCCGACAATATTCAGAAACTTCATACCTTAAAATCTCCTCGATTGAAAGGAAAAGTAGATTGAATAATTGATTGGCCATCTCTGGCGTGCAATGACGTAATACCCTCGATCAATGAATGGATAATGAACTGATTACTTCACACCCGACGAAACCGAGAAGCTAAATGTTCTTTTTCACAACCACACAGGGTTTTGCTTGCACATATAATTCTTACTAACTTTAAATATATACTCCCTTTGTCCCACAATATAAGGACGTTTTTGACACTAGTGTAGTGTAAAAAACGTTCTTATATTATGGGACGGAGGGAGTACTATTTTTTCTCCCGTTGCAACGTACGGGCGTATGTGCTAGTCAATACCTATTCCTCAAGCATAGCAACACCAAGACACCTGCCCTTCTCAGTGCTCCAAGGTGTATTGATGCTAATGATGCTACATAGGCAAAAAAATGATGTGGCAACACAATTAAAGAGGAGAGAGAGCATAAGGCTAGCCATAGTGGGGGTAACTTAGGTAGTAACTTAACACATCCCAAGACAATTGTGCTTATGTGACAAGTATTTAATGAGAAAAGAGGTGCTTGTGGTAACATAATATGTTACTGTAACATAGTGCTTCCTGAGGCAAAATGAGTCTATGAGCTAATAAATGAAGCAATCTATGGCAGTACTACTATGTTACTTTGCATTATGAAAGTAGTAACTCAGACTAGTGTAATACGCATGACACTAGTATAAGTTAATCCCCACTATGACCAGCCTTATGGTGATCTCAGAAAGAAACGGTGCTAAGCAGGCGAACCTATGCAAAGTGACTACCAACCAATACATGAAGGAGCTTAATTATTAAACAATTCCATGAAAGAAGCTTAGCTACAAAAGCTAAGCACCTGTGCATTGGGAAGACTAGTTGCTAAGTTTTTTAATGCACTTAGCACCTCATCTAAGCACCCATGCATTGGAAAAGGCCAAGTTCAAACAACACCGAATGCCATCTCGTTCTCGGACTCCGGCTCCTTGATGCACTCATCCAGCCTCTCTGCACCGTTGTTACCGTCATCTCCTCACCCGCTATGTTGTCGCTTGCTTCTATGTCACCATGACGAGGGCCGTCGAGCAGCCTTGAGCGCAACAGCCGGATGGTGAGGCTTGAGCTTGCCGCCACGGTTACCGCCGTCTCCTCCATCGCTATGTTGTGGCCGACTTCCATGCTGTCGTGACCAGCGTCATCGAGTCGCCTTCAGCGCGATGGTCAGAAGGCGAGGCATGCGGGCTTACCGCCGCCGTTACCGTCGTCTCCTCCTTCGTTGCGTTGTTGATACGTCTCCGTCGTCTCTACTTTTCCAAACACTTTTGCCCTTGTTTTGGACTCTAACTTGCATGATTTGAATGAAACTAACCCGGATTGACGCTGTTTTCAGCAGACTTTCCATGGTGTTATTTATGTGCAGAAACAAAAGTTCTCGGAATGACCTGAAACTCCACGGAACATCTATTTGGAAAATAAGAAAAATACTGGAAGAAAAACCCACGTCAGGGGGCCCACACCCTGTCCACGAGGGTGGGGGCGCGCCCCCTACCTCGTGGGCCCCCTGATGCTCCACCGACCTCAACTCCAACTCCATATATTCACTTTCGGGGAGAAAAAAATCAGAGAGAAGGATTCATCGCGTTTTACGATACAAAGCCGCCGCCAAGCCCTAAAACATCTCGGGAGGGCTGATCTGGAGTCCGTTCGGGGCTCCGGAGAGGGGAATCCGTCGCCGTCACCATCATCAACCATCCTCCATCACCAATTTCATGATGCTCACCGCCGTGCGTGAGTAATTCCATCGTAGGCTTGCTGGACGGTGATGGGTTGGATGAGATCTATCATGTAATCGAGTTAGTTTTGTTAGGGTTTGATCCCTAGTATCCACTATGTTCTGAGATTGATGTTGCTATGACTTTGCTATGCTTAATGCTTGTCACTAGTGCCCGAGTGCCATGATTTCAGATCTGAAGCTATTATGTTTTCATGAATATATGTGAGTTCTTGATCCTATCTTGCAAGTCTATAGTCACCTACTATGTGTTATGATCCGGCAACCCCGAAGTGACAATAATCGGGACCACTCCCGGTAATGACCGTAGTTTGAGGAGTTCATGTATTCACTATGTGTTAATGCTTTGGTCTGGTACTCTATTAAAAGGAGGCCTTAATATCCCTTAGTTTCCGCTAGGACCCCACTGCCACGGGAGGGTAGGACAAAAGATGTCATGCAAGTTCTTTTCCATAAGCACGTATGACTATATTCGGAATACATGCCTACATTACATTGATGAATTGGAGCTAGTTCTGTGTCACCCTATGTTATGACTGTTACATGATGAACCACATCCGGCATAATTCTCCATCACCGATCCAATGCCTACGAGCTTTTCACATATTTTTCTTCACTTATTTACTTTTCCGTTGCTACTGTTACAATCACTACAAAACCCAAAAATATTACTTTTGCTACCGTTACCACTACTTCCATATTACTTTGCTACTAAATACTTTGCTGCTACTAAATGCTTTGCTGCTGATACGAAGTTATCCAGGTGTGGTTGAATTGACAACTCAACTGCTAATACTTGAGAATATTCTTTGGCTCCCCTTGTGTCGAATCAATAAATTGGGTTGAATACTCTACCCTCGAAAACTGTTGCGATCCCCTATACTTGTGGATTACCAAGACTATTTTCTGGCGCCGTTGCCGGGGAGCATAGCACTATTCTTTGAGTCACTTGGGATTTATATCTGCTGGTCACTATGAAGAACTTGAAAGACGCTAAGACAACAATTTATCCCTCAACTACGAGGGGAGGTAAGGAACTGACATCTAGCTCTACACTTGATTCACCTTCTGTTTTGAGTAAGCTTGCGACACCTAAACCTGCTTCTGCTATTCGTTCTGATATGTCGCATGTTATTGATGATGCGACTTCTGCTATGCATGATACTTATGATGAAACTACTTCCACGCTTGATACTACTGTGCCACTTAGTGAATTTCTTGATGAACAAATTGCTAGGGTTAGAGAGAAAGAAATTATTGAAACTGATTATATAGATGAAAGTGATGATGAAGACTCGCCTGTTATTCCTGAGGGTTATGTTTTTGAAAAAGAAGCTGCTTTAGCTATTTTAGCTTGCAAAGATAGATATGAACTCAAGAGGTTATTAGCTAAATGGAAGCAACAATCTCTTAGTGCTAGAATGAAACCAGACCCTGCTTTTGCTACTTCACCTATCTGTGTTACTGATAAGGATTATGAATTCTCTGTTGATCCTGATATAATTACTTTGGTTGAATCTGATCCTTTTCATGGTTATGAGTCTGAAACTGTTGTGGCACATCTTACTAAATTAAATGATATAGCCACCCTGTTCACTAATGATGAGAGAACACGCTACCTTTATATCCTTAAAATATTTCCGTTCTCATTAAAGGGTGATGCTAAGATATGGTTTAATTCTCTTGATCCTGGTTGCGTGCGTAGTCCCTAGGATATGATTTATTACTTCTCTGCTAAATATTTCCCTGCTCATAAGAAACAAGCTGCTTTGAGGGAAATATACAATTTTGTACAAATTGAAGAAGAGAGTCTCCCACAAGCTTGGGGGAGGCTTCTCCAATTACTTAATGCTTTGCCTGATCATCCTCTCATGAAAAATGAAATACTTGATATCTTTTATAATGGACTAACCGATGCTTCCAGAGATTACCTGGATAGTTGTGCTGGTTCTATTTTCAGGGAAAGAACACCGGATGAAGATGAAATTCTATTGAATAATATGTTGACAAATGAAAATAATTGAACACTTCCTGAGCCAGCTCCTGAGCCAATTCCTGAACCTATTCCTAAACCAACTCCGAAGAAGAGAGGTGTTCTATTTCTCAGTCCTGAAGATATGCAAGAGGCAAAGAAATCTATGAAAGAAAAAGGTATTAAAGCTGAAGACGTTAAGAATTTACCTCCTATTGAAGAAATACATGGTCTTAATCTACCGCCTGTTGAAGAAACATATGATCTTAATCCATTACCTATTGAAGAAACTCATGGTCTTGATAACCCGACACAGGTAGTAAAGGTAAATTCTCTCTATAGATATGATAAAGCTGAAATCCCTCCTACTAAAATTGCTAGCCAATGCTTGGATGAGTTTGATAACTTTATGGTTAAGCAAGAAGATTTCAATGCTTATTTTGGTAGACAATTAAAACAAAATGCTTATATGATTGAACACTTGGGCGATTATATGTCTAGAGTTAAAGGTGAACTTAAACTCATTAGTAAACATGCGTCTATGGTTACCACTCAAGTGGAGAAACTACTTAAAGCTCAAAATGATTTGCTCAATGAAATGAATAGTAAGAAAAATGATTATGCTATTAGAGTGGCTACTAGAACTGGTAAAATGACTCAAGAACCTTTGTATCCTGAAGGCCATCCTAAGTGAATTGAGCAAGATTCTCAGACAAATAATATTGATGTACCTAGTCCTTCTAAAAAGAAGAAAAAGAAAAATGATAGGACTTTGCATGCTTCTAGTGAACCTATTGCTGAACCACCTGAGAATCCAAATGATATATCTATTTCTGATGCTGAAACACAATCTGGTAATGAACATGAACCTAATGAAAATGTTAATGATGATGTTCATGTTGATTCTCAACCTAGTAATGACAATGATGTAGAAATTGAACCTGCTGTTGATCTTGATAACCCACAATCAAAGAATCAACGTTATGATAAAAGAGACTTTGTTGCTAGGAAACATGGTAAAGAAAGGGAGCCATGGGTTCAGAAACCCATGCCTTTTCCTCCCAAACCATCCAAGAAAAAGGATGATGAGGATTTTGAGCGCTTTGCTGAAATGATTAGACCTATCTTTTTGCGTATGCGATTAACTGATATGCTATAAATGAATCCTTATGCTAAGTACATGAAAGATATCGTTACAAATAAAAGAAAGACACCGGAAGCTGAAATTTCCACCATGCTTGCTAATTACACTTTTAAGGGTGGAATACCTAAGAAACTTGGAGATCCAGGAGTACCAACTATACCATGCTCCATTAAAAGAAACTATGTTAAAACTGCTTTATGTGATCTTGGAGCCGGTGTTAGTGTTATGCTTCTCTCTTTATATCGTAGACTTGATTTGAATAAGTTGACACCTACTGAAATATATTTTCAAATGGCTGATAAATGAACTACTATACTTGTCGGTATTTGTGAAGATGTGCATGTTGTGGTTGCAAATGTTACTATTTTAACGGACTTTGTTATTCTTGATATTCCCGAGGACGATAGTATGTCTATTATTCTTGGAAGACCTTTTTTAATACTGCAGGGGTTGTTATTGATTGCAACAAAGGCAATGTCACTTTTCATGTTAATGGTAATGAGCATACGGTACACTTTCCGAGGAAACAACCTCAAGTTCATAGTATCAACTCTATTGGAAAAATTCCATCGATTATATTTGGAGGTTTTGAATTTCCTCTACCTACTGTCAAGAAGAAATATGATATTCTTATTATAGGGGATGTGCATATCCCCGTTGAGGTAACATAGTGTCATTCGAAATTTCTCCGGTTCCATGTTAGTCGGAATGAGTTTGTTAACAAGACTTGATCAACCTTGCTAGTGGATTCCTTTTGATGAGCATGAGATGGATGAAACTAGAAGGCACAACCTTCTGTACCCTCTTTCTACTTTCTGTTATTTAGTTGAAATAAAGTAAAAATAGTATTTTTTTTGTCTGTTTTCTGATTTATCCGTGCAATATAAAAATAGCCCGAAAATAAAAGTTCTCCAAATGCCCTGAAAATGGAATATGATTTTTTCTGGAATATTTGAGAATATCTGGCACTGAGAACATAGCAGGAGGGGCAAGCACCTGGCCACGAGGGTGGAGGGCGCGCCCTACCCCCTGGGCGCGCCCCCTGCCTTGTGGGCCCACGGTGGCCCCCCTCCACTTATTCCTGCACCCACACACTTCTTCTTCCTCCCACAAACACCAATATCCAGCTCAAGCACGAGTTCTAGCTCATTTTGCTGTGATTTTCGATATCCTTGCTCAAAGCACCTCTCACAAAACTGCTTGGGGGGATTGTTCCTTGGTATGTGACTCCTCCATTGGTCCAATTAGTTTTTGTTCTAGTGCTTTATTCATTGCAAATTTGTGCTGCCTAGGTGACCATGTTCTTGAGCTTGCATGTCAAATTTATATGGTTCCAAGTAGTTCTAATGCTTGATATAGGCTCTAGTCACTTGTAGGAGTAGTTGCTATCAATTTTGTTGAGCTTGGTTCACTTTTATTTGAAGTTACTAAAAATTTCAGAAATTTTTCAGAGGAAGAAATATGCTTAGGAAAATGTTCCAAGGTGGTTCTTCAAGGAAGCAAGGACCCAGACTTGCAATGCGTGATGCTGACGATGAGCCACCAAGGGACGCTCCACTTGTGAATGGCCTTTAGAGAACTTTATGGATCGAGCGGGAATCTAGGAAGAATTTAACGCATATTTGCGTAACGCTGATCTTGTGAGCTTCGAGGCAGAGAATTGCAGCCAATACCACTATCTCACTAGTTCCTTTGTGAGGAGGTTTGAATTTTCATCTTCACGTAATTCTCCAACGGTCCTGTTTGATCTTTATGAAAAATCTTATACCATGGACTTAGAGGATTTTACTACTGCTTGCAAACTTCCACAATGGGGTAGTGCTAGTGAACCCCGCAAATCTGAATTTAGAAATTTTCTTGCTAGTATAACTGTGGGGGAATCTAGAGATATAGCACAAGCTACCATAGGGAGCATTCATTTTCCTGCTATACATTATTTTGCTCTCTTCATAGGTAGGTGCATAAATGGTAAAGATGAAGCATGTCATATGTGTGTCCCTGACCTTAGTATTCTTAGGAGTGCTGTGTTGGGAGACAAATCTTATAATTTGGGAGCCATTGTTGCACGTAGGTTGCATCATAATAGATTTAATGGAGATTTCTTTGCAGGAATTTATGCAACCCGCTTAGCTGATTTTCTTGGTGTGGACGTTCGTGAGGATGATATTGAGTTGCCTCCTACTTATTTAGACTATAATGCTATGGTCCACCACCAGTTTGTCGAGAGGAATGTATCCCCTCTCCGGTATCGCTTAATCTTTGACAGACGTCATGCTGTCCGTATTACTCTCCCTGCTCCTGCCTTCTTTGATTATCAGGCAAAAGGAAGATATGCTATTACCAGAGAGGAGGCAGATGAGTACGAGAGGAGGGCGGAGGCAGCTCACTGCCACGCGGCAGCTCAGGAGGCGATAGCCGCTGCATCTCAGTACGACCCCAGCTACAACTACGGATATCCACCAGGCCATCCGTGGCAATAAACCAACTTAGGCCAAAAGCCTAAGCTTGGGGGAGTACGTATTTCCCACCGACATTACATTTATGTCCACACACTCACTGCTAGATGTTGGTGCTCATACTCTTTCACTGTAATATCCATGCTAGTTTATTCTCTTTTTCTTGCTTTCCTCTTGTGTGTTTAATAAACCTTAAGAAAAATCAAAAAAATTAGTAGTAGCTTTTAGTTAGTTTACCTTTCTTGTTGTAGTAGTAGTAATTAAAAGGAAAACCCAAAAAGATTTCCCGTTCTTCTTTTGCTTGTTGGGAGCTTTCCCGTGTAAATAGTTTTATTTCGTTTCTTTTCTTTGGGGGTCGATAGGAGAAGACCATGATTATGTTGAAGTGGTTCTTATATGCATTATTGTTGATTTAACCAAGAGCCCATATTGCCTTGTCTTCTCCTGTTTATTGAATGCTCGCAGATTCCAGCTTAGTCCAATGCACGTGCACTCTTATTATTTTCACTTCGTTCGGTCGTGCAAGTGAAAGGCAATTATGATGATATATGATGGACTGACTGAGATGAGAAAAGCTGGTATGAACTCGACCTCTCTTGTATTTGTAAATATGATAAGTTCATCGTTCCTGATTCAGCCTATTATGAATAAACATGTTTGCAATGACAATTAGAGATCATAGTTGCTCGTGCCATGCTTGATTAGCTATGAGTTATAATGGTTTACCTTGCGTGCCAACATGCTATTAAAATGGTTGTGATGTGGTATAGTGGGGTGGTATCCTCCTTTGAATGATTTAAGTGACTCGACTTGGCACATGTTCACACATGTAGTTGAAACAAATCAACATAGCCTTCACGATATTTATGTTCATGGTGGATTATATCCTACTCATGCTTGTACTCAATGTTTATTAATTTTAATGCATGTTCATGACTGTTGTCGCTCTCTAGTTGGTCGCTTCCCAGTCTTTTGCTAGCCTTCACTTGTACTAAGCGGGAATACTGCTTGTGCATCCAATCCCTTAAACCCCAAAGTTATTCCATATGAGTCCACTATACCTTCCTATATGCGGTATCTACCTGCCGTTCCAAGTAAATTTGTATGTGTCAAACTCTAAACCTTCAAATAAACATTTTGTTTTGTATGCTCGAATAGCTCATGTATCAACTAGGGCTGTCCGTATCTTCCATGCTAGGCGGGTTATTCTCAAGAGGAGTGGACTCCGCTCCTCATTCACGAGAAAATGGCTGGTCTCCGGGATGCCCAGTCTCATGCTTCATGCAAACTAAATCAAATTAATTGCAAACAAAACTCCCCCTGGGACTGTTGCTAGTTGGAGACACTCGTTGTTTCGAGCAAGTCATGGATTGATGCTTGTTGGTGGAGGGGGAGTATAAACTTTACCATTCTGTTTGGGAACCGCCTATAATGTGTGTAGCATGGAAGATATCGCCATCTCTTGGTTGCTATGTTGACAATGAAAGTATGCCGCTCAAAATATTATTTATCTCTATTTCAAAACCGAGCTCTGGCACCTCTACAAATCCATGCTTCCCTCTACGAAGGGCCTATCTATTTACTTTTATGTTGAGTCGTCACCCTCTTATTAAAAAGCACTAGCTGGAGAGCGCAGCTGTCATTTGCATCCATTACTATTCATTTATATTGGGTATGACTATGACTGGATCTCTTGTACCATGAATTACAATGTTTAGCCAGTCCTTGATCTTTAAAGGTGCTCTGCATTTATGTTTCGCGGTCTCAGAAAGGGCTAGTGAGATACCATCTTATTATATCATATCATGATTGTTTGGAGAAAGTGTTGTCATCCAAGATTTATTATTATGGCTCGCTAGTTGATTATGCTATTGATATGAGTAAACATGAGACTTAAGAGTTATTGCAAATGTGGTTAGTCATAATCTTTGCTGAAAACTTGAATGCTGGCTTTACATATTTACAACAACAAGAGCAAACAGAGTTTGTAAAAGTTTTTCTTATCACTTTCAGTTTATCAACTGAATTGCTTGAGGACAAGCAAAGGTTTAAGCTTGGGGGAGTTGATACGTCTCCGCTGTATCTACTTTTCCAAACACGTTTGCCCTTGTTTTGGACTCTAACTTGCATGATTTGAATGGAACTAACCCGGACTAACGCTGTTTTCAGCAGACTTTCCATGGTGTTATTTATGTGCAGAAACAAAAGTTCTCGGAATGACCTGAAACTCCACGGAACATCTAATTGGGAAATAAGAAAAATACTGGAAGAAAAACCCACGTCAGGGGCCCACACCCTGTCCACGAGGGTGGGGGCGCGCCTACCCCCCTAGGGCGCGCCCCCTACCTTGTGGGCCCCCTGACGCTCCACCGACCTCAACTCCAACTCCATATATTCACTTTCGGGGAGAAAAAAAATCAGAGAGAAGGATTCATCGCGTTTTATGATACAGAGCCACTGCCAAGCCCTAAAACCTCTCGGGAGGGCTGATCTGGAGTCCGTTCGGGGCTCCGGAGAGGGGAATCCGTCGCCATCGTCATCATCAACCATCCTCCATCACCAATTTCATGATGCTCACCGCCGTGCGTGAGTAATTCCATCGTAGGCTTGCTGGACGGTGATGGGTTGGATGAGATCTATCATGTAATCGAGTTAGTTTTGTTAGGGTTTGATCCCTAGTATCCACTATGTTCTGAGATTGATGTTGCTATGACTTTGCTATGCTTAATGCTTGTCACTAGGGCCCGAGTGCCATGATTTCAGATCTGAACCTATTATGTTTCCATGAATATATGTGAGTTCTTGATCCTATCTTGCAAGTCTATAGTCACCTACTATGTGTTATGATCCGGCAACCCCGAAGTGACAATAATCGGGACCACTCCCGGTGATGACCGTAGTTTGAGGAGTTCATGTATTCACTATGTGTTAATGCTTTGGTATGGTACTCTATTAAAAGGAGGCCTTAATATCCCTTAGTTTCCGCTAGGACCCCGCTGCCACGGGAGGGTAGGACAAAAGATGTCATGCAAGTTCTTTTCCATAAGCACGTATGACTATATTCGGAATACATGCCTACATTACATTGATGAATTGGAGCTAGTTCTATGTCACCCTATGTTATGACTGTTACATGATGAACCACATCCGGCATAATTCTCCATCACCGATCCAATGCCTACGAGCTTTTCACATATTGTTCTTCGCTTATTTACTTTTCCGTTGCTACTGTTACAATCACTACAAAACCCCAAAAACTTACTTTTGCTACCGTTGCAGATACTAAGTTATCCAGGTGTGGTTGAATTGACAACTCAACTGCTAATACTTGAGAATATTCTTTGGCTCCCCTTGTGTCGAATCAATAAATTTGGGTTGAATACTCTACCCTCGAAAACTGTTGCGATCCCCTATACTTGTGGGTTATCAGTTGTCGCCTACTACTATGTTACCATGACCAGCGCGGTCGAGCAGCCATGAGCGCAGCGGATGGATGGCGAGGCGCGCGGGGACTTGCCGCCATCTATTGCATCCTGACCACGGAGGCCAGGCGCGGCCTATCTTAGAGCATCTCTAGCAGACCCCGCATAAGTGGTCAAACCCGCAAAATAACCGCTATTTGCAGTTCCAGTCGAAAAAACGGGCCCGAACAGACCCCTTAAAATCGTCCGACCCTTAAATTTTTTTAAGGGGCCCTGTAAATGCGAAGCCGAAACCCTTATATCTACAGTTTTGAAGGCAACTTTACCAGGGCCCTACATACCGGTCAACGTTGCCGGTTGAGGAATCTCTGCTCCCGCCAATGCCATGAACCTCGCCCAGACGCCCGGCCGCTCGGCCGCCGCGCCCGTCCGCCGCGCCCATCCGCCGCCTGCTCGCCATGCCCGGCCACGCTAGCCAGGTGTGAATCAATGGATTGAGCTAGCTAGCTAGCTCGCCCCTTGATGGATTGGATCTTAGCTAGCTAGCTAGCTCGCTCCTAGATGGATTTGAGTTGAGCTAGCTAGCTAGCTCTCGATCGATTCGAGCCCCGACGGAGGAGCTTGCTAGCTCGACGCTTCATGCCCTTCGTATTTGGTCATCTGCGGCTTCATTTTTGACAGCTTCGTGTGCTATCCATCGATTTCGCAGGAGCACGCTAACTGACCATGGATATGGACGAGAGGAAGAAGAAGACGTGGGGAAAGAATATAAGCAAATATTCCGTTTTACAGCTTAAGTTTGAGGGGTCTATTCTGCCGCAGCTAAAACCAACCCATAAAAGAGCATATTCCGCGAATATCCTTTTATACGGGTCCGTTTTGCAGGGTCTGTCTCTGCGGCCGTCCGTGCCGACCTGCAAAACCGTTTTTCCGCGAACTGGAAACGCGTTTTGCGGGTCGGCGGGATGCGGGGTTTGCTAGAGATGCTCTTAGCGGCGCACGACAACCAGGGCCTCGCTGACACCTGCTGGAGCATGACCTCGGCTGCGGCATCCATGGTGGACCGGGTCAGTGCCGGCAAGGTCCGACGGTGGGCTGGTGTGTTGCAGCGTTCAGGTGAGGCACTCTTGCCGTGCCGGCCGACCACCTGAACCCTGATTGACAGTTCCTCTCGTGCTAGTGACGACACTTACGTCTGAGTTGTGTGCGTTGGAAACGGTAAGGAGGGTTTGTCGGGTTGGACTTTGGAAACCGTGATGCGGTTTCGATTTAAATCGGCTCGAGCGCGACACGGGATTACATGCGATTCACGTTTTTTAAGCGTGATTCGTGTTTTATCTCCGTTAACTCAATGTACATGTACATATCGTGGCGGATACATGTCTAGCATGTCTTTGCATCGGATTTTATCTTTTCTGTTTCTTTAACCTCTATCTTTTCTGTTTTGATTTGATTACGGAAACACTAATGCCCACACGTGTGCACTTCTCCAACTCGCCCACACGTCTTGATCGCCGTCGATTCGTTTTTGCACGACTCTTGACACGAGAAGGCAGATTTCGTGTGCCACGTAGGACAAGGCCGGTGTGTGGTGTGTAGTTAGTTCGCCCGCACGCCGTTTATCCCTTGGACAATAGCGGTTTGCGAGTCGGGGCGTGCGGTGGAACTGCCGTCGCGCCCGCACGCCACGCAGGACTTCGGTTGGCGCCTCCCACGACTCGCCATTCCCTCCCCTCATTGCAGTTCCATTACTCCCACATGCATTCACTTCTCCCCAACCCACCATCCACAGCGGTTCCAGCCGATCGGAGGAGAAGACGAGAGGAGGAGGCGGCGACGGCGGAAGAGTCGACGGCATTCACGGCCGTTGCTGGGGTTCACCGGACCGGAGTGTCGTCGCCGGAGCAGCCGCAGTGAGAAGGTAAGGCTATCGAAGCTGGTCACATTCCTCCCTGTGAAATCTGCCCCCTCCCTCCATGGTCACATTACCCTCGAGCATTCTCGAGATTCCGGCAGATTGGCGTCGCTCCGGTGTCCCCATCGGTGGGGGAGTCACGTGCGGGCCATCTAGGGCGGCATTGGGCAGTTTCATCGCCGTCGCGGTGGTAGTCATGCCGGTGAGGCTCGCCCGGTCGGCAACCACATCCGTACATAGGAGAGATTAGTTCCTGCATTTGCCTGTGCGAGGGATTTGTAGTTGTTAGTTCTGATTTTGCCTCGAAGGCTATGGCCATCACTGTTTTTAGGGCGTTTTTTGTTGCTGAATTCAGGATATGATAGTTGTGAATGAACCCTAGATCTAGTTTGGTGCATTTCAAAGTGTAGGATAATGACAGTCATGGCAATTTCAACACCCTTGTTTTGCCCCCAACTATCATCACTGATGACAACTAATTTTCTGAATCAACTATGTCAGTTGCCATGTCATATGTAGGATAATGTCAGCTTATGAGATCAAAGTCAGGGAGTAATTTTTGTGTATGATTTCTATATCTAGGTAGTTGCATATTTAAGTGTGGGATAATGGCAGTCACGGGAATTTCATTGCATTTGTTTACCTACAACTATCCTCTAAGTGGCAACTAATTCTGTGAATCAACTATGTCAGTTGCCATATCATATGTAGAGTAATGGCAGTTTGACTGTACAATAGAGTCACTATGTTGCCATGCTGTTTCGTTATAGCGCAACATATTTATTGCATTACATGGCAACTCATTTTTTATGAGGCCAGGGTGTGAGTTGCCACATTATGTGTTGTAGACTGGAAGTTTTCTGTCCTATTTGAACTGCCTTAGCTGCCGCATGCTTTGTTTGTTAACATGGCAACTTGAACCTAGTAGATGTGGCCTGTTCTTTTACTAAGCCAATGTGCCATTTGCCACATTACATGTTGGACAATGGTAGATGGGTGTTCCTCTGTACTGCCTCAGTTGCCACTTTTATTAGTGTCAGCATGGCAACTTGATTCTGCTACATGGCAACTGCTTCCCTAAGAAGCACACTCACACACACATCCAGTTGCCATGTTTCTGCATTTGCTTCTCCATTGGTTATTTTCTGCCTATTTGTGCATGTTCAGCACATGGCAATTACCTCCTTTTCAGATGCTACAACTTTGGGTAAATATGGCAGTTTTCATTTTTGTTATCGATGATATCCAGTGAATCGTTATTTCGTGCATTTCTATCCGCATCTGTCGGCTGTGTTTTCATTTTACACTAAAGTGTTTTTGTTCTTACCGTAGCACAATGGCTCGTGGTGACCATCAAGATGATGATGATGACTTCATGGAGTTACCGCCACAGAATCGTGCGACCGGTCGTACAAATGATGGCGATGAGGTCACTATCCCCCTATATTTTAATTTGACATTGAGTTTTCATTCTTCTGTTAGAACTAAATTTTTACTACACTGAACATGGCAACAAATGATCCTTTTTGTGTTATGCAGAAGAAGAAACATCAGCGCAATAGGGCTTCGCAAGAACGCCTGACTATATTGAACGAAGGATTTACTGATGAGCAGAAGGGAGCTACCGGTGAGATGGGGATGCATGCTCTGATGAATGTTCGGTGCACGAACCTAGTAAACCCTGTATGCGACTGGCTCGGTGAGATATATGAGCCTGCCTCTAGGGAATTCGTGATTCCGGGACGTGGAAGACTGTCTTTGGATGAGGAATCCGTGTTCTGCACTTTGGGTCTGCCCTGTGGAGAAATCAAAGTCCCGTATGAGGTGAATTATAAGATTGAGGAAGCCTTGTTCGCCCGTTTGTTTCCTGGAATGGCATCCATGCCTAATACGACTTTGCTGGCAACTTCGCTGGAGGGCATGAAAACCCATGGCGAGGTATTTAAGATGAAGCTGCTCATGTACTTGATCTCAGCTGCCTTTGCGCCTACCACATCTCTTCGCCCAAGCAACAAGTGCTTCCCTATCCTGGTGAATGCTCTCTCTCTCTCTACTTCTTTTTCCCTACAATATTTTGATTTTGATGCCACGCGGAAGCTAGTCACTGCCAGTTTTTGATGTTTTTATTTTGAATGCTGATGCGGCATCTTTTTGTCCTGAAATTGTGCTGTGCAGGCGAAGCTGAAAGACGTTAAGAACATGAATTGGTGTAAATTCATCACAGACTTCCTGCATGATGCATTCTCAAATAAGATGTACCAGAAGGGTTGTCGCTTGCACCTAATGGTATTTTTTCCCTACTCTTTTACAAATGCTCTTATTATGGTTCATTCTTTCCTAAATCAACATTGCAGCTGTTCATAAGTGTGAACCAAATTGTTTTGCATTTTTGGTATCTCTGTTTGGCCATAGTTTGACAACCCAGAGTTTTTGACTGAGCTTTAAACTGAATTTTGTATTTCCTTTTTTTATGGCAACCATAGGAGATCGTGCATGGCAACCCTTTGTTTCATTTTTATGTGACTCTTTACATGTGAAAGTGAATTTTGTTTGATCCATGACATCTGTAGTTGCTGCCTACAAGGCAATAGCATTTTTCTACAACACAAAAAGTGTTCATTTCATACATTCATTCTCTTTATACAATCTGGATGGCAACTATCATGTTGAACTGGTGGCAACTACCAGCATAATAGGACGGCAACTGCCAACATAGCGTGATGGCAACTAACATAGATAGATGGCAAATCTTTCTTCCCTTCTTTTCAACTTGTGACTCAACAAAACTGCATAAGCTTCTTTCAACATAGCATGATGGCAACTAACATAGCTTGCTTTTTATTGTGTATACCAGCTCATGTACGTCGATCGTCTTGATTTGTCAGCTGTCGACTTTACTAAGATAGGAGGCCCGCTGCCTCCATATAAGTTTGCTGTCTCTGCGTGGACGTATGATGTTGTCAAGGCTGTGATTGCCGCAGACAGGATATCTGATACAAAATATGGGAAACTGCAGGTTAGTTCTGCCTTCTTTCTTGCACGGCATTCTTGAATTTCGATGTTGGATAAAATATGAAAAAATCCCCATACGGCAACCATTTATGGCTAACAAGCGACAAATACCTTGGCAACCATGGTTGTCTGCACATGGCACCCATGTTTGACCCCATACGGCAACTCCGCCATTCCATGTCGAAACTCCTTCTTTTTTCCTTTTTTGCAATCCATGAATTGTAGTCACTGCTCCTTATTTCTTTTGACAGCTTAGTTGTTTCTGCTGTTTTTCAGCTGATGGCCAAGCATGCTATAGACTACAGTGTGTTTGGTGGGCCACAAAACTTTGGCAAGTGGATGGATGTGCATTCAGCTCCATCTTGTCCTGCTGAGGTAACCAAGGATGTTTATTTGTTTTCTGAATTTATATTTTCTTGCATTCGATATCTCTTTACGGTTGTTTTGGCTTATTTTTCTTACGCACATGACTCTAATATGTTTGGTTCTTGCTACTTTTTGTCTTCTGCCAGGCGAGGGCACCTGTTGAGCACCTAGTCGGGCGGTTTGCTTCCGGCATGGCCAACTTGCTTGGGAAGTTGGTTGAGGGTTAGACAACACTTAATGGTTCTGATAGCGACGCGGTTGCGAGACAGTTCACATCATTTGTTTGAGAACGGACACATCGACCAACTGGTTGCCGTGGCCGATATGACTACAACAGCACTTTGGAGCTCCCTGACACGCAAGATGAGCTAGATGGCGATGGTTTTGGTGGCGTGGATGCTGGCCTCGACAAGGACGGTGACGATGACATGGAGAATGTGCCACATGAAACCGATGATGATGAACATGATGAAGTTCATGTAGGCGGCAAGAACAATAAGGCTGCACCAAAAGTTCCTCCACCGGAGGGAGGCATCGATCAAACTGTTGCGAGAGACACGGGGGTTTTGCTCTCAAAGAGGGGCAGGGCTCAAGATGATGCCGGGCAAGGCTCTGCTGGCAAGAGGTGTAGGATCGATCCCGTAGCTGCTAGGAGGAGGTTCGGTGTCTATTTAGTGTTTTGTTTGTCCTTCCTTTTTAACAGCCCGACCTTTTTCCATTTTGCTAAGTGCGCCATGATTTTTGTGTCTCACACCTGGTATCTTTTTGCCATTTTTTCTACGTGTAGTGAGGCGACAGCTGGTGGACGATCAGTTAAGCAGAAACAAGCACCCACGCCAACCCATGTTTCTGCCCGATTGAACAAGGGGGCTCCCACTGCTGGTGCCACCACTTCCACTAGGTCATCTCATCGCACATCGACGTCCAACACCGGGGATCCTGTCATGCTGGAAGACTTGAGGAAGACAATCAAGAGGTGGGTTCTCCCTGTTTTTTATTTGCCCTAATTCTATTTTTGTTTGATGCATTCTAAATCATATACAACCTTTTACTTGATACATTTTATGCAACAACTACTGTCTGCTTCCTATGGTAGCTGTCTAACTTGCCAAATGGCTACTCCTATCTGTCCCACATGGCAACTGCTATTTTTATGATCTAAATTTGCTGCATGGCAACTCCTGCTTCTTCTGCATGGCAACTCTTTTTCCACTCATATGGCAACTGGTAGCTTTCCACTAACTTCCACCACCTACATTTTCATGTGTGCTCATCCATACCTTGTTCTCAAATGGCAGCTCTGGCATATCACACATTTTTGATTTTATGATGACTACCATGGCAATTATTTTGCTCACCCTTTTTATACTTTTCATGGGTTATCTTGCAGGGTGAAGAAGATTACTACACGCTCAACCAAACGCACTACCAAAGACCCACTTGAACGCATTCACTCCAAGCTGTCGACAAGTGGCAATTCATATATTCATGAGCCGCCAGTCGACAAAACTGCTGCTGCACCGTCCACTGTTCCCACTAGCTCTAATGCAAGCGGCCGACCATCTTCGCCGGTTGCAGATGTGCAGACTACAACAACAGGCATCCGTACACCTGGGAGTGACGAGTCAGTATCTGCTAGGACTGCTGAGATATTTCCCACCCTGGTGGCAATGAGGGATGCTGTTGTGACCCATGCCACCCGATCAGCAAGTGTTGAAGTGGACGCTCCCGAGATCAACCTAAACAAGGAAGATTCCCGCTCATCTGATACGGATTCCAAGCGTGTGGCTGGTGGCACTTCTAGTGTCCACAAAAGAAGGGGTTGCAGCCACATTTTAGAATGATAGGCCATCCACATCCGAGACTCATCGCACAACAGCTCCAGCAGCTGGTGGCCCAGAGGCTCCTACTGCAACTGTTGCGCGAGCTGGTGGCCCAGAGGCTCCTACTGCAAACATGTCTGCCTCTCCTGCCCCCGCAAGCATCCTGCACAGTTATCCAATGCACCAGAGGTAGCTAAGAGCAGCAGAGGTGACTCTGGTTATGTGCCTGCTTCCACACTGTTCCCACCTTTTGCCAAAAGCAATGTTGTGGAGAAGACGAAAGTCTAGAATACAACAGATGTAGGTGGTAAGCAGTGCACGACTGAAGGAGGTGGATGTTCGGAGCAGACTGCGTCTTTCACCACCGTGGAGAACACCAGCTTAAATTTGCGCACTTCTAATCTCCTTGTCAACATTTGTGTCCCCTACATCCCAAACAGGAAGATAGGCAAGAAAGTTGTGATTGAGACCGCTGACAGCACGCCCCGCCCTACCAATAAGCCTGATGATTCTGCAGCAGACGAGGCAGACATGTTTGTTGCTCTGTCACCTCTAGATTCTGCCAAACAATTTGTTCGCTATCCGGCTGGTCGGCAGGAGAGGCACCCCATGGCTTTCACCCCACCGAGCTTTAGTCTTGGCATCGATCGCACTCAGGATGAACCAGCGGTGCACGATCCTGCGCCTATTGCCTTTGCTTTCCCGGCAGGTATGGCCCCAATGATGGCGCAGCCAATGGCTGATGGCAGGAAAGATGTGAAGTTTGCAGAGCCGATAGTGCAAGTTAAATTATTGTGCGTTTATTATTTTGTTTCTAGATTGTTTTTCTGACATTTGTCACAAGCTTTTTGGTTTGTTAATTGTGATGGCAAATATCATAGGATGCACATGGCAACTACAGTTGTGGCACGTGGCAACTCCAGTGCAATGCACATGGCTACTGTAGTTGTTGCCACATGGCAATCTAGTACAATTCACATGGCAACTACAGTTGTTGCTACATGGCAACTCCAGTGCACTTTTACACATGGCAACTGCAGTCTGGACTTTTTCACAATAACTTGTTGTTTCCAAGTTTCTTAACCCACTGTTTTATTTCTTGCATCCACCCCTGAGGAGATTTCGCCGTCACTCGATGAAGCTTACCGTAGGATTGAGGAGGAAGCATTGATGAGGAGGTCCTCACGGGGTTAGGGGCAAGCAAGTTCTAACGTGCCTGCTGAGTCAGTATCCGAGGATACCGTTAGAAGTGCCACCCCTGGATCCGTGAGGCAGACTAGGGTAGTTCACGCACCCCGAGTGGATGACTTTGAGCCCGATGTTAAGGCCACAAAGGAGCATAAGCATCTATTCGATATTGTCAAGCGTTTTGGAAATGCGAGGTCAAACAGCAAGCACATGAAGGAGCTGAAAGCGTAATGTCCACACCTCACAACCCCTCACTTGCTTTTCTCCGATATTTTCCTTTGCTCTTCTAGCCATGCATTGTTTACGTTTATTTTTATTTTTTTAGTAGACCTGATTCTTTCATGTTATATCATTTTCATACAGCTCATGTTTGGACAGAACCAAAATCATACAATGTGATGCGACATACGTCGACCTGGGTGATCTTGCCGAAGAATGTAGTTGCGTGTGGGATTGACTTCATCAACAGGCATATGGACATTTGCCCCAACAAGATGATCATGCAATACAGCGTGACCTGCAAAATATTGGATGGTGACTTCCACCATAAAATCCCGAGGAAGCATTTTGCCGCACATGGTGAATTCAAGCTCACACTGAAGAAATATGTGAGTGTTTCTTCTCGGTGTACATTTTTTTGCATGGTATGTTTTGTCAGTAGTTACACTTAATATGTGTTTTACATACTGTTTGTGACAGACGTTTCATGTGGCAATAGCTGCCATGTAAACTAAGTTTGACCGTTTAATGCAACTTATGTGGAAACTTCACTTAAAATATTGGGCAACTTTGTTTATACATGGATGTCAACTTCTTTTAATAACACATGGCAAATAAACATTTTCGATGCGTTCACTTTAACAACTTGATGCTTGGTTATTCATATATCTCTTACTGCATCTGGCAATAATTTTACATATCATTTTTTAACTACATCAATCTGTTTTGATGAGACCTCTATTTTTTCTTTCCTCTTTTTTTACTTGCAGGTCATGTTCCCCATGTTCCAGGAGCTTGCACCACACAACCCAGATGACAAGTGTGGTCACCACTACGCGATTTGCCTTGACCTGAAGAACCAATGATTTGAGGTGCTTGATTCAATCCGTTCAGGAGAAGACGCAGACCTTACTACACATGTTGAGTTCTTCATCAACAACCTGAAAGAGACATGGAACCGTCATTACGAAAACTCAAAGGTCCAGATCAGTCATTTTCCAATCGAGTATCTCAACACTGCGAAGCAAGGAAACAGGTAATTACTATCTTTTTCATGTGTCCTCCACATCAATTTTAAACCTTTTCACCTCTTCATCAAAGTTTATCATATTTTTCTGTTGGCATGAGTTCACCTGTTTCTTTTCGTTATAGGCATGACTGTGGCTTTCACATGTTGGAATACCTTGCAAAGTGGGAAGGTCGACGGGTCCTTGTGATCACAGCTGCAATGGTCGTCGAGCTGCATAAAATATACACATGGAACTGGTTGATGAATGAAGATTTAAACACGCGGGCTAACGCATGAGAGTTCGTAGAGGGAGCTGTCAAAACCGCCAACAAGAAGTACAAGTGATCACGTGATGCTCCATACGCATGCCCACCTTACATTCTGTGGCTGAGGAATGTAAGGTATCACCTTGTTCTTTAAAACTATGTCCATGTGCTATGTGATGACTGCATCCCCCGTAGTCTAGTATATAATGGTGGCGTGTTTGTGCCATTGAATATTTGTAATATATGTGTGGATCTGAACCTGCTTAGGTGTGACAACAACTACGTTTATGTTCACTACTATTATGTGTTTGTGATTGTGAGTACCAGTTGGGTGTTTGAATGCGTCTATGATGCCTGAAACATGGCAAATATAGTTGATCAGGCACAGATAGTGAAAGTATTCGTTTCATTTTGTTTTTGGGTTTTTTGCATTGATAACTGTATCGGTTAGCATGGTAGTTCATAAGCAACTGTTCCCTCTCGTGTTTTTGCACGTGATCGTTTCAACTAGTTCATTCAGAGTATATATGTATACAATACAATATGTGTGAAACAAAAATGCGTGGACTGAAAACGGAAATCTACGTGATGGCAGATTCAGTAGCAATTACATGGCAGATTCGATGGAAGCTGCATGGCAGATTTAGTAGCACCTACATGGCATTTTGTAGTCATGCATACATGGCATTTTCTTCAAATTCTGTTGTCCACCAACAGTCATTCTCGCATTTTTAAAATCTTGACCATCTACTTTACAAAATTTTCACCAACCCCTAAGTTATAATCGTCCACAGATGCTTACAGATTGCCCGTTCCTTTCTTTGCTTTCTTGTGCTTTGCTTGAATTTCCAACTCCCATTTGTATCTCACCTCTTTTGGACGCCCTTTTGTGATGGAACGGGGCGGGTTCCTGACCTGGGTGTGCATGCTTGCTGTTCCAGACCCTACCTCCGAGTTTTCAGAGGATGGACCCGTGGACGAAGGCACACTTGAGGTGCGGGGGAACCTGTGTAAGGCTTCTTCAGCCTTCCTCTTTTTGATCTCATCAATCTCTCTTAAGGGCCTTCCTGTGTTTTTCTGCCACCCTCGCTGTCTCATCACTCTTGCATGCTTCATCTATGAGCTCATCATAGTTCTTGGTTAATACAACGTGCCTCACAGCGTCCATGGTTGCCTCTGGTCTGTCATCATGCACAGCCAAAACTGCGTTTGATGTTTGTGGCCCCAACGCATCGTCAGCGTCCCAAGTCCATCGCCGTCGTATGAAATGGCGGGGCAATCGCGTGACCGCGTGCATGTCCATTATTTTGAGTATGTGACAGCACACAATCCCGTCCCGTTCGAATTTGCAGCATTGGCAGTAGTATTCGCCTTCGTTTATCGAGGCCTTCACAAAGTAGTTTCTTCCCTTGTCCGGGTCTTCAGGTTCTGAATCGGACATTAGAGAACACACCTTGAACGTATGTTCGTCAACCTGGTAAGCTGTGTACATGCTGACACGCTTTATTTTTTCCTAGAATCTGCATGTTTTTGTGCTCGTTAAACTCTTATATGATGTTTTTAGCACCTTATGTTGAGGTAGGTCACAACATAGCAAACGTATTAAAATCAATGATGGCATGGAAGCCTTTTTTGCACATTTTTTTGGATTGTTTGTTTCCACACGGCAACTGCATGATATTTAACATGGCAACTGCATAACATTTAACATGGCAAATGTAGTTTATTTAACATGGCAACTGCAGTTCATTTAACATGGCAAATGCAGTTTTGTCTCGCATGGCAACTGCATATCATTTCACATGGCAACTATAGTTCATTACACATGGAAACCATAGTTCAATACACATGGCAACTACAGTTCATTACACATGGCAACTACAGTTCAATACACATGGCAACTATAGTTCATTTCACAACTACAGTTTATGCTTATAATGTAATCAGTGCCTAATTTTCAATATATCAGCATGTCAAAAATAGGACGATAAGATAATCCACTTACTTGTTAAAAATCTTGTTGGTGTATATCTTGCTCATCTGCCTCTCCATCGGTAAATATGTTAGCAATTTAGGCTGCTTGAGCGCGGTGTTTGCTTCTTGCTATAGCTCAGATCCCAATTTTCTATTGCAAAGTTGTGTATTGCTTGGCAAACTGCAGCAATGAGTTGCCAGGGCTCACGTACCGCTTCAAAACAGCATTGAACCCCTCGCTGCGCTGCATAGTCTGCATAAATGGAAAGAAGCACTGCATGAAGTAGGCCGACACCCAGTACATTCGCTTCTCCCACGGGCTCTAGTAAGTGTCTCGTTGTCTTGGACTTGGTATGTTTCAATCATAGCCGTCCAGGTCCGTTCAAACTCCTCCACCGTCAAGCTATGGTCCACGCACAACTCGAATGCCATGTGTAGCTTTGGACGGTCAGCAAAGAATGGTCCTAGCGTCTCCTCAGCCTTCTTAATAATATGCCACCTGTAGTGCCTGTGCACTGCCAACGGAAAGACCTCCTCTATGCCTGCATGCATGCTAAAATCCTGGTCTGTTATTATGTTCATTGGAGCAAGTCCGCCCATGCACTCCAAGAAGGTTTTGAACAGCCAAGTGTAACCATCTGTATCTTCATTCCGAATGAGTCCGCAACCGAGCTGAAATGACTGATTGTGGTTATTTATTCCTATGAATGGAGCGCAGGGAATCTTGTACATATTCATGAGATATGTCACGTCAAACGAAATGCAATCACGGAAATGTTTGTAGGCTCTTCTTGCAGCACCATCCACCCAATACATGTTTCTGACATGGTCCACATCGTCCAATCTTATCCTATAGAAGAAATTAGTATCTGCTTTTGCTTTCTGTTTGAAGTAGGCTATTGTGTCTTCTATGTCAGCCAACCTGCTCTCTCCACAGTACTTTTCCTTTAGGTTCGTGACGTCTGCTGGTATGTAGGGCATGCTACTCAGACAACCATCTCCGATGTGGATCAGGGACAGTATTTGGACCATTCTTGATGAACCGACGTTACAATCATGTAGCAACTTTATGAATTTCTTCTCGAGGGGGCTGAATCCTCTGTGGGCGCTCAGAAATTTTACCAGGTCAAGCTTATTTATGAGTTCGTGGTTGTGTTCATCGAAATATTTGGTGACCACCCACCATGCTCCATTTGTGTTTAGCTTCAACCGGACAGAGCATTCCGTCTTGAGAACGATGCCTCTCTTTCGTTCCGGCACGACAGGCACAACACCTTTACCCCTCTTGTTCCCGCGTGCCTTGTAGCACCTTATCTCACCTCTGCTGTACTCGTTAGTTTTTTTTACTTTCCTATGGTATTCGGTGTTCACCGCAAACCCATGAAACATTGCATATCTCTGGTAATATTCCTTGGCATCTTCAAATGAACCAAATCTCTGCCCAACATATGGTGGTTGAGGTATCATGATTTCCGATTTCCCATCTTCTTCCTCCCCTTGCGCTTCGTCATCAGTTTCATCATTCACTTCAGTATTGGCGGATGTTTCATCTGCTTGAGTGTTGCTTGTGCTGGTGTGCATAGGTGTGCTTGTCGTCATTGCTGCAACGATTGCCAGTTCCGACACTGATTCTGCATTGTTTGTGGCAGCATTGGTGACTTGCTCGTGGAACCCTCCTTCTGTGTGCTCTGAGGTTCCCATAGTAGATGTCCCCGCGCCGTTGTTGATTGTAGTTGAAGCTCCTGCAAAAAAAGAGGTACGTGTGTATGCAGTATTGCTTGAATGGCATGTTTATCGTAATGGAATATAGCAACTACATCTGATTTGGCATGATATCATTCATACAGCAAGCCATGGCATCTGCATCTGGCCATGCATGGCAACTGCAGTTTTTCATCCATGGCAGCTACAGTTCAACAAACATGGCAGGTACTTTTCCTGATGCAGATGCCATGGTTGCCATGTCCAGACACGGCAACTGTGTTTTGTCTTCACACCACGTAAACACCAATGTCACCTATGTTCCTTTTCCTGATGCAGTGTCCACAAAATCACTTCATATGACTCACCTGCGTACGACGTTGATGGCAGGTACCGGTTGTCGCCTGTTGCCACGTGCTGCATGATGGTCCTGCGTTTTTTTCCAAAAACTCATAAGTCTTGCCATCCTTGCAAGTTTTCTTTTTTGGTCACATCAGTATGCTATTTTCTATGTGTTACCTTGATTTTCCACATTTGCTACTTGAAGTTGGTCTCCCGTACATCTATCAGCGTTAGCGCCCTGTGTTGGAACTTGCCATGGTATCCCTGTCTGTGTGGTTGAGTCATAAGAACCTGCGAACAAGGATATTGTAGCACATAAGTAGAATGCCATTTTCATGCCCACAAACATGTCAACTATCCCTTTTTTGATCATGCATCGTAGCATGTTCGCGTACTGCTCTAGTAGTGGCAGCAACGGTCCTGCGGAAATGATTTGATTGTACTCTACTACATCCCAAGGGGGCGCTTGCGGTCTTTGAGAAAACCAAGGATCAGTGCCATCTTCATGATTCATTTTTTTGCTTTTCTCCCACTGTGTTTTCAGTCACTGCATGAACAAGAACGCATGAATATTCGAAATGCATTCTTGCTGTTTCCACATAAAAGAAAACACGACAATCTTATCACATTTCTTGCATAAACAACCAATGCATCATGGCAAGTAGGGCATGCACATTCATTCTCTTTTCTACATTCTGGATGCCAACTATCATTTTGAACCGATGGCAACAACCAACATAATATGATGGCAAGTAACAACATAACATGGTGGCAGTTAACGGCAAAGATAGGTGGCAACTAACAACAAATATAGGTGGCAATAAATTTTCTCCCTCCCTATGTACCGCCCAAATTGCTCCTTTCTTTCCCTGATTTTAGTGAATCCTACACATCCTTCTGGAGCACCTACTCGCAGCAACCCAACCTACAAGCTTAGTTCAGATCTAGGATAGAACATGGCTGATCTTGCGTACATTGGTTGGCAAAGGGGAATAAACACAAATCCGTGGTGTGTTTGCCATGACAGTGTGGATCTAGTCGCCATATTCATGGGCAATCTGGAAGTGCAATTATTTGGGACAGGGGAAGGAGGAGAAATAGGAGGAGATCGGAGATCGACCTGTTAGCTCGTCGTCGTGTTTTCCGTTGATCGGGAGGGGGGTGGAGTGGGGTGGCGCTAGAGATCTGGTCTGGTTGCCATGGCAACTAGAGAAGGAAGACGATGGAGGTAGGGGAAGATTGGCCGATCGAGAGGTAGGAGACAACGGCGGCAGGTCGCACTGTGGTTCGAAGGCGGGTAGGGACGACGGGCGCTTTAGGTTGTGCGGGCAGCGGGGTCGTTCACCCGGACGTGTGGATGATTGTGCCACACACCGGACGTGCGGGCTGTGGCTGGGTGCACCCGGACGCCGTCGTGCGGACGAGGTTGTCTCCATGCCACACAGGGCGTGCATCACAACCCCCCTAGGTGCCACACGTGTGGCAGTTATCGTCGTCCTTTGATTATATCTTTACGTACGGGTCAGGCGGTGTTGTCTGGTCTTTAAATAGCCCAGTTGTTTGTTTGGCCAGAAGACCCAACAACGCAGCTTTGTATGCACGGTCAAAACAGATGAAAAAACATTCGATGCACATGAGGTGGTTCCCCGAATTAGTACCACCTCGCATATTATTTTAAATATAAAATCACCTAAGCTGGATGAAATCAAGAATATCACCTTTGTTATTAGTAGGTACTAGCAAAACGGTCTGTGCGTTGCAACAAGAGAGAAAAAAATTCATAATCTTCAATGACCCTGACCACATTTTGCTGCATCACCAAGATACACTATCACTCTTATTTTTGTGAAATCATGAACAATTTTTGAAAATCATGATGTTCTTTTAAACTAGTGAACATATCTGAAATAGTGAATATTTTTCAAATTCATGAACGTTTTCACAGATTTTTTAACATTTTCTAAAATCATGAACATTTTATACTATTTGAAAAATATATATTTTTTAAATTATGGACATTTTTTAAAACATTTTTCTTGAATAGGCAAACAATGCTTTTGGAATTTAGTTGAACAATTTTTGAAATTCATGAACATTTTTTTGATTTAACGAACATTTTTTAAAATGCACGATCATTTTTGAATCGGTGAACATTTTATGAATCAATAAATTATTTTGTAAGTCACATTTTGTTTTTCAATTTTAGCATATTTTCAATTCATGAACATTTTTTGAATTGACGAAAATTTTGTTCAATTTCATTAACATTTTTTGCTACAATTTTTTTCAAAAAATCATGAACATTTTTTTATTTCCCGGACATTTAATTTCGAAAATTGCAAGTAAATTTTTGAATAAACAAACATTTTTAAAAAATCATGAACATTTTTTTAATCCACAAGCATTTAAGAATTATGAAAAAAAATTATTTCAAAATTCAAGCTTTTTATTTTTGGAACTCTTTTGAAGTTCCAGATTTTTTAAAGTAGAAAAAACAAAGATGGAAAACGAAAACAAAAAATAAAAAACAAAAATTTGAAAACAGGCCACACGGACATGGGCCGGCCCAAGCAAGCGCGCTGTGTCTTAATTACACGCTAAATATGTCGTTGGATTGGAGCTATATTCTATACATTTGGAATGTTATTAATTACACGCTAAATATGTTGAGCACTCAGCATTAGAGCAATATAAGTCGTTGGATTTGACAATGTTGGATAGATGATTATCCATATCTTTCATCAATTCAAACCAATAAAAGATATGCATTTACAACGTGATTTGAAGAATAGTAGGACACATGCTACAAATAGTGCAATATTTTGCATCCTCGGCCAAACACTTTTGCTCTTATTTTGGACTCTAATTTGTATGATTTGAATGAAACAAATCCAGATTAACGTTGTTTTTAGAAGAGTTGTCATGGTATTGTTTTTGTGTAGAAAGCAAAGTTCTCGGATTGAGCTAAAAAATTATGGAGAATATTTTCAGAATATATACAAAATACTGGCGAAGAGAACTGCTGGAGGGGAGCCACAAGCCCAAGGGGTGTGGGCGTGTGGCTACCCCCAGGGCGCGCCCCCAGGCTTGTGGGCCCCTGGAGCATCCGGCAACCCCAATTCCAACTCCATATATACATATTCATGGAGAGAAAAATCAGAGAGAATGAATCATCACGTTTTACGATACGGAGCCGCCGCCACCTCGTGTCCTTCATCGGGAGGGCTGATCTGGATTCCGTTCGGGTCTCCGGAGAGGGGAGTCGACGCCGTTGTCATCATCAACCATCCTCCATCAACAATTCCATGATGCTAATCACCGTGAGTGAGTAATCCCTTCGTAGGCTTGCTGAATGGTGATGGGTTGGATGAGATTTGTCATATAATCGAGCCAATTTTGTTAGGGCTTGATCCCTAGTATCCACTATGTTCTGAGATTGATGTTGCTATGACTTTGCTATGCTTAATACTTGTCACTAGGGCCCGAGTGCATGATTTCAGATCTGAACCCTTTATGTTTTCGTGAATATATATATTTGAATTCTTGATCCTATCTTGCAAATTGTATGCACCTATTACGTGTTATGATCTGCATACCCCCTGGTGACAGTTATTGGGATTCTTTCCGGTGATTACCATAGTTTGAGGAGTTCATGTATTCACAATGTGTTAATGCTTTGTTTCAGTTCTTTATTAAAAGGAGGCCTTAATATCCCTTAGATTTTCTTATGGACTCCGCTGCCACGGGAGGGTAGGACAAAAGATGTAATGCAAGTTCTTATTATAAGCACGTATGACTATATATGAAATGCATGCCTATATTACATTGATGAGTTGGAGCTATTGTGTATCGCTCTAGGTTGTGACTGTTATATGATGAATGTCATCCAACACAAATATCCATCACTGATCCAATGCCTACATTTTTCGCATATTGATCTTTGCTAAGTTACTTTTGTTGTTGCTGCTATTACAATCACTACAAAACTGCTACTATTACATAGTTACTATTGCTACTGTTACCGCTACTATCAAATTATCATACTACTGTACTACTAAATACTTTGCTGCAGATATTTAGTTCTCTAGGTGTGGTTGAATTGACAACTCAACTGCTAATACTTACAAATATTCTTTAGCTTCCCATGTGTTGAATCAATAAATTTGGGTGAAATACTACCCTAGAAAATTGTTGCGATCCCCTATATTTGTGGGTTATCAGCACCAATCCTAAAAAGAGGGAGCTGAAGGTTAGAAGACCGTCTACCACCGTCAGGCAACGTGAAGGCAGTGCAACAATGATCTTGCGTCCCTAAAAGTCTACTACGTCTTGTTGCCCATCTTCACATCTATGGCCATGGTTTTTCCCTACTGGTCTCTACCGATCCTGGTCAGTTCTTACTTACTCACCATGCTCAGGTTTTCTAATCATGAGATTAAGTTCATGCCTAGTGCTAATCCTTTAGATTTTTTTCAACACATGCTACTTGCAGTAGCAGTACCAGGACTAAGTCATGACAAAGCTCATAGCACCAGAGGGAAAGATCATAGCAACATTTATTGGAGCTTATGTGCAAGTCAACTATAGATGTCCTACACTATTCATAAATATATTACAATGGTTATTACTCCGCTATATGATTGTTTGGTGCTACCAATAAAATATGTGATTTTTTATGATGAATTAAATATTGGATCTTTATAAAACATTTTTCAAAGCACCCAAATTTGTATTAATAGAAAACAATATCTAAGGAAGCAATTCATTACCTTTTCAATACCTTACAAAGATACACGAAAGCATCAATGTTGATCGCAAAAGGAGGAAAATTTACCAAAATGAAAAGGATATTTAGATGATCCACTAAATAGTAGATAAGTACAAAATGTGGACTATGGTAGCATTTGGTTATCAGCTGCACTAATTCCACTTTCCAATTAACAAAAGTACAGCCGCAAAAGTGCATCGGTGAAAAGATTTATAAATGCATGAATTGCGGTAGTTCATAAATCGTACCTCCGGGAAGGGTCTTTTCCGTTGGTGATTTGCCCTACAACCACTACTCTTGATATGCCTACTCAAAACTCATGCCGGTCTGTAGTCTTACACAGAACTACCGTGTGACAATATTTACATTCTGCCTCCACAAGGTTTTCATTACCATCTGTTATGACTATAAAATGGTCACATGCCTTGGAGTGTTACCACTTGCCATGAGTGCTACTTGTTGGAGGTACATCAGCATCAACCATTGATGTCGTAGTAGTTGTGACAAAAGAATATAAGTATTAGCATGGTCCTATTTGACAATCCAAACCGTCATCTTCAGATGAATACGGATGGTGAAACTCCCTGGATCATTTACATTTAGAAACCAAACCATGCCAAAAGTTGCATGTTCGGTGTAGTGAGACCCCGAGGCCTCACAAGGCCGAGCAGCTTTTTTGCAGGGAAAACTAATCAGGACATCAAAGTTACAACACTAACTCCTACAAACTGACTAAAACATTTCACAGCGACATCAACATCGACTATTTCTACACCACCCAAAAAACAAACTCAGATAAATTCATATTTCACCGTGCTTTGTAATATAAAACAAAAACTAAATTAATTCTACCTTGTTGGAGCCTATAGTAGTCAGAGCTCGTCGACCACTTTGCCCGCATATCATAGATCACCTCCTTGAGAGAGATGAAAAAACTAGCGGGGAGGAGGAGGGGTGGACAAAAGGATGAACACAGGACGAGCGAAACATGGAGCCGGATCAAATACAAATGTTACATATTTATGTAGAATAATAAATGTGAACCAACCCATGCTTGAATGGTTATGAGTATAATGGTATCCCGGCCCACCAGAGTTCAAGTCCCGGTACTCGCAATTTCCCGAATTTATTTCAGGATTTATGGCGATGTGAGTTCAATGGGAGGAGATGTTCCTGTCGACTACGCGACGACTGTCGTGACTTCGTCAATCTCAAGATTATATGGCGGCTCGGTCTCTCCAAGGTGCTCATAGGGATATGGTGTGCGTGTGTAATCATAGAGGTGAGCGTACGCGCGTACATATGAGAGCCCGCGTCTCTACTGTGTCCTAAAAAAATTAGAATAGTAAATGCGTACTTGCAATGCACGTTAATATCAAGGTAGAAAATTAATTGCGTGTTGATATCAGGAATTTTTTATTGCATGTTAATATTAGGTAGGATATCAATTACACATTAATTACACTAGTCGTTAACCCGTGAGTTCGCGCGGGCTAGTTTATTAAACAATACATATGTAAAAAACAATAAATTGTTTGTAGCTATTGAATTTAGTCAATGTCTAACAAACGCGGGACACCATTATTATTTTAAATATTGGTATTGATATATTTGAAAAGAACATTATTTTTCTTGTGTATATTTATATTTTGTGCTGCTGTTGCTACCGCATCTTTGGAAAGAGGTCACCGTCGTGAGCATGAGTGTTTTTTGTGCGGGTATCTATTCTGCACATCAAACTTGTGATATCATGCGTACAGGGCACAAAATGAGTTTATGGATGTCTTGCATTTGATATGTCAGATTAAAATGAGTTCTCCTTATTAGATCGTGCTGAGGTCAAGGAAAGGAAACTTTTAAAAAGAAGACCAAACTCCTCACTATCTTACTGCACCGATGGTCTCGTAATGGAAAACTGTATCACATCATGAGCTAGTAAGTTATTAATAGGTGATACATACTACATTTTTTTTCCGATAAAGGACATTTCATTGAATAGATATATCGAGGTGATACAATCATGTCAAAAGAAAGCCCGGCCTCTGCATAGCTAGATGCACACAGCCAAAAAATCCAGAGCACCCTAAAAATAAAATAATTTGATACAATGCCAAGCAATAAATCGTGTCCAGCTTAAGGAGCGGTAGATCCTATCCGTAAATCACACCGCCATCCATGGGGGTAGAAAACCTCCCTGGCCGTACGCTCCAGCCGTGTAGACGCCATCATAAAAATGTCCCTGTCTTCCGGCTTCTGCAGGATAGACCAAGTACGGAGCCATCGTGTACAAACATGAATAACCTGCATAGGAGATGAGACACATTTATTGTTAAAAACCACATCATTCCTGGTAAGCCACATTGCCCAGCATAAGGCCGCCGCTCCCACAAGAATATGTGCAGAAAATTGTTTATCTATACCCCGCAACCAGTTGCCGAACATATTCCGTGCACTACGTGGTGGGTATAAATTCGAAGCTACTTGGACCATAGCCCAAACTGCCCGAGCGAACTTGCACTCAAAAAATAGGTGTTTGATAGACTCGTCATGATGGCAAAAGACACATGTCTTGGAGCCATGCCAGTTTCGTCGTGCCAGATTATTTCTAGTTAGGATGACTCCTTTGTTAAGAAACCAGAGGAAAATCTTCACTCTTAGGGGAATTTTTAGCTTCCACAATTTCCTGTTATCTACAGGAACATCACAATGAACCATTGCATCATACATGAATTTGACCGAAAATTTGCCATTCTGATGCAAGTTCCATCGAGAAGTGTCCGGATCATTTTACAGTTGAATGTCCTCCAGGCGAGTGAGTAATTCATTCCATGCTGTCAGACGAGTGCCCAAAAGATCCCTACGGAAAGAAATATCGGGGTTTTCCTGTCCTAATACTTGTTTGATCGTGACAAATTTATGTCGGACGATCCGGTACAAGCTCGGATATTGCACCATTAGGGGAGTGTTCCCTAGCCAGGTATCTTCCCAGAAACGAACCTGAGCACCGTCCCTAACCAAGAAGGTCCCAAATTGGAAGAAGAATTCCTTGGCCTTCATGACACCACTCCAAAAATGTGAATCCCCAGGTTTCCAATGAATTTGAGAAATGGCATTGGATCCCACATACTTGTTGCGAATGATTTCCTGCCATACTCCATTCTCAGTGAGTAATTTATAGACCCACTTGCTGAGAAGAGCGATATTTTTAATCTCAAGGTCTTGGATTCCCAGGCCCCCTTGGCTTTTAGGTCTGCATAATACGCTCCACCTAGCCAGTCTATATTTCTTGGTTTCGTTATCACACTGCCAAACAAATCTGGATCTAAAGTAATCTAGACGCTGTAGAACCCCTTTCGGCAGGTGGAAGAATGACAACATGTATAAAACCATGTTGCTTAGGACAGAATTGATCAAGATCAATCGCCCCGATAAGACAAGAGTTTGGCCTTCCAACTGGCTAAACGTTTCTCAAGTCTCTCTTCCACATGCTTCCACTCAGCGATAGTTAAACGCCGATAGTGTATGGGGATACCCAGATACCTAATCGGAAACTGCCCGAGCTGGCATCCAAAAATGTCGGCATACTCGGGTGCAAATTCTACAGCATCTCCAAAGCAAAAAAGTTCACTCTTATGAAAATTAATTTTGAGACCAGAAAGTTCCTCAAAGGCACATAAGAGCAGCTTGAGATTTCTTGCTTTATCAAGATCATGATCCATAAAAAGGATCATGTCATCGGCATATTGTAGAATGGATAGACCATCTTCTACCAGATGTGGGATGACCCCGCTAATTTGACCATCCAGCTTGGCCCGCTCCACTAGGGTAGCTAGCATGTCGGCCACAATGTTAAACAGAATAGGAGATGCGGGGTCGCCTTGACGAAGCCCCTTCCTTGTCTGAAAATAGTTGCCAACGTCTTCATTAACTTTTATGGCCACACTACCGCCAGAGACAAAGCTCTCTACCCAGCGGCACCATTTTGGTGAAAACCCCTTCATGCGTAAGGTTTGCAACAGGAAGGGCCACTTAACTTTGTCATAGGCTTTCTCAAAATCAATTTTAAGAATGACACCGTTCATTTTTTTCCGGTGCAGTTCATGTACAGTTTCGTGCAGGACGACCACTCCATCTAAAATGTTGCGACCTTGCATAAATGCTGTTTGTGTGGGTTTTACGACATGGTCAGCTACACCGTTCAACCGATTAGTCGCTACCTTCGTAAAATTTTTAAAACTTACATTGAGAAGGCAAATCGGTCGATATTGTTGAATACGACTAGCCTCCTTAATCTTAGGCAGTAGGATAATTTCCCCAAAGTTTAAACGAGAAATATCAAGGTCCTCGGAATGCAGTTGGTTAAACAACTGAACCAAGTCTGCCTTAATGACGTCCCAAAAGCATTGATAGAACTCTGCGGGAAAGCCATCCGGTCCCGGTGCCTTGTTGTGTTCCATCTGAAACACAGCGGTTCGAATTTCCTCCTCAGAAAAAGGAATGTATTAATATGTTTGGTAGCATTCGCCCAATATAATCAGCCATTCAAAAAAGAAATTAGTAAGCACACCAACTAAAGCCAAAGAATTAAAGAATGATTATTCATACCTATGAAACATATTTATTTACCACCCGACAAACCTTGCCTTCACATCTTAATATTTGCAGCATACCATTTTTTTTGCAATCGACTAATCACTTTTATTATAATAGTAAATATTTCATAAAAGGAGCTAGTCCAACACGTACCTACTCCGTCATACGTTAATACATTCTCCATGTAGACCACATATTTTTGTGATACATATGCAGGCTGCAAATTAAACTGCACAAACATGCAGACTTGCACGCAGTCGGAGCCCCGTGTAGTGCCACTGTACCAGGATCAAATAGCAATGTTCCTGTTTCTTTTATTGATGGTATATCTCCATTCTCCAGTGCATGCATGGTATATGCTTAATTAAGAAAAAAAATGAGAAGGAGACTGGAGATGCATAGATTGGTAGAAGTTTTGCATCTTTATACCCGATGCACGTGGTTGCATATATGTCGATCAGAAGAAAAACAAACAATAATTTCGAGATGTAAAGATTAGAGTGGATAAAAATATATGCACGCGTGTTTATACGTACCTGGATGTAGGGAGAGGCGTCGTAGCATGCTGGCATGTTATATACATGGGCCTTGAGAAGCAGCCAAGCACCTGGTAGGACTTGGCGCCGCCGGTTATCTAAGGTAAGTAACCCCATTCAGTCCGGTGGTTCATAAATCTAGTATTATAGGTTCTGCATGAGAAAGGATAGATAGGAAGATGATTACGCATGATTAGCTACAACGCTTTACATGCATTCACGTTTTATGCATGAGATGGACAATATCAAGAACGAAAAGGTCATGTGCCAAACCATGTAAGCATGCATGTCCCAAATCAATAGAAGGAAGTCAGCACCCAACCATTGTCACCTGATCAAACTCACCCGCATGGCTACTAATTTCAATGAAATTGCATATGAAGTCATTAGCTATGTATCATCAGCGCAGTCTCCCCTGCTCCAAATCAAAGCAAAAACCAGATGCATGTCATTAGCTACATGTCATACCAAACCAGATGCGTTTATCCTATGAAACAGGGGTCGTTGGTGCAAGCCAGGACCGGGAGCAGCCGAACAAACCCCTCCTTTCCTCGTGGGTGGGAGCGGCGATGTCTGGGAGGAGCCACACCGACCTCCTTCTTCCTGACGCTCCGGGTGTCATGATCTCTCCTTCTACCTCATAGGCCGGGAGCAGCCCACAGTAGTTTGCTATTGATGCAGCCGCCAGAGAGTGGGGGGGATTGGGGAATTGTATTCTCCGTCAGCGCCATCGCTAATTCTACAAATTACGCGGTTAGGAAAACATACCTTCATCCTTTTATAGAGCTCGAACACAGCAGAAAAGATAGAACCGGTTCAAGTACAAATAGGAAAAAAAAACAGATTCAAAAACAAATAGTGATTGGAGAGGAACCTGAACTACATGAGGAAGATTATTATAATGTGATACGCCCCTGACGTGCACCAGATCCATGCCCCAAATCGCTTCCTCCTTAAGAGAGACACATATTTGTTTTTGGGGCGAAGAGAGATGATAGGGCGCTGAGTCAAGCATGCACATGTACCCCAAAATCATGGAAACCGGAGATGAGAAATCAATAAGAGAGACAAAACACCAATTCTTTCAATTGGCTCCTGTTACCCCACAATTTTCATACGACTTGAAGAAGAAATGCCATAGTAAATCGGTAAGTAAAAGGAGAAAATTAGCATATAGAAATTAAGAAATCATTCACTCTAGCCGTCCAGCCAGGCAGGCAAACTATAGCAGTTATGAGATTGGCATAAGTTTCCTAGAATCAAAAATTGTAGAAACATCAACTCCTACCTCCTGCTCGTCCTCCATACTTGATCATCTGCTACAAAGTCCACACATCCATCAATTAGAAAAATAGAAACTGCTAAAGATTTACAATCTGTGGGTAGTTGATGTCAATGAGCGTCCGTAGCAAGTTCAGACGGTGTAGCCTAGGAGGACGTAGACGTTCCATCTGCTCCATTATCTGCTCCAAGAGGACAGCTGCACCAAGAACTTTGTATCCTCAATGAAAACAACGCCGACCAATCTTCTTGAAACTGTCGTACGTACACTTCCTCCGCTCCACCACTAAGCTTCAGTCTGATTCATCAACACGGCTAAAAAGTAAACCAGATTGGATCGCATAGGCTTTGGAGATTTAAAGGTTGAAGAGAAGGAATAAGGAATAGATTGGATTGGATCGTGAGGGGTGAGGGAAGACTGCGTGAGGGTTCTTTGTTGGGTAAGGAAGATCGGTGCTGAAGTTTTGTAGGAATACGGTAGATGCTTTTTTTTTAGATCGATTGTTTTTTTTTTTGGAAGGTACTCTAGATTGCTTTTTTTTTTTACAATGAACCCTATGTTGGTTTTTTCTTCGATCGCAAGGATTATATGCTACACCGGTATAATCCGGGCCCATTAGATTAACGGCCGGTAATTTATAATTAATGTGGTAATTTCTGGGAAGTCCAAAATTAGTATAGGTAGGTAGGTAGGTATAGGTATAGGTATAGGTATAGATAGATAGATAGATATATAGATAGATAGATGGATATTCTATATTTGGCATGTTATTAATTACACGCTAAATATGTTGAGTATTTGCCATTGGAGTAATATATGTTATTGGATTGACATTGTTAGATAGGTGATTATCCATATCTTTCATCAATTCAAACCAATAAAAGATATGCATTTACAATGTCATTATTTGAAGGATTGAAGGACACATGCTACTACAAATAGTGCAATATTTATCATCCTCGATCACACAAAGAAATCCAAGGCACAACCACTATGAAGATCATTCTCCTCCTCCTCATCCTTGCACCCCTCTGCGTGTCCGTCACCGGCCGCCTCAAGTGCCCCGGCGTGCCCTACAACGGTGCTGTGGCGACCTGCTACCATGGTTGCGGCACGAAGCTCATCTACGACCTCTGCATCAAGACGATGCAGCAGGGCCACATCGACCTATCTCCGTCGCACAAAGAAGAGACCACCGCGTACGCCATCCTCGTGCTAAGCGCCGCCGTGGAGTCCACGAGGACCACGTCGCACACGCTGACCTACCAGCTCCAGAAGAACGCGTCCATCTCCGTCCAGGAAAGGGCGTTCTACGTGGCATGCCTTAACGACTACGTCGCGGCGTTGAACTCCCTCGACCACACCCTCGTTGTGATGCTGCCGAACTGCTTCTTTCAGGGGATCAACGACGACTACCTGAGCGCGTTGGCTAGCCTGAATAGTTGCAGGGATCGGATCATAGGGCCGGTTATGTACACGTCGCCGTTGTACCCCCTGGTTTTGGCCGACCGAAACAAGGCCTTGCTGGCTTACTCGCTTGGCAAGTTGCTGTTATGAGTATCGTTAGATCTAGCGGCAACATGTAGACAGAAGAGCGATCAATAAATGCGGGAATTGTCTACACAAATTTACATGTGTGTATGTACCACTTTGTGTGTCCTCTCTTGCTCTGCATCAGTCAACTCATCCAAAAGTCCGAACCGATGGAGAGAAGCGGGCAATATATTTCAATACCCCCCTCGCGTCTAGGCTTACTTAGTTCTTAGATGTGAGATTTATGTAGGCTGCATAATTTATTTTTAATATTATATTGGCAAGGTCTTGAACTCAGGACCTCCAGGCTCGGGTATAATATTGAATTCATACGCCAGCCAACTCATCTAAAACTCTGACGTGATGAAGAGAGGCGGACAATATGTTTCAACGAACATTTTGCAGTCGAGTGTGACACTCTTTGCGGCTCTCTCCTCTCCATGACTACTTCGGGGGTTATAGCGAGTAGCGACACCATAACCTCTTTCAGGCACTTCAGTCCTATGATTTGAGGATTTGCAGCTTGTTCTAACACGACAGTATTGGCCTAGGAGCAACGGGGAAATGGAAGAATGCAGAATTGACCACAAAGAAACAACAAAGGGTGTGTTTGGTTTTAGTTGTGAACAGTTTCTGCATTGCATACACTTCTCAACCCAGCCTGGTTGAGCAAAAACAGGCCCTAATGCGTCATCTACAAGTTGTTTGGTTGCTTGCATCAAGGGTCCCTGCATTAGGTAATGCACAAGTGCACTTTGTTTGGTTGCCTGAATTGGCCCAAGCGGCACATGGACAAGGTCTTTGGTTGCATATGGCGTAAATGGTGTGCTTACCTTGTACCCTAGTTGGTGAGCTTACCCACAATGATCACACCCAACACCCTAACGCCACAACACAGCGATATGTCTCCAACGTATCTACAATTTTTTATTGTTCCATGCTATTATATTATCCATCTAGGATGTTTTATATGCATTTATATGCTATTTTATATGATTTTTGGGACTAACCTATTAACCTAGAGCCCAGTGCTAGTTTCTGTTTTTTTCCTTGTTTTTGAGTTCTACAGAAAATGAATACCAAACGGAGTCCAATTGACGTGCCAATTTTTGATGATTTTTTATGGACCAAAAGAAGCTCTCGGAGTAAAAGAGTTGGGCCAGAAGAGTCCCGGGCTGTCCACGAGGGTGGGGGCGCCCTACCCCCCTGGGCATGGCCCCCTGCCTCGTGGACAGCCCGGAGACCCCCTGACGTGAGACCTACGCCAAAAAATCCTATAAATACAGAAACCCCCAGAAATAAACCTAGATCGGGAGTTCTGCCGCCGCAAGCCTCTGTAGCCACCAAAAACCAATCGGGACCCTGTTCCGGCACCCTGCCGGAGGGGGATCCCTCACCGGTGGACATCTTTATCATCCCGACGCTCTCCATGACGAGGAGGGAGTAGTTCACCCTCGGGGCTGAGGGTATGTACCAGTAACTATGTGTTTGATCTTTCTCTCTCTCTCTCTCTCTCTCTCTCTCTCTCTCTCTCTCTCTCTCTCTCTCTCTCGTCTTCTTGATTCGGCACGATCTTGATGTACCGCGAGCTTTGCTACTATAGTTGGATCTTATGATATTTCTCCCCCTCTACTCTCTTGTAATGGATTGAGTTTTCCCTTTGAAGTTATCTTATCGGATTGAGTCTATAAGGATTTGAGAACACTTGATGTATGTCTTGCATGTGGTTATCTGTGGTGACAGTGGGATATTCACGTGATCTACTTGATGTATGTTTTGGTGATCAACTTGCGGGTTCAGTGACCTTGTGAACTTATGCATAGGGGTTGGCACACGTTTTCGTCATGACTCTCCGGTAGAAACTTTGGGGCACTCTTTCAAGTTCTTTGTGTTGGTTGAATAGATGAATCTGAGATTGTGTGATGCATATCGTATAATCATACCCACAGATACTTGTGGTGACATTGGAGTATCTAGGTGACATTAGGGTTTTGGTTGATTTTTGTCTTAAGGTGTTATTCTAGTACGAACTCTATGATAGATCAAACGGAAAGAATAGCTTCGTGTTATTTTACTAAGGACTCTTGAATAGATCGATCGGAAAGAATAACTTTGAGGTGGTTTCGTACCGTACAATAATCTCTTCGTTTGTTTTCCGCTGTTAGTGACTTTGGAGTGACTCTTTGTTGCATGTTGAGGGATAGTTATATGATCCAATTAAGTTATTATTGTTGAGAGAACTTGCACTAGTGAAAGTATGAACCCTAGGCCTTGTTTCAACGCATTGCAATACCGTTTACGCTCACTTTTATTACTTGTTACCTTGTTGTTTCTATAATTTAAAATTACAAATACATATATCTATCATCCATATTGCACTTGTATCACCATCTCTTCGCCGAACTAGTGTACCTATACAATTTACCATTGTATTGGGTGTGTTGGGGACACAAGAGACTCTTTGTTATTTGGTTGCAGGGTTGTTTGAGAGAGACCATCTTCAACCTACGCCTCCCACGGATTGATAAACCGTAGGTCATCCACTTGAGGTAAATTTGCTACTGTCCTACAAACCTCTGCACTTGGAGGCCCAACAACATCTACAAGAAGAAGGTTGTGTAGTAGACATCAAGCTTTTTTCTGGAGCCGTTGCCGGGGAGGTTAGTGCTTGAAGGTATATCTTTAGATCTTGCAATTGAATCTTTTAGTTTCTTGTTTTATCACTAGTTTAATCTATAAAAAAAACTACAAAAAAATTAATTGAGGGTACCTCATATGCTTCATCTTTTCAATGTCTTTCGTGAAAATAAGGATTCCGATAATTGTGCCAAAGTGTTAGAAGAAGAATGCATTTGAATGTTTGGCACTAAATATTTGAATGATGAGCATGATTGCAATGATGTTAGTATGAATTCCTTGAATATCCATGATGCTAATGATATGCAAAGCCACAAGCTTGGGGAAGCTATGTTTGATGAAGATGATATTTTTGTCCCCCAAGTTTTGATGAGCAAATTTATTATGATGAAAGGATGCCTCCTATTTATGATGATTATATTGATGAAAGTGGATTTGGAGAGGTCATGACTTTATTTAGTGATGAATCCACTATTTCGGAAGAGGTTCCAATTGATTATGAGAACAAAGTTGCTATCTATGATGATTATTGTGATAACATGTATGCTATAAAGAATAATGATAACCATGAAACTTGTAATCATGATTTTAATTTTCAATTGGATTATGCCTCACATTATAGTTATTTTGTTGAGTTTGCTCCAACTACTATTCATGAGAAGAAATTTGCTTATGTGGAGAGTAATAAAAATTATATGCTTATGCATCATGAAAAGAGTGCTTTATGTGATAGTTATATTGCTGAATTTATTCATGATTCTACTGAAAATTATTATGAGGGAGGAATATATGCTTGTAGGAATTGCAATAATATCAAGTTTTCTCTCTATGTGTTGAAAATCTTGAAGTTATGCTTGTTTTGCTTTCCTATGCCAGTTGATTATTGTTCCCATAAGTTGTTTGCTCACAAAATATCTATGCATAGGAAGTGGGTTAGACTTAAATGTGCTAGTCATATTCTACATGATGCTCTCTTTATGTTTCAATTCCTATCTTTTATGTGAGCATCATTGAAATCATCATGCCTAGCTAGGGGCGTTAAACAATAGCGCTTGTTGGGAGGCAACCCAATTTTATTTCTGTTCTTTGCTTTTTGCTTCTGTTTAGTAATAAATAATTCATCTAGCCTCTGGTTATATGTGGTTTTATGTTTTGATTAGTGTTCGTGCCAAGTAGAACCTTTGGGAAGACTTGGGTGAGGTCTTTGCAATCTTGCTGTAAAAAACAGAAACTTTTGCGCTCACAAGATTAGCTGCCATTTTTTCTGGAGAGTGATTTTAGGTTGATTCTTTTTGCAGATGATTAATAGAAACATTCCTCACGTCCACCAATTTATTTCAGAATTTTTGGAGTTCCAGAAGTATACGTTTGATACAGATTACTACAGACTGTTCTGTTTTTGACAGATTGTGTTTTCATTGTGTTGTTTGCTTATTTTGATGAATCTATGAGTAGTATCGGAGGGTATGAACCATGGAGAAGTTGGAATACAGTAGATATAACACCAATATAAATAAAGAATGAGTTCATTACAGTACCTTAAAGTGGTGGTTTGCTTTCTTATACTAACGGAGCTCATGAGATTTTCTGTTAAGTTTTGTGTTGTGAAGTTTTCAAGTTTTGGGTAAAGATTCGATGGACTATGGAACAAGGAGTGGAAAGAGACTAAGCTTGGGGATTCCCAAGGCACCCCAAGGTAATATTCAAGGACAACCAATAGCCTAAGCTTGGGGATGCCCCGGAAGGCATCCTCTTTTTCATCTTCGTTCATCGGTAACTTTACTTGGAGCTATATTTTTATTCACCACATGATATGTGTTTTGCTTGGAGCGTCATTTTATTTTATTAGTATTTTCTTGATGTTATTTATAATAATGTTTTTCATCATTTATTTCAATAAAAATGTCAAGGATAGCCTTTACTATGTTTATTTTACAAGTCTACATGTTGCTGTTTGAAAACAGAAAGTTTACCGCTGTTGCAAAAATTCCATAGAAAAGTCAGAATGTGATAAAATGTTGAAAACTTCTGCATAATAAACTCTGATAAATTTTCTACAGTGGGAATTTTCTTTCATAATTTTTGGAGCTAGGGAAGTATGGATCTTGCTGCATTCTTTACAGACTGTACTGGTTTGGCAGATTGCTGTTATGTTTGCATTGTTTGCATATGTTTGCTTGTTTAATGACTCTATTTGAGGATAGGAGTATTAAATATGCAGAGACATTTATTATGCAATGTTGAATAATAATTTTAGTGATTTGCTACAGTAGACTATGATAAGGTTTTTGCATTGGTTTATACTAACTTATCTCACGAGTCCTTGTTGAGTCTTGTGTGGATGAAGCTTTTGAGATTTAGGAAGACCGTGATATGAGAGGAATTAAGGAGACACAAAAGCTCAAGCTTGGGGATGCTCAAGGAATCCCAAGATAATTTTTCAAGAAGTCTCAAGCGTCTAAGCTTGGGGATGCCCCGATTGGCATCCCACCTTTCTTCTTCGACAACTATTGGTTAGTATCGGTTGATCCTAAGTTTTGCTTCTTCACATGATGTTTGCTATTCTTAGAATGTCATTTTATTTTGTTTTGCTTGCTGTTTGAATAAATTACCAAGATCTAAAATTCTTAAATGTTAGAGAGTCTTCACATAGTTGCACAATTATTCGACTACTTATTGATCTTCACTTATATCTTTTGGAGTAGTTTGCCATTTGATCTAGTGCTTCACTTATATCTTTTTAGAGCACGGTGGTGGTTTTATTTTATAGAAATTATTGATCTCTCATGCTTCACTTATATTATTTCAAGAGTCTTTTAGAACAGCATGGTAATTTGCTTTGGCTATAAAATTAGTTCTAATATGATAGGCATCCAAGAGGGATATAATAAAAACTTTCATATAGAGTGCATTGAATACTATGAGAAGTTTGATACTTGATAATTGTTTTGAGATATGAAGATGGTAATATTAGAGTCGTGCTAGTTGAGTAATTGTGAAATTGAGAAATACTTGTGTTAAGGTTTGCAAGTCCCGTAGCATGCACGTATGGTAACCGTTGTGTGACAAATTTGAAGCATGAGGTGTTTCTTTGATTGTCTTCCTTATGAGTGGCGGTCGGGGACGAGCGATGGTCTTTTCCTACCAATCTATCCCCCTAGGAGCATGCACGTAGTGCTTGGTTTTTGATGACTTGTAGATTTTTGCAATAAGTATGTGAGTTCATTATGACTAATGTTGAGTCCATAGATTATACGCACTCCCACCTTTCCATCATTGCTAGCCTCTTCGGTACCGTGCATTGCCCTTTCTCACCTCGAGAGTTGGTGCAAACTTCGCCGGTGCATCCAAACCCCGTGATATGATACACTATCACACATAAGCCTCCTTATATCTTCCTCAAAACAGCCACCATACCTACCTATCAAGGCATTTCCATAGCCATTCCGAGATATATTGCCATGCAACTTTCCATCGTTCCGTTTATTATGACACGCTTCATCATTGTCATATTTCCTTGCATGATCATGTAGTTGACATCGTATTTGTGGCAAGGCCACCATGCATAATTTTTCATACATGTCACTCTTGGTTCATTGCCCATCCCGGTACACCGCCGGAGGCATTCATATAGTCATATTTTGTTCTAGTATCGAGTTGTAAATAAATAGAAGTGTGATGATCATCATTAATAGAGCATTGTCCCATAAAAAAAGGCCAAATAAAAAAAAAGGGAAAGGCCAAATAAAAAAAAAGAAAAAAAAAGAAAGGCCAAAAAAGGGAATGCCCAAAAAAAAGAAAAAAAAGAAAAGAAGGGACAATGCTACTATCCTTTTTCCACACTTGTGCTTCAAAGTAGCACCATGATCTTCATGATAGAGAGTCTCTTATTTTGTCACTTTCATATACTAGTGGGAATTTTTCATTATAGAACTTGGCTTGTATATTCCAACAATGGGCTTCCTCAAATGCCCTAGGTCTTCGTGAGCAAGCAAGTTGGATGCACACCCACTTAGTTTCTTTTGTTGAGCTTTCATACATTTATAGCTCTAGTGCATCCGTTGCATGGCAATCCCTACTCCTCGCATTGACATCAATTGATGGGCATCTCCATAGCCCGTTGATTAGCCGCGTCGATGTGGGACTTTCTCCTTTTTTGTCTTCTCCACACAACCCCCATCATTATATTCTATTCCACCCATAGTGCTATATCCATGGCTCACGCTCATTCATTGCATGAAAGTTGAAAAAGTTTGAGATTACTAAAGTATGAAACAATTGCTTGGCTTGTCATCGGGGTTGTGCATGATGAGAGCATTCTTGTCTGACGAAAATGGAGCATGGCCAAACTATATGATTTTGTAGGGATGAGCTTTCTTTGGCTCTGTTATTTTGAGAAGACATAATTGCTTAGTTAGTATGCTTGAAGTATTATTATTTTTATGTCAATATTAAACTTTTGTCTTGAATCTTTCAGATCTGAACATTCATGCCACAATAGAGAAGATTACATTGAAAATTATGTTAGGTAGCATTCCACATCAAAAATTCTGTTTTTATCATTTACCTACTCGAGGACAAGCTGGAATTAAGCTTGGGGATGCTTGATACGTCTCCAACGTATCTATAATTTTTTATTGTTCATGCTATTGTATTATCCATCTAGGATGTTTTATATGCATTTATATGCTATTTTATATGATTTTTGGGACTAACCTATTAACCTAGAGCCCAGTGCCAGTTTCTGTTTTTTCCTTGTTTTTGAGTTCTACAGAAAAGGAATACCAAACGGAGTCCAATTGACGTGCCAATTTTTGATGATTTTTTATGGACCAAAAGAAGCCCCCGGAGTAAAAGAGTTGGGCCAGAAGAGTCCCGGGCTGTCCACGAGGGTCGGGGCCGCGCCCTACCCCCCTGGGCGTGGGCCCCTGCCTCGTGGACAGCCCGGAGACCCCCTAACGTGAGACCTATGCCAAAAAAATCCTATAAATATAGAAACCCCTAGAAATAAACCTAGATCGGGAGTTCCGCCGCCGCAAGCCTCTGTAGCCACCAAAAACCAATCGGGACCCTGTTCCGGCACCCTGCTGGAGGGGGGATCCCTCACAGGTGGCCATCTTCATCATCCCGGCGCTCTGCATGACGAGGAGGGAGTAGTTCACCCTCGGGGCTGAGGGTATGTACCAGTAACTATGTGTTTGATCTCTCTCTCTCGTGTTCTTGATTCGGCACGATCTTGATGTACCGCGGGCTTTGCTATTATAGTTGGATCTTATGATGTTTCTCCCCCTCTACTCTCTTGGATTGAGTTTTCCCTTTGAAGTTATCTTATCGGATTGAGTCTTTAAGGATTTGAGAACACTTGATGTATGTCTTGCATGTGCTTATCTGTGGTGACAGTGGGATATTCACGTGATCTATTTGATGTATGTTTTGGTGATCAACTTGCGGGTTCAGTGACCTTGTGAACTTATGCATAGGGGTTGGCACATGTTTTCGTCTTGACTCTCCGGTAGAAACTTTGGGGCACTCTTTGAAGTTCTTTGTGTTGGTTAAATAGAAGAATCTGAGATTGTGTGATGCATATCGTATAATCATACCCACAGATACTTGTGGTGACATTGGAGTATCTAGGTGACATTAGGGTTTTGGTTGATTTTTGTCTTAAGGTGTTATTCTAGTATGAACTCTATGATAGATCGAACGGAAAGAATAGCTTCGTGTTATTTTACTATGGACTCTTGAATAGATCGATCGGAAAGAATAACTTTGAGGTGGTTTCGTACCCTACAATAATCTCTTCGTTTGTTCTACGCTATTAGTGACTTTGGAGCGACTCTTTGTTGCATGTTGAGGGATAGTTATATGATCCAAATATGTTATTATTGTTGAGAGAAGTTGCACTAGTGAAAGTATGAACCTAGGCCTTGTTTCAACGCATTGCAATACCATTTACGATCACTTTTATTACTTGTTACCTTGCTGTTTTTATAATTTCAGATTACAAATACCTATATCTATCATCCATATTGCACTTGTATCACCATATCTTCGTCGAAATAGTGCACCTATACAATTTACCGTTGTATTGGGTGTGTTGGGGACACAAGAGACTATTTGTTATTTGGTTGCAGGGTTGTTTGAGAGATACCATCTTCAACCTACGCCTCCCACGGATTGATAAACCTTAGGTCATCCACTTGAGGGAAATTTGCTACTGTCCTACAAACCTCTGCACTTGGAGGCCCAACAACGTCTACAAGAAGAAGGTTGTGTAGTAGACATCACACAACAATGTCGATGAACTGGGCGAAGATGATGAAATTCTTCAGCTTCAGCCCAAACTGACGATCCACCTTAGCACCTTCCACTTTGACACCTCCAACCTTGCCACTGTCAACACTGTTGCCTCCATGCTTTGGCACCCAGTCGGAGTAAGCTTGTTCTGCTGCCTGCCTAGTATTGAACCCTCTATAGCTGTTGTTGCCATACGATGCCACTTGTGCACTGGTTTCTTCCCATGAACTGTACACCCCTGGAGCCTTACCGATGAAAATGGCATACCACTTGCCCTAGCAATGCACAAGAGCAAGAGTTGAAGCAGCAAATCAATGGAGCACAAGTAGCAAGCAAAGTAGCACACAAACAACAATGGAGCAGAAGAGAAGAAGTAAAGCATGCATGATCATACAGCATAGCAAGTTCTACTTGGCACTACCATGGTGTTATCCTACCACCACATCCAAAAGAGGGTGTCGTCCTACCACCGCAAGTTCACCATCATCGTGAGGGGTTAGTATGAACCACCTCACCAAGATATACAGACCATCAAATAGTTTTCCAGCCCTAGCTACACAAAATGTACGTCATCATCGTCGTCGTTGTCGCCACCGCCGTTGCCGTCGGGGATCATGCACGCTCACAGGCAGCACTACTCTAGTAGTAGTGCTTGCCCAGCCAGCTCCTGAGCCACAACACCCTATGAGCGTCTGCCATGGCAACGAACCCAACACCCTGGGCCTTGTTGTAAAGCAGGTGGCTGAGAGCTGCCATCAGAGCCTCGTCGCTGAAGCCACCCTGAGTCATGACAGCGCCATACAGGTCAGGGTGGATGTTGAGGGGCTTACACTCCCTGATGGCTGTTGCCACCTCCTTCACCGCCTCAGTCATGCTGCAAAAGACATTGATCTCCTCCTCCATCGGGCCTCCTCTCTTCCTCTTCCTATCATGGACGGGGTCAAATGGCTTGTCGAAGGGCTTCTCGGCGGGCTTGTCAGGGCCATCAAGGACCTCGACGTCCGGGGTCCCAGGGAAGTCTGGCATGGGAGAACCAAGAGGCTCCCCTGAGCCCATGGCATGCTTCCCAGTTGCCAGCCCAAAGGTGAAGATGTGCTGCATCTGGCTGTAGTTCTGTATGGGTGTGTTGAGGAACTCAGCGTCCCTTGGGTGGCCCTAAGAATGAAACACAAGTGTTGTTAGTTGCGATTAGGAGTAGGCAATGGTGGACAGTATGAAAAGGAAGAGGGCTATGAGCTAATCGCGACATGGCCGGCGTAGTGCTCTGCCGCCGGAACTATGGAGCAAGTGTTCTCATCCCATGAGGCGCCGCTAAGGTCTCTCAGCTTGGACACTTGGATCCATCGACCTCTCCACTTCCTCAGGTGGTTGTACACCTGGGTGGCGGACACCTCCTGCCCATAGAACTCGAATACCTGCTTTGCAACGGTGTTCAAGTGCACCTCCTTGAAGCCCTTGTCAGTCCTAACTCCACTAGAGATGAGCTCACACATCTTGTTCAGCACGAACGTGGACATGAATGGCTGCCACTTCATATTGTTTGACCTACCATCCTTCTTTGCCTTTGCTGTTGCTACATTGAGTGCAGCGGCAGCAACAACAACCGCAGAAGTTTGCTCAACGAGCACTACTGGCACATAGATAGAATCAGACGCGAACACCTCTGAATCAGGTGCCATCTCGGACATAGGCTACGAGTCCTCGACAAACGATGGAGCAAACTGGCTGTCGGACAGGACAAGGGCCTGACTAAGATCTTGTGTCTGCGTGGTCATGTCCTACAATCGTAGCACACATTGACAGTAAGCATAGCACACAACATATCGAACAATCCATGAAATCAGGAGCATATATACATGTACATGGTTCATCACTATATCATACCAAGCACATGCTTCATCACTATCATACTAAGCACATGGTTCAATGCTATCATACTAAGCATACCGGACAATCTATGAGCAGGAACATACATCTACAACAAACAACATGCTACAAATGGACCACCAATAGCTACAAATCACAGATCTAAGCACGAATCAACACAAGCACAAGGTTCAACTTGAAACTCTACTACTAATCTAGCCTACCACATGCTTGAACATCTAACCCTACCACAAATTGCAACCGCAACATAGCAATCAACCATATGAGCTCACATATCAGAGCACTAATCAACCATGCATCTACATCAAACCCTAGCTGCAGCTCAGATCTAGCTAGAAGGAACAGAGAGAAAGGGGGGTTGAACTCACAGAGGCCATGGCTGCAGCTCGAGGACGAGGGGGGAACGGTCGTAGAAGATCAACGTCGGTCGGTGAAGGACCACCGACGCCGTGGACCGCCGGCCGATGAAGATGCGTCGCTTAGCTGCTCGTCGGTGCCGATGCGCGTCGGCGAGAAAGCTCGAAAGGGGGGAGAATGGTGGCGGGAGTTGGGGCGGTGAGGGAGGGGGCTAAATAGGGCGGACTCGGCGGGAGGTGAGTCGAAATCCTCCCGCGATTTTTCGATGATGCGGGCGAGCTCGCGCCATCTCCCTGGTCGCATAAGGAGAGAAGCGCGTCGCCCTCCCCTGCCTCCCCCGAGCCAGGCTCGCGAGCTACTGCCGATTTGGACGTTTCCCCTGGGCCTGGCCTAGAGCTGCTTTAAGTTTCGTGCCATGTGGGCCGCACAGTAGACACAGGCAACCAAACAGGCCTCTCTCATCCCGCGCGGGCCAGGCTGGGCCATATGCAGGCAACCAAACACGCCCAAAGTGTGATGTAATTGGCGTGGAGTGAGGGAAGCCGGTATTTCTCCACGAATAAAAAAGTACTCCCTCTATGGAGTGAGTAGATATTTGCTGATTTATACAATTTATATGAGAATATAGAGCATAATTAGTTTGATGCCAAATTTTGGCAACTGCCAAATGTTGGCTAAAGATTCGTTGTATACCAAATTTCATTGCCAATCTCACAAAAAATTGTCAAATGTTGGCAACTTTTGAATTTGCCAAATGTTGGCTTGCCAAATATTGGCAATGTCAAATGTTGGTAGCAAACCAATCAGCCTCATAATTCTTAGGGGAAAATCATGTGTTTTTATACTCGATAATATAGAATTGAACATAATCTTTTTCTCCTCCACATCAAGAAAAATGTTGCACATCATGATTAAAGATGCTGGAATGGCATCATTTATTTAGATTATATTGAATATATGTTGATGGTAAAATATCAGATTTATATTTTCGTATATGTACTATGAAGTATGATTTCATAAGCCAATATCAAGATTTCTAATTGCTAACCGGGCCTGCCGCCCAGTTTTTTTGCATCTATACTAGTCGGTTGCCATCTTGTACACGTGTTGCAAGCATGATTGACATCATACTTTCAGACTTTCTTTTTCCATTAAGAGCATTTCTAGCCCTTCCTATGAGTGGGAACGTATCTGGTGCACCAAGGCAATTGGTGCTACCGGTGCACCGGACCCCGTTGCATATTCAAAAATGTTCCAAAAATCCGGAAAGAATTTAGTGCATCGATACAACATCAATGTATGTTGTCACAAAAATTCAAATCAAAATTCAAAAAAAATGCTCAAGAAACAAAAATGACAAATTTGACGTCAATGTGCTAATGGGCCAAAACTGAAGCCCAACTTGTGTTGTGTACTAATCGGTGTCAGATTTGATATTTTTGTATCTCCAGCAATGTTTCGAGTATTGGTTTGAATTTTTATGACAACGTACATTCATATTGTGTCAATGCACTAATTTTTTTTCCTTCTTTTTCGAAATTTGAATGTGCAACAGGCAACCGGTGCACCGGTGCACCGGTGGCACAAATTGCCCCGGTGCACCAGATACATCCCCTCCTATGAGTACATATCTTGACGTATCACGACATTGGGAGTCCAACATGTCTTGACATGTCAGTCCATATATCTTTTTGATTAGGAGGCCCAACATGTATTGACATCTCTTGACACGCCAGTCCATATCTTAGACATATCAATCCATATCTTTTGTGCCATAAACTCATCAATTATTATTTACTTTTTCTTTTGTGAAAAGGGGCCCCAATCTAGTATAAAACATAACCAGAGGTACAACACCGCAAACATAATAAAATGACATCCAGATCTCTAGACCACCGAATGACAACTACCTTTGGCAGAACGATCCTTCGATGTGTTGCTCTCGCCGATCCTTTATTGGAGCCGACCTGACCTTCTTGATGACAGCTGAAAAATCTTCGTATACGCGCCCTTAAGGACCAGAGTGGTGTAAAAGTCACCCAAAAAAACGATGCCATGGCCATGAATTAGAAACGACGCCATTCATGGGATCTCCTATGTGCCGCTTATTGCGTTGCATTGCTAGTGCTTCACACAGGGGAGTCCCCCGCGTCGGCTGGCTCATGCGTGAACAATCAGCTGCGAGCTGTGTAAAATCCCCACAAAAAAGCAACGTGTTGGCATCAAATCAAACTCGCCCCCCCTCCCCCAATGAACGCATGAAGCTAGCACCGGAGCTTGGTGGTTGTTAGTAACTACTCCCTCGGTTCACAAATATAGATGTTTTAGATATGTTAATATCGAAAATATAAAGGTGAACATGGTTCCATGTGCACTCACGTGAATAGTAAATTCAAAAAAAAATACAAGGAAAATCTTAAAAATCCTAAAATTTTGGGGTATCAAACCTGCTCGAACATTCTACTCACGTGTGAAGTTTCTGAACTATTGACACCCGTGGTATTCTTAGTAAAGAAAATATAATCGAGACCATACTATTCATCAACCAATGTTTTTTAATATAGCTTCGATTTTGACATTTTTGCCCAGAATAGCACGAATGACATTTCTTTGTGAAACTTCATACGCGAGTATATTGGTTGACTATGTATGTTACACAAAATATTAAATTTTTTATTTTTAAGTATTTTTTAATTTACTATTCATAGTGGGTGCGCGTGGAACCATGTCGCCAAATCCGCGTCCATGTCAATATGGACTATATACAGACCGAAATAAGTGAACAAACACACAAAAATGTGTCTATATACATTCAATTAAAAAAACAAAGAACATCTTATATTTTTGAACGGAGGGAGTAATATGCAGCGCAAACATTTAAAAATTAATTGCAGCGGTAGATCAGAAATAGTTTTAGATTTTTTTTTGAAATATTTCTTGAAATTTCAAATAATTTTTTAAGTCAGAACATTTTTGTAAATGTGAAACTTTTCGAATTTGTGAACAAATTTTCAAAGTGTATAGTTTGGATTTGTGAATAGAACTTGAAAAACTGGAAAAATAAAATAAAATTCGTGAATGAAAATTTTAAAACATGAATTTTTTTAAAATTTATGATCTTTTGAAAATGGGAATAATTTTTGAAATTGTGAAATTTTTTAAAAACATGAACACTTTTTTGGAAAAAATCATACATTTATCAAAAGTATATTTTTTGAATTTGGAAGCAAAAATTGAAAATGTGAGTTTTTGAATTTTTTTAAAATGGGCATTTTTGAAAAGTGCAAACATTTTTCTGAAACACAAACATTTTTTTGAATATGTTATTTTTATTAAAACATGAATATTTTAAAGTTTGTGAATTTTTGAGAAAGCAAAAAAGAGAACCAAGAAGAAGAAGAAATAACCAGAAAAATCAATAGAAGCAAACATCATAAAAATACTGGGTTCAAAAACCTTCTATAAAGTTCCCAAAACCTGTCAGAAATCTTCTAGATGGTTTCCAAAACCAGATCCCGTACTACGTTGACGTTGTACAAATGGACCGGCCTCTAACTCGTTCGCTCGCTTAATTCCTGTGTGAAGCCCCGTCATTTTGTCACAGAATGTGACATATAGGGAATTCTGCCATTCATGTCGACCCCAAGCACAAGAAGGAGGCAACGATCTTTTTTTACAAAGGAAATATATTAATATCGCGAAGATACCAATTACACCCGGTTTATGTATCAACAAGTTGTATAAAGACATCAAGGATATAAGTCACAAAAGAAAATAAAAAGAGCAGAAGAAAGGAAAAATAAAAAAGACCCCGCCACAGTGAAGAGTCACTAGCAGCCGCAGTACTCTAATCACCAACGAAGACAATATTTGGAATACAAAAGAGGTTCTTCAAAAGCAACGCCTTTAAGGAGAAAACAATGCACAAGCGTTGTCGTTACCCGATTGAAGATCTTGGGCTTTTACCCTGAAGAAAGTCTGAGTTCACCCAAAACAATGCCTTCAACAAGGCCATTGCGAGGTACAACCAAGAAAGGCCAGACCTTGGATTTTCATCCTCGGAATCGAGACTCGATACTCGAGGAGCACCACAAAAAATGCAGTCCTCTAGTGCCGCCGCCCCTGATACGTCCATTTTGCATCATGTTTTTCTACTGTTATTTATTATATTTTGGATTGTTATTTCACTTTATGATGCAATTCTTATGCATTTTTCTCTCTTATTTTGCAAGTTTCACATGAAGAGGGAGATTGTCGACAGCTGGAATTTTGGACCGGAAAGGGCTACACCAGAGATAGTTATTCTGCGTAACTCCAAATGACCTGAAATTTTACGAAGAATTATTTTGGAATATATAAAAAATATTGGCGGAAGAAATACCAGGAGGGGGCCACTAGGGAGCGACAAGCTCAGGGGGCGCGCCCTATGAGCTTGTGGGCCCCCTGACAAGCCTCCAGTGCCCATCTTCTGCTATATGAAGTCATTTGCCCTACAAAAATAAGAAGAAGACTTTCGGAATGCAGAACTGCCGTCTCAAGGCGGAATCTGGGCAGGAGCACTTTTGCTCTCCGGCGAAGCGATTCCGTCAAGGAAACTTCCCTCTAGGAGGGGGAAATCGAAGCCATCGACAGCACCATCGATCCTCTCATCACGGGAGGACCAATCTTCATCAACATCTTCACCAGCACCATCTCATCTTCTGTTTTTTCTTTGTTTTTGAGTTTTACAAAAAAGGAATACCAAACGGAGTCCACTTGACGTGCCAATTTTTGATGATTTTTTATGGACTAAAAGAAGCCCCCGGAGTAAAATAGTTGGGCTAGAAGAGTCCCGAGCCATCCACGAGGGTGGAGGGTGCGCCCTACCCCCTGGGCGCGCCCCCCTGCCTCATGGATGACTCGGAGACCCCCCTGACGTGAGACCGACGCAAAAAATTTAAATATAGAAACCCCCGAAAAGAAACCTAGATCGGGAGTTCCGCCGCCGCAAGCCTCTGTAGCCACCAAAAACCAATCGGGACCCTATTCCGGCACCCTGCCGGAGGGGGGAATCATCACCGGTGGCCATCTTCATCACCCCGGCGCTCTCCATGACGAGGAGGGAGTAGTTCACCCTCGGGGCTGAGGGTATGTACCAGTAGCTATGTGTTTGATCTCTCTCTCTCTCTCTCGTGTTCTTGATGTGGCACGATCTTGTAATGGATTGAGTTTTCCCTTTGAAGTTACCTTTTGGATTGAGTCTTTAAGGATTTGAGAACACTTGATGTATGTCTTGCGTGGGATACCCGTGGTGACGATGGGGTATTCTATTGATTCACTTGATGTATGTTTTGGTGATCAACTTGCGGGTTCCGTGACCTTGGGAATCTATGCATAGGGGTTGGCACACATTTTCGTCTTGACTCTCCGGTAAATACTTTGGGGCACTCTTTGAAGTTCTTTGTGTTGGTTGAATAGATGAATCTGAGATTGTGTGATGCATATCGTATAATCATACCCACGGATACTTGAGGTGACATTGGAGTATCTAAGTGACATTAGGGTTTTGGTTGATTTGTGTCTTAAGGTGTTATATTACTACGAACTCTAGGGCTGTTTGTGACACTTATAGGAATAGCCCAATGGATTGATCGGAAAGAATAACTTTGAGGTGGTTTCGTACCCTACAATAATCTCTTCGTTTGTTCTCCGTTATTAGTGACTTTGGAGTGACTCTTTGTTGCATGTTGAGGGATTGTTATATGATCTAATTATGTTATCTTTGTTGAGAGAACTTGCACTAGTGAAAGTATGAACCCTAGGCCTTGTTTCGAAGCATTGCAATACCGTTTGTGCTCACTTTTATCATTAGTTACCTTGCTGTTTTTATATTTTCAGATTACAAAAACCTATATCTACCATCCATATTGCACTTGTATCACCATCTCTTCGCCGAACTAGTGCACCTATACAATTTACCATTGTATTGGGTGTGTTGGGGATACAAGAGACTCTTTTCTATTTGGTTGCAGGGTTGTTTGAGAGAGACCATCTTCATCCTACGCCTCCCACGGATTATAAACCTTAGGTCATCCACTTGAGGGAAATTTGCTACTGTCCTACAAACCTCTGCACTTGGAGGCCCAACAACGTCTACATGAAGAAGGTTGTGTAGTAGACATCAAGCTCTTTTCTCGCACCGTTGCCGGGGAGGTTAGTGCTTGAAGGTGTATCTTTAGATCTTGCAATCGAATCTTTTAGTTTCTTGTTTTATCACTAGTTAGTTTATAAAAGAAAACTATAAAAAGAAAATGGAATTGAGGTTGCCTCATATGTTTCATCTTTTTAATATCTTTCGCGAAAATGATGGAAAAGGAAAATTGTGCTCAAGTGTTAGAAGAAGAATGCATTAAAATATTTGGCACTAAATATTTGAATGATGAGCATGATTGCAATGTTGTTAGTATGAATTCTTTGAATATCCATGATGCTAATGATATGCAAAGCCACAAGCTTGGGGATGCTATGTTTGATGAAGACGATATTTTTAGTCCCCCAAGTTTTGATGAGCAAATTTATTATGATGATAGCATGCCTCCTTTTTATGATGATTATGTTGATGAAAGTGGTTTCGGAGAGGTCATGACTTTATTTAGTGATAAATCCACTATTTCGGAAGAGGTTCCAATTGATTATGAGAACAAAGTTGCTATCTATGATGATTATTGTGATGACATGTATGCTATAAAGAACAATGATAACCATGAAAATTGTCATCTTGATTTTAATTTTCAATTGGATTATGCCTCACATGATAGTTATTTTGTTTAGTTTGCTCCCACTACTATTCATGAGAAGAAATTTGCTTATGCGGAGAGTAATAAAATTTATATGCTTGTGCATCATGAAAATAGTGCTTTATGTGATAGTTATATTGTTGAATTCATTCATGATGCTACTGAAATTTATTATGAAGGAGGAACATATGCTTGTAGGAATTGCGATAATATCAAGTTTCCTCTCTATGTGTTGAAAATCTTGAAGCTATGCTTGTTTTGCTTTCCTATGCTAGTTGATTCTTGTTCCCATAAGTTGTTTGCCCACAAAATCCCTATGCATAGGAAGTGGGTTAGGCTTAAATGTGTTAGTCATATTCTTCATGATGCTCTCTTTATGTTTCAATTCTTATCTTTTACGTGAGCATCATTGAAATCGTCATGCCTAGCTAGAAAGGCATTAAAGAAAAGCGCTTGTTGGGAGACAACCCAATATTTACCCCTACTGTTTTTCTGTGTCCACATGATTAAGATACTGTAGTAAACATTTTTTATAGCTTTTGTTTCAATAAAGTGCCAAGTAGAACCTCTGGGAAGACTTGGGTGAAAGTTAATGTGATGTTGCTGTAAAAAACAGAAACTTTGCGCTCACGAGACTAGCTGTCATTTTTTACAGAAGAGTGCTTTTAAGTTAATTATTTTTGAAGAATATTAATATACAAATTCCTCACGTCCACAAGTTTATTTCGGAATTTTTGGAGTTACAGAAGGATTCGAGAGTTACAGATTACTACAGACTGTTTTGTTTTTGTCAGATTCTGTTTTCTATGTGTTGTTTGCTTATTTTGATGAATCTATGAGTAGTATCGGAGGGTATGAACCATAGAGAAGATGGAATACAGTATATATTACACCAATATAAATAAATAATGAGTTCACAACAGTACCAAAAGTGGTGATTTTATTTCCTTATACTAACGGAGCTTACGAGTTTTCTGTTGAGTTTTGTGTTGTGAAGTTTTCAAGTTTTGGGTAAAGATTCGATGGACTATGGAATAAGGAGTGGCAAGAGCCTAATCTTGGGGACTCCCAAGGCACCCCTAGGTAATATTCAAGGACAACCAAGAGCCTAAGCTTGGGGATGCCCCGGAAGGCATCCCCTCTTTCGTCTTCGTTCATCAGTAACCTTACTTGGAGCTATTTTTATTCACTACATGATATGTGTTTTGCTTGGAGCGTCATTTTATTTTCTTTTGTTTTTCTTGCTGTTTGAATAAAACACCAAGATCTGAAATTCTTAAATGTTAGAGAGTCTTCACATAGTTTCATAATTATTCGACTACTCACTGATCTTCACTTATATCTTTCGGAGTAGTTTGTCATTTGCTCTAGTGCTTCACTTATATCTTTTTAGAGCACGACGGTGGTTTTATTTTGAAGAAATTGATGAACTCTCATGCTTCGCTTATATTATTTTGGGAGTCTTAAACAGTATGGTAATTTTCTTAGGTTATGAATTTAATATGATAGGCATCCAAGTGGGATAAAATAAAAACTTTCATATAAAGTGCAGTGAATACTATGAGAAGTTTGATTCTTTATGATTGTTTTGAGATATGAAGATGGTGATATTAGGGTCATGCTAGTGGAGTAGTTTTGAATTTGAGAGATACTTGTGTTAAAGTTTGTGATTCCCGTAGCATGCACATATGGTGAACCGTTATGTGATGAAGTTGGAGCATGATTTATTTATTGATTGTCTTCCTTATGAGTGGAGGTCGGGATCGCGCGATGGTTAACTCCTACCAACCCTTCCCCTAGGAGCATGCGCGTAGTACTTTTTTTCGATGACTAATAGATTTTTGCAATAAGTATGTGAGTTCTTTATGACTAATGTTGAGTCCATGGATTATATGCACTCTCACCCTTCCACCATTGCTAGCCTCTCTTGTGTCGTGCAACTTTCGTTGGTACCATACTCCCACCATATACCTTCCTCAAGACAGCCACCATACCTACCTATTATGGCATTTCCATAGCCATTCCGAGATATATTGCCATGCAACATTGCACCATTCCGTTTATTATGACACGCTTCATCATTGTCATATTGCTTTGCATGATCATGTAGTTGACATCGTATTTGTGGCAAAGCCACCGTTCATAATTCTTTCATACATGTCACTCTTGATTCATTGCATCCCGGTACACCACTGGAGGCATTCACATAGAGTCATATTTTGTTTTAAGTATCAAGTTGTAATTCTTGAGTTGTAAGTAAATAAAAGTGTGATGATCATCATTATTAGAGCATTGTCCTAGTGAGGAAAGGATGATGGAGACTATGATTCCCCCACAAGTCGGGTTGAGACTCCGGACGAAAAAAAGAGGCCAAAAAAAGAGAGCCCCCCCCCAAAAAAGAGAAAACAAAAAAAATGAGAGAAAAAGAGAGAAGGGGCAATGCTACTATCCTTTTTCCACACTTGTGCTTCAATGTAGCACCATGATCTTCATGATAGAGAGTCTCCTATGTTGTCACTTTTATATACTAGTGGGAATCTTTAATTATAGAACTTGGCTTGTATATTCCAATGATGGGCTTGCTCAAAATGCCCTAGGTCTTCGTGAGCAAGCGAGTTGGATGCACACCCACTTAGTTTCTTTTTGAGCTCTCATACACTTATAGCTCTAGTGCATCCGTTGCATGGCAATCCCTACTCACTCACATTGATATCTATTGATGGGCATCTCCATAGCCATCGATACGCCTAATTGATGTTAGACTATCTTCTCCTTTTTGTGTTCTCCAAAACCACCATTTTATTCCACCTCTAGTGCTATGTCCATGGCTCACGCTCATGTATTGCGTGAAGATTGAGAAAGTTTGAGAACATCAAACGTATGAAACAATTGCCTTGCTTGTCATCGGGGTTGTGCATGATTTAAATATTTTGTGTGATGAAGATAGAGCATAGCCAGACCATATGATTTTGTAGGGATAGCTTTCTTTGGCCATGTTATTTTGAGAAGACATGATTGCTTTGTTCGTGTGCTTGAAGTATTACTATTTTTATGTCAATATTAAACTTTTGTTTTGAATCTTATGGATCTGAACATTCTTGCCACAATAGAGAAGATTACATTGATAAATATGTTAGGTACCATTCCACATCAAAAATTCTGTTTTTATCATTTACCTACTCGAAGACAAGCAGGAATTAAGCTTGGGGATGCTTGATACGTCTCCAACGTATCTATAATTTTCGATTGTTCCATGCTATTTTATATTATTCATCTTGGATGTTTTATATGCATTTACATGCTATTTTATATGCCAGTTTCTGTTTTTTCTTTATTTTTGAGTTTTACAGAAAGGGAATACCAAACGGAGTCCAATTGACGTGCCAATTTTTGATGATTTTTTATGGACCAAAAGAAGCCCCCGGAGTAAAATAGTTGGGCCAGAAGAGTCCCAAGCCATCCACGAGGGTTGAGGGCGCGCCCTACCCCCCTGGGCGCGCCCCCTGCCTCGTGGATGACTCAGAGACCCCCCCTGACGTCAGACCGACGCCAAAAATTCCTATAAATACAGAAACACCCGAAAAGAAACCTAGATCGGGAGTTCCGCCGCCGCAAGCCTCTGTAGCCACCAAAAACCAATCGGGACCATGTTCCGGCACCCTGCAGGAGGGGGGAATCATCACCGGTGGCCATCCTCATCATCCCGACGCTCTCCATGATGAGGAGGGAGTAGTTCATCCTCGGGGCTAAGGGTATGTACTAGTAGCTATGTGTTTGATCTCTCTCTCTCTCTCTCGTGTTCTTGATGTGGCACGATCTTGAAGTACTGCGAGCTTTGCTACTATAGTTGGATCTTATGATGTTTCTCCCCCTCTACCTTCTTGTAATGGATTGAGTTTTCCCTTTGAAGTTATCTTTTCGGATTGAGTCTTTAAGGATTTGAGAACACTTGATGTATGTCTTGCGTGGGATACCCGTGGTGACAATGGGGTATTCTATTGATTCAGTTGATGTATGTTTTGGTCATCAACTTGCGGCTTCCGTGACCTTGGGAATCTATGCATAGGGGTTAGCACACGTTTTCGTCTTGACTCTCCGGTAGAAACTTTGGGGCACTCTTTAAAGTTCTTTGTGTTGGTCGAATAGATGAATCTGAGATTGTGTGATGCATATCGTATAATCATACCCATGGATACTTGATGTGACATTAGGGTTTTGGTTGATTTGTTTCTTAAGGTGTTATTTTACTCCGAACTCTAGGGCTGTTTGTGACACTTATAGGAATAGCCCAATGGATTGATCGGAAAGAATAACTTTGAGGTGGTTTCGTACCCTACAACAATCTCTTCGTTTGTTCTCCGCTATTAGTGACTTTGGAGTGACTCTTTGTTGCATGTTGAGGGATTGTTATATGATCTAATTATGTTATCCTTGTTGAGAGAACTTGCACTAGTGAAAGTATGAACCCTAGGCCTTGTTTCGAAGCATTGCAATACCGTTTGTGCTCACTTTTATCATTAGTTACCTTGCTGTTTTTATATTTCCAGATTACAAAAACCTATATCTACCATCCATATTGCACTTGTATCACCATCTCTTCGCCGAACTAGTGCACCTATACAATTTACCATTGTATTGGGTGTGTTGGGGATACAAGAGACTCTTTTCTATTTGGTTGCAGGGTTGTTTGAGAGAGACCATCTTCATCCTACGCCTCCCACGGATTATAAACCTTAGGTCATCCACTTGAGGGAAATTTGCTACTGTCCTACAAACCTCTGCACTTGGAGGCCCAACAACGTCTACATGAAGAAGGTTGTGTAGTAGACATCAGCGAGGAGGGTGTGTTTTGAAATATAGTGGGCGTGAGCGATTTCAGGCGAGGAGGTCGTGTTTTGAAATATAGTGGGTGTGCGCGATTTCCGGCGAGGAGAGCGTGTTTTGAAATAGTGGGGGCGAGCTATTTCGGGCGAGGAGAGGGTGTTTTCCTGACCATGGTTTATGTATTATTCGGCACATGTCATTTCGGCCGAGGAGAAGGCGTGCTTGGATGAAGTTACGAACCTACCCTCGATGTCCAACAGGTCAATTGATGTGTGTCCCACATAGGCCGGTAATTTCGCGTCTCCCATTTATTTGCTCGGGCGAATTCCACCGAGCAGAGGGTGTTTAACGGTTCGTTCAAATTTTGGGAGAACGAGCATCCACGTCTACCTTACCAAGTCGATTCGAATCAAGTTTTGAAATATTAGCTTGCCACTTCTTTTTTAGATGGAGAGATGATGCTCGGGAGTAATGTGTTTTACATGCTCGTTGTTAACGATTTACTATATGAAAAATAGTTGACCCACTCGAAAACGGGAATCAAACCCAAAATGAAATATCTCGATTCAATGAAATAGCTCGTTCACTAGGTCAAAATAGTGAACTAAATCCAAAATTGAACACCTCAATCGAGTAGCATGTTGTACAGTATTATAGTACTCCATGAACATGTTGAAAGTCAAATTAATGAACTTGTTTGATATATGCATATCTCCGTTCATGTGTGGATTGCAGACAACATGTTCTCCAATTTAAATATTTGAATGCAAGTTTATATCGAAACATGTTTATATCAGTCTTTGATGCATAAAACGCGACCTCCCCCTCTCCCGGACTCCTGCTCTCTCTCTCTCGCTGACAATCTTCAATTCTGTCGCACGCATCCAACACAGAAACCTTGTTGGTCCCTCTCCATCTCTCTCTCTCTCTCTCTCTCTCTCTCTCTCTCTCTCTCTCTCTCTCTCTCTCTCTCTTTGTGTGTGTGTGTGTGGGGGGGGGGGGGTCTTTCGAGTTCGCATGCATATATACTTCATCTATAGGTCTCTCTCGCACACTATGTATGATTCTCTAGTCCAAGCTAATATCTTGGGTGCGCTCATCGTACACACACTAATTCCTTGGCTCATTGCCGTAACTCTCTCATGCACCACTCTGTCGTCTCGGAGCTCTTCCCCCTCTGTCTATCTCAAACTCTCCATCTGGGTCACACATACACATGCATATCTCACTCGCACTCGGTAGACCCATCTAAAACTCTATCTCTCTCCCTCGTTCTCTCTCCATCTCACACGCACACATACACACACGTAATCTCATGCCTAGCCAAGTATGATGGTCCCTCACTCAATTGTAGGCACACGCATTCCCCCCTATATGTATATGACTAGCTAATCTTAGTCTCCATCACAAACATGTGCATGGTCTATCTCAATTTCTCTCGGGGCATCTTTCTATCGCGCACGCACCTCCCTCGATCTCCCACCCATATAGTCCCCTCACGATCTCGAGGGGGTCTCTCTATCACAAACACACCCTCTCTCCGTCCCCATGTGTCCATGTTCTCCATGCGTCCCTCTCGACCTTTGTTCCTTGTTGGCCAGACCTCTATTGGACATGTGCTATAGGGGTGTCTCTCTCCGTTGCAAACAATCACGCACTAGCTATCTTCGTATATCTCCTCACCTCGCTTTTCTATCTCAGAGATGCATGCGTGATATGTTTGCATAAGAAACGGAAAAACACACTCTCTCTCTAATTTATCATTTGTTGTCCCTTTCTCTTTCACACACATATTCTTTTTGCACACTCACTCATTCTCCTTCACACGCACTTGATCTCTCTCGACTTAGGCACTCTCTTTGGTCCATAGCATATAGATTTATTGAAAAGTCAAACATCACAAAGTTTGACCATGTACGTGGAGAAAAACATTTACATCTAGAACGGCAAACATATACCATTAGATTCATCATGAGATGTAGTTTCGTATGATGTATCTTTGGTATTGTAGATATAAATATCATTTGCGTAAACCTGGTCGAAGTTTCCAAAGTTCGACTTCTAAAAAATTTACATGCACTGCATTATCGAGCGGATGGAATATCTTTCCCCCTCTCAGCTATCTGACGCACCACTCAGCCTTATCGGGGCTCCTCTATCTCTCTCAAACTTTATATCTCCCTGGTTCACACATACACATGTCTCGCTCGCGCTACATAGACCCATCTAACACTCTCCGCCCTTGTTCTCTCTCTATGTGACACGCACCCCCTAAGTACCATAATCCCTCACTCCATCATAGGCACACACTCCCCGTAAGTATGGTTATCTCTCACTAGCCATCAGGAACACACGTATTGTCTCCTTCCATCCATACGTCTATCTCAACATCTCTCGGGGTATCTTCTATCGTGCACACACCTTGTCACTCGATCTCGCACCCATGTAGTCCCATCACGATCTCCAGGGGATCTCTCTATGACAAACATACACTCTCTCCTCCCCATGTCTGCATTTTCTCCGTACGTCTCTCTCGACCTCTCTCCCTTGTTTGTCAGACCCCTCTTGGCCACGTGCTAGGGGTCATTCTCTCTCGGTTGCAAACAACCACACACTATCTCCTCGCCTTGCTTCCGCTGTCGAAGATGCATGTGTGATATGTTTGCATAAGACAAACACGCTTTTTCAATACTTTTATCATGTGTTGTCCATGTCTCTTTCACACACGCACACACAATGTTTTCAGTTATTTCACACACACTCTCTCTAGCTAGGTACTCTCTCACGTCCATAAGCATATGGATGTTTTGAAAAGTCAAACCTCAGAAAAGTTAGACCAGATATATGTGGAGAAAAACATTTACATCTAGAATGATCATTAGATTCATCACAACATGTACTTACTTCATACTATCATTTATCTTTGGTATTGTAGATATAAGTAATTTCTTTATAAACTTGTTCAAAGTTCAAAAGTTTGACTTTAAAAAAATGTAGGCACTACATTATCGAACGGAGGGAGTAGATCTCTCTCTCTCTCTCTCTCTCTCTCCTATCTCTCACGGGCTCCCCTCTCACTCGAACTCTCTATACCGAGGAATTATACGGTCACTTGTCAGTGTATAGTTCCGTATATTGTTTAGTTGACTGGTCAACCAGTCCACATGCTGCCTTGTCAGCTCGTGTTCTCTATCTTCGTGTGCTGGCCCATGTGGCAGTGGGTGAAAATGTAACATCCCAAATTTTTAATTTGGAATGTTATACATAGGTCATTCATGCATACCATGTTTTATTTGCATTTCCTTTTGCGATCCTCGAAATTCTAAGCAACTCAAGGACCCTCGGAGAGAGTTGGGGATTTCACCGTTTTCATGTTTGAATTTTATCAAATATCGAAACGAGGATCATTTGTTTTATTATTTTTCTCTCCAAAAATATTTCATATTAAAATATAAGAGAGGAGATAATATGACTTCTCCAAAATAAAAAAAATATTGGAGGAAAAATATTAAAAACAAATAATTTTTTTGGGATTTTATTGCTATTTTATTTGCATAGGAAAAATATGCGTTTTTCAAATTTGCATTAGAGTCCTAAATAAATGTTCACCTCCTCCGGTAGAGGACGGGGAAAATTTATTTCGGGATTTTTGGAGTCAGTTTAGTGTTTCTTTTCTTTCTTTTTCTGCACGTCGGAATATTTAAAAAAAATGAGAAACCGACTCCGGGCCGTACCCGACCGGGACTCCGCCCTGCCGGCCCTTTTAAGCCGAGGCCGCCAGCCCCGCAGCCCACCCCGATGCCCGCGCCTCCCCAAACCCTAGCGCGCCGCCTCCGCCACCCGCTAGCCGCCGCCGCCCCAGTGTCCCGCGGCCGCCGCCTTACCCGCCTCGCCGCGCCGCCCCACCACCTCGCCGCCTTGCCCACCGAATCCGCGCCGCCGCCCGTCGAACCGCCGGATTTCGAGGTAGCCGTCGTTTTTTAAAACCGTTCGGTTTTATTTTGAAAACCCTGGTTTCATTTTTTTGAATAGATCGGTTTTTGTTTTGGTTTAGTTAAATAGCGGACATTCGTCCGTACGTTTGTTTTAACGAACGGTTTTCGTCCGTTAGTTACAGACAGCGAACGTTCGTTCGTTAGCCTGTTCGTCAGTTTTTTTTTCTCGGGTTTTTCGCGATTATTTTCTATCACGATTTCTGACCCGATTTTCGTTTTAGTTTATCTTTTCGCTCGGTTATTGGAATTAGGCGATTCAAGCGCCTAGATCTTCGTCTCGAAGCCCTCTTTCTTTTTATCCAACTTGAACAAGATTTTGGTACTATAAAATTTGACTTTAGTCCAGATTAGTAATCGGATCTTGTTTCTTTTGCAGTTTGAGTTTCGTTGCTCCATTTGATTTGATTCTTTTTGCAAATCGAATCTCTTCAGTTGTGTTTTCAGATCTTCTTTTTTGAGTTTACCCGTGCATCTATGATTGATTGCTTATATATGCTATTGTTTGTTTGTGATAGAATTCCCGGAGTTTGAAGCGTGCTACTACGGGTCACTAGGTATCGTGGATCGTCAGCAAGGCAAGTAACACATTGATCATACTCCTTTCATACCCAGTTTTTATGCATTAGTTACAATCCTCAAACACTACATGATTGGGATGTGATTTAACTTGTGGGTATTGGGAAGTAGATAATGAGGTAGAACCTTTTACCTGTTTTATTATCAAACCCTGGGAGGTGCTTCTATGTTATGCTTATATTGCCATGCTATGCTCGTAGACGTGGATTTGGTTTGAGTGTATCCATGACAGATGTGAGTTGTTAATTAATGGTTCAACTTAAGGTGGCAACTTTAATACACATCTGGGTCGATTGCTTGTTTGGGCACCTGGGGAACCCAGTGTTGTCCTAGGAGATCCCGGGGATATACCGTGTGATCCTCCTACGGTCCGCCGCCCAGGCTCAAAGGGATCGTGAGATATTTCATGCTAGAAACTTCCGTGTGCAGCCACAAGACATTATGGGCTCTGGCATAGTTGAGTATGGTGTGTGACCTCTTTTAGTGGTGGGCTAGCAAATGTAGAGGGAAAGTAGGTGTAACTGTCCACCCGGAGTAAAGAGTTAATGCTTCTCAAAGACTATGTCTCGGTCATCCGTTTCTCAAACACCATGTAGTGCGAGAAGACCAACGGAGGCGATCGAGTCTTGTGGGGAAAAGTGCGCAAACCTCTGCAGAGTTTACAAACTAATTATGGTTAGCCGTGTCCCCGAGTATGGATATCTTGAGTATCTAGTACTTGGATTATCCTATTGTATCTCATCACTCTAAATTTATTTGTTGGGTTGTTAATGATTACTTTAATTAGGATTGAGATGGGGGTACCATTCTCAATGTTTCAACTACCATGATAGTTAAATAAAACTTATTCCTTTGTTGTAGGGAAAAATTGGCTTTTCGCAAAAACCTTATAACCATAGAGCCTCCACCAGCCATATATGCATGTAGTGATAGCTTTTGTCTGTTCATTGCTATACTGTGTTATTTTGCCAGCATATTCCATGTGCTGACCCGTTTTCGGGCTGCAACGTATTATGTTGCAGACTTTTCGGACGACGAGTAAGGGTGCGATAGGTCGTTGTCATGCACCCAACTATGCCGTTGGAGTTGATGGACTCACTTTATCTTCCAAGCCTTCCGCTGTTATCGTGTTAGATGGCCTTAAGCCATATTTATTGTAATAAGTTCTCTTTTGAGACATTCGACGTAATAAGTGTGTGATTGCTACTCTGTTATAAATCTTTCGAGTACTGTGCGTGTCGGCATTACCGATCCAGGGATGACACTGAAGCACAGAGACTTGACCGTCTGAGGTCGGGTCGCTCCAAGATGGTATCAGAGCACACGCTGAATGTAGGGAACGACCACTAAGAAAGCCATATGTTACTCTTCTCTACTCATTTCTGACTCCTCTCCATTTTCTACTCTTTAGGATGGCGGACTCGAGGAACAAGTTTGCACAACCGGATGAAGACACCCCCTTTGGACGTCACTTGAAGGAAGTCACTAGATACCTGAACATTGGAATACCAAGCTTCACCGGGACCTACAATGCCACATTACAAGAAGAAGAGCACTGGATGATTCGAGTTCAAGTTCCAAGAAGGACATTCACGCCAGTCACGGAGCCCATAGAGTTTTCCTTTGATGCCCCAACCTGGAGTCTGGGAAAGAGCATGGCAGCCCACATCGCCATGGGACGCGTTGGCGAAGTTTACCACAAGGATCTCAAGGATACTATCTACCAGATATGCGGGCGCCGAGATGAGCAATGGGAGATAGTCAGCACCAGGAAGGACATGTCAATTGCAGCATTCATCCAGGAGTTAAACCAGCACATTCGACGCCAGGAGAACCAGATGTACGCAGGCATGATTGATTTGAAGAAGGCGATGACAAGGATCACCAAGCTAGAAGAGGAACTCAAGTCTACATGCGATGGATATGAGGAGGAAATCACAACACTACTGGAGAAGAACGACGACCTGATTAAGAAGATCGGAGTGTTCATGGGAGACACTGCGCCAGGAGGAGAGGGCGACGATTCCACTTGTCTGGAGAACTACATCATCATCGACGACACCGATTCCAACCCTGACGATAGTGGTGATGATTTTGAAGACGAAGCTGGAGCGGACATCATGGAGTCCTCCACCGATAAAAAATTCTAGTAGACCACCATATGATCAGTAGTATTTCCCCCATGTAAATAGTATAGTCCGAGCACTGTAATGATAGTTAGGTCGATTGTATGCCCTTGCTTGATTGATTGAGTGATATGATTGTGTTTGTCTCATGTGCATATGGGTAATGTTTTCTCACTAGACCTCAATTCTATTCTAATCTCTTCCCTCTAAAACCCCTCAGATGCCTCCGAGACGTGACACCGGATTTGTCTTCCACCGGAGATCACCCAGTTGATCCAGCAGCAGAATGCCTTGATGCAGATATTAGTCCAGAACCAAGGCAACAACAACAACAACAACCCTCCTCCAGTTGACAATTTAGCCCGTTTTCTGAGGTTACAGCCGCCGGTGTTTTCCAGTAGCACTGAGCCGATAGTTGCGGATGACTGGTTACGCAAGATTGGAAGGGAGTTGACCACCGCAGGTTGCACGGATGCGGAGAAGGTGCATTTTGCCGCACATCAGTTGGATGGACCAGCAGCGTCATGGTGGGAGAATTACACAACCACTTTCCCTATAGCCAATATCACTTGGGATCAGTTTCAGCAAGCATTCCGCACATCCCATGTCTCAACTGGAGCTATGAGCATGAAGAACCGTGAGTTTCGCAACATGCGCCAGGGAAATCATACTGTGGCTCAGTACGCAGATGAGTTTAGTAAGCTATCTCGTTATGCCCCTGATGATGTGGCCACAGATGCCGCGAAGCAGGAGAAGTTTATGGAAGGGCTAAATGATGAGATGAGCATGCAGTTAATGGTGGCAACATTCAACAACTACCAGGAGTTGGTGGACAAGGCTCTTACGATTGAAGGGAAGCAGCAGCAGATTGAGAGCCGCAAGAGGAAGTATGGACAAGGAAAGTACAATTCTGGAGCTCAGCAGAAGCCTCGTTTCACCCCGAACTCGGGAGGACTTGTCCTTAACCATGGAGGCCACACCCACAATGGAGGAAGTTCCCATAACCACAATGGCCCCAAGAATGGAAATGGGAATGGAGCAGGCAGCAATCAGAACCGCTCTAACCCAGCCACACCCGCCAAGAAGGATCAAAGTCACGTTACTTGTTTCAAGTGCGGGAAGACTGGGCACTACGCCAACGATTGTCCAGAATTGGAGAACGGCAATGGAAATGGAAGCGCTGGGAAGAAGCCCAACCCTTTCAATAGGGGACAAGTGAACCGCGTGAACGTGGAGGAAGTTGAGGAGCAGCCTGATGCAGTTATCGGTAAGTTTTTGGTTAAGTCTTTTACTGCAATCGTTCTTTTTGATACTGGTGATTCGCATTCATACATATCAAGGGGATTCGTGGATAAGTATAAGTTGCCCACTAAGGTACTTAGGATGCCTATGTTAGTAAGTTCACCAGGAGCGGATATATGGCAAGACAAGGATGTTTTCAGATGCCATTGACCATTGGAAGCCATGTTTTCCCCTCAGATCTGATAATTTTGGAGTCACAAGGTTTGGATGTGATACTCGGAATGGATTGGCTATCGATGTATGGAGGAAACATCGATTGCGCGAGTAAGTCGATCTTGCTCACCACCCCGGAGGGAAAAAGGATCAAGTATGTATCCAGGCATGCGCCGAGGAGGACTCAAGTAAATTCTCTCACGGGAGTTGTTCAGGAGGAAGTGCCGGTAGTAAAGGACTACCCGGATGTATTTCCGGAGGAGTTACCAGGCATGCCACCAGATCAAGATATCGAGGTTTTGATAGAGCTGTTGCCAGGCACCGGGCCTATATCGAAGAGACCATACCGGAAGCCCGCAAATGATCTGGAGGAGATTAAGAAGCAGATTAAGGAGTTATTGGAGAAATGTTACATCCGACGAAGTTCATCACCATGGGGAGCCCTAGTGCTCTTGGTTGAGAAGAAGGATGGATCATTAAGGATGGTTGTTGATTATCGAGCGTTGAATGAAGTAACAATCAAGAATAAGTATCCACTACCAATGATCAATGATTTGTTTGACCAGTTGCAAGGAGCTAAGGTGTTTTCGAAGATTGATCTGCGATCAGGTTATCACCAGCTGAAGATTCGGGAGAAGGATATACCTAAGACATCCTTCAACACAAGGTACGGGCTATATGAGTATACGGTTATGTCATTTGGACTAACTAACGCCCCTGCCTATTTCATGAGTATGATGAACAAGGTGTTCATGGAGTTCTTGGATAAGTTTGTTGGGGTATTCATTGATGATATTTTGGTATACTCGAAGAATGAAGAGGAACACAAGGAGCATTTGCGTTTAGTTCTCGAGAAGCTCAGGGAACATCAGTTATATGCCAAGTTTAGCAAATGTGAGTTTTGGTTGAAGGAACTTGGATTTCTTGGACATATTATATCAGGAGAAGGTATAGCAGCGGATCCCACCAAGGTTCAGTCAATCACTGAGTGGTTGGCACCCACCTCAGTCGGAGAGATCCGCAGTTTTCTTGGACTCGCGGGATATTATCGGAGATTTATCGAGAATTTCTCCAAGATTGCGAAGCCTATGACGACATTGTTGAAGAAGGACACTAAGTTCCATTGGACTGATGAATGTGAAGCAAGTTTCCAGGAGTTGAAGAAACGTTTGACTACAGCCCCAGTGCTGATTTTGCCGGATATACACAAGGATTTCCAAGTGTATTGCGACGCCTCTCGCTTAGGACTTGGAGGAGTACTTATGCAAAATGGAAGAGTTGTTTCGTATGCCTCACGACAACTTAAACCGCACGAATTGAATTATGCCACGCATGATTTGGAGTTAGGAGCTGTGGTGCATGCGCTCAAGACCTGGAGACATTTTCTCATTGGAAACCGTTGCGATGTATACACGGATCACAAGAGTTTGAAGTACATTTTCACCCAGAAGGAGCTGAACCTCAGGCAGAGGAGATGGTTGGAGCTCATAAAGGATTATGACATGAAGTTGCACTATCATCCAGGCAAGGCCAATGTCGTAGCAGACGCTTTGAGCCATAAGAGTTATGTCAATACCCTCGTAACCGGAGGAATGCCAAAGGAGTTAGCCGAGGATCTGAGGGAGCTACGTTTGGAGATTGTTCCTAGAGGTTTTGTTGCAGTAATGGAAGTTCAGTCTACATTGTTGGGAAAGATTCGAGAAGCTCAGAGGGATGACAAGGAGATTTCCGAGATAAAGGAGAGAATGAGCGAAGGAAAAGCCAAAGGTTTTCGTGAGGATGAGTACGACACCTTATGGTTCGAGGACCGTGTATATATGCCCAATAATGCAGAGATCAGGAAGTTGATACTACAGGAAGATCATGACTCGCCATACTCGATACACCCTGGAAACTCTAAGATGTATTTGGATTTGAAGGCGCGTTTCTGGTGGACTGGTATGAAGAAGGATATTGCCGAGTATGTAGCCTTATGTGATGTATGTCAGAGAGTGAAGGCAGAACATCAGAAGCCAGCAGGATTACTACAGCCTATGCCGATACCCTAATGGAAGTGGGATAAACTTGGCATGGATTTTATCACCGGATTGCCCAGGACCCGATCGGGATATGATTCTATCTGGGTAGTAGTGGATCGCTTCGCCAAAGTAGCCCACTTTATCCCAGCAAAAACCACCTATACAAGTGAGAATTTGGCCAAGATATATATGACCAGGATCGTATGTCTGCATGGAGTTCCGAGGACCATCGTATCAGATAGAGGAACACAGTTTACTTCAAAGTTTTGGCACCAGCTGCACCAGACCTTGGGTACCAGACTAGAGTTCAGTACAGCTTTTCACCCGCAGACAGATGGACAGACTGAGAGAGTCAATCAGATTCTGGAGGACATGTTGAGAGCTTGTGCGCTAGATTATGGATCTAGTTGGGATGACAACCTGCCCTACGTGGAGTTCTCATACAACAACAGCTACCAGGACAGTTTGAAGATGGCACCTTTCGATGCCCTGTATGGAAGAAGGTGCCGAACACCGTTGATGTGGGATGAAGTTCGAGACCGCCAGTTGTTTGGACCGGATTTGATTAAGGAATCTGAAGAGAAGGTTAAGCTGATTCGGGATATATTGAAGGTAGCTCAGTCCCGACAGAAGAGTTATGCAGATTCAAAACGCAAGGGGGTAGTCTATGAAATCGGAGACATAGCGTATCTGAGTATCACCTCTTCTAGAAGTTAAGCGTTTTGGAGTTAAGGGAAACTTAGCACCCCGTTTTGTGGGACCATACAAGGTTTTGGAATGTATGGGAGAAGTTGCTTACAAGTTGGAATTGCCCGAAGGATTGCCAGGAGTTCACGATGTGTTCCACGTTTCTCAGTTGAAGAAGTGCCACGCAGAGATGGCTGATATCCCTCTGAGAGATACAGTGCCACTGGAAGTGATTCAGTTCGATAGCGATTTGACCTGCGAGGAGAAACCAGTCAAGATTCTTGAGTTTGCCAGCCGAGTCATTCGCAGTAAGGTTATCAAGTTCTGCAAAGTTCAGTGGAGCCACCATACCGAGGATGAAGCCACCTGGGAACGAGAGGAAGACCTACGGAAGGATCACCCTCACCTATTTTCTAGCCAACCCGAATCTCGAGGGCGAGATTCATCTTAAGGGGGGTAGGTTTGTAACATCCCAAATTTTCAATTTGGAATGTTATACATAGGTCATTCATTCACACCATGTTTTATTTGCATTTCGTTTTGCGATCCTCGAAATTCTAAGCAACTAAAGGACCCTCGGAGAGAGTTGGGGATTTCACCGTTTTCATGTTTGAATTTTGTCAAATATCGAAAACGAGGATCATTTGTTTTATTATTTTTCTCTCCGAAGTATTTCATATAAAAATATAAGAGATGAGATAATATGACTTCTCCAAAATAAATGAAATATTGGAGGAAAAATATTAAAAACAAATATTTTTTTGGGATTTTATTGCTATTTTATTTGCATAGGAAAAATATGCGTTTTCCAAGGTTGCATTAGAGTCCTAAATAAATGTTCACCTTGTCCGGTAGATTTTTAGAGGAAGGGGAAAATTTATTTCCGTATTTTTGGAGTCCAGTTAGTATTTTTTTTCTTTCTTTTTCTGCACGTCGGAATATTAAAAAAAAAAGAGAAACCGACTCCGGGCCGTACCCGACCGGGACTCCGCCCGGACGGCCTTTTTAAGCCGAGGCCGCCAGCCCCGCAACCCACCCCGATGCCCGTGCCTCCCCAAACCCTAGCGCGCCGCCTCCGCCGCCCGCTAGCCGCCGCCGCCGCCGCGCCGCGCGCCGCCGCCTGCCCGCCTCGCCGTGCCGCCCCACCACCTCGCCGCCACCACCTTGCCCGCCGGAGCCGCGCCGCCGCCCGTTGACACGCCGGATTTCGAGGTAGCCGCCGGTTTTTTTAAAAAACCGTTCGGTTTTATTTCGAAAACCCTAGTTTCGTTTTTTTGAATAGATCAGTTTTTGTTTTGGTTTTTTTCGGTTTAGTTAAATAGCGGACGTTCGTCCGTACGTTCGTTTTAACGAACGGTTTTCATCCGTTAGTTACAGACAGCGAACGTTCGTTCGTTAGCCTGTTCGTCAGTTTTTCTTTTTCTCGGGTTTTTCGCGATTATTTTCTATCGCGATTTCTGACCCGATTTTCGTTTTAGTTTATCTTTTCGCTCGTTTATCGGAATCAGGAGATTCAAGCGCCTAGATATTCATCTCGAAGCCCTCTTTCTGTTTAACCAACTTGAACAAGATTTTGGTACTGTAAAATTTGACTTTAGTCCAGATTAGTAATCGGATCTTGTTTCTTTCGCAGTTTGAGTTTCGTTGCTCCGTTTGATTTGATTCTTTTTGCAAATCGAATCACTTCAGTTGCGTTTTCAGATTTGATCTTCTTATTTGAGTTTACCCGTGCATCTATGATTGATTTCTTATATATGCTATTGTTTGTTTGCGATAGAATTCCCGGAGTGCGAAGCGTGCTACTACGAGTCACTAGGTTTTGCGGATCGTCCGCAAGGCAAGTAACACATTGATCATACTCCTTTCGTATCCAGTTTTAGGCATTAGTTACAATCCTCAAACACTGTATGATTAGGATGTGATTTAACTTGTGGGTATTGGGAAGTAGATAATGAGGTAGAACCTATTACCTGTTTTATTATCAAACCCTGGGAGGTACTTCTACGTTATGCTTATATTGCCATGCTATGCTCGTAGACGTGGATTGGGTTTGAGTGTATCCATGAAAGATGTGAGTAGTTAATTAATGGTTCAACTTAAGGTGGCAACTTTAATACACATCTGGGTGGATTGCTTGTTTGGGCACCTGGGGAACCCAGTGTTGTCCTAGGAGATCCCAGGGATATACCGTGTGATCCTCCTACGGTCCGCCACCCAGGCTCAAAGGGATCATGAGATATTTCATGCTAGAAACTTCCGTGTGCAGCCACATGGGCTCTGGCATAGTTGAGTATGTTGTGTGACCTCTTTCAGTGGCGGGCTAGCAGATGTAGAGGGAAAGTAGGTGTAACTGTCCACCCGGAGTAAAGAGTTAATGCTTCTCAAAGACTGTATCTCGGTCATCCGTTTCTCAAACACCATGTAGTGCGAGAAATCCAACGGAGGCGATCGAGTCTTGTGGGGAAAAGTGCGCAAACCTCTGCAGAGTGTACAAACTAATCATGGTTAGCCGTGTCCCCGGTTATGGACATCTTAAGTATCTAGTACTTGGATTATCCTATTGTATCTCATCACTTTAAATTAATTTGTTGGGTTGTTAGTGATTACTTTTATAGGGATTGAGATGGGGGTACCATTCTTAATGTTTCAACTACCATGATAGTTAAATAAAACTTATTCCTGTGTTGTAGGGAAAATTGGCTTTTCGCAAAAACCTTATAACCATAGAGCCTCCACCAGCCATATATGCATGTATTGATAGCTTTTGTCTGTTCATTGCTCTACTGTGTTATTTTGCCAGCATATTCCATGTGCTGACCCGTTTTTGGGCTGCAACGTATTATGTTGCAGACTTTTCAGACGACGAGTAAAGGTGCGATAGGTCGTTGTCATGCACTCAGCTATGTCGTTGGAGTTGATGGACTCACTTTATCTTCCAAGCCTTCCGCTGTTATCGTGTTAGATGGCCTTAAGCCATATTTATTGTAATAAGTTCTCTTTTGTGACATTCGATGTAATAAGTGTGTGATTGCTACTCTGTTATAAATCCTTCGAGTACTGTGCGTGTCAGCATTACCGATCCAGGGATGACACTAAAGCACAGAGACTTGACCGTCTGAGGTAAGGTCACTACAGAAAATAAGTAAACTAATGGCCCATGTGACACGCGGTGATGTAAACAAAGTTGGAACCACTCGGGGTACGTAGCACCCCGCATGCTAGTCAAGTGAGGGCACACTTCTTCCGCGTGAAGGACGCACTCGCGCAGACTTCACCACTGCGCGGCGGCATGCACTCGCGCACACCCAGCACACAACACACACCAACACACGTGTACACCGGCGTCGCCGCCGACTGAGATGGACGGCGAGGCAACCAACAAGCGAAGGCGGCTCGAGCCAAAACCGCATCCGCCGAGCCTGGACTTCATCAGCAGCCTCCCCGATGACATGCTGCTCATCATTATCGGCCTCCTCCCCACTAAATCTGCCGTGCGGACCACCCTGCTCTCCCGGCGGTGGCGCCCCCTCTGGTGCCGCATCCCCCTCAACCTCACTGTCGACAGCTGCCTCTGCGACGGGGATTGCAAACGCATGGCCGCAGTCTCCAAGATCCTTTCATCGCACCCTGGCCCAGCCAGACGCCTTGACATCCGCATGTTCAGTACCAACTGCAAGGTCCAAGTCAAGTTCTACGAGTGGTTCTTATCCCCCGCCCTAGATCAGCTCGAGGAGCTCAGCTTTGAAGCTGGATGATGTCGCTCTCTGACGCCGTCCGTGCTCTGCTCACGCCAACGCTACACCGTGCCAGCTTCAGCTCCTGCTATCTTCCCATGATTAATGCCGCGCCCGCCCTTCTTCTCCCTCAACTCAAGCAGCTCGACCTCTTCGATGTTGGCATCTCGAAGAAGGCTATGGAGCACCTGCTCCGCAGCTGTACTACGCTTGAGTACCTTCGTCTTCAGCAGATCCACGGGTTCATTAGCCTCCACATCGCCTCGACGAATCTCCGATGGATTTCTGTGTCTTGCTGGCCCCACAACAAGATATCAATTGGGAAGAGATCACTCCAGCTGTTCCACGTTATGGTCATTGAGAATGCGCCTTTCCTTGAGAGATTGCTTGTATCTAATCTAGAAGGTCCAACAAAAATCAAGGTCATTGACGCACCGAAATTGACAGTGTTGGTGTACTCGTCGTTCAAATTCTCCGAACACTTTATTGGATCCGTAATCGTTCAGGTACAACACTTATCTTCTTCTCCGTCTTCTTGAAATTCACATTTTTCAATTTCTTCTTGATGTATTTACGACCGTCTTCCAGAAAATGATTCCCACAAGCTTGACCCAGTCTATGCGCACAGTGAAGATCTTGGCAATAAAATGTATCGGCCCCAATCTGGATCAAGTTGTTGGATTCCTTACATGCTTTCCGCGCACGGAGAAGCTACCCATCAAGGTGAAACTTCTTTCCTATTAGTAAACGGTGATCACAACGTAGCTCAATTTTTTTTGTAATTTTCCCAAATTACGATGACAAGTGTAGTGTTCAAAACTGCATCTACGCACTGCACCGAAATAAATGTTTTTAGTATTTTTTGTCACGTGATCACCTGCCTCGTTTTTTTGTTGTACTACTGTAGTAGCCTAGGCTAGTCATAGTGGAAAGTAACTTAGACTAGTAACTCTATGGTTACCCTAAGAGCAAGTACTACCTCCGTCCTTGTTTACTCTTCCTATTTTGTAGTATCAAAATTTGACCATAGATTTAATTGACAAAATGTTAATGCATGTCACTAAAAATTATATCGTTGGATTCGTATTTGAACATAATTTCAAATGGTACAATTTTTTGTGACATGCATTGGCATTTTCTTAGGTAAAACTATGGTTAAAATTTTACACTAAATACGAGGTAGTACAAAAGTGGGCTATAATGGCCCTCCACTATGTAGGCCAAAACACGTGCCAAATTCGCTGGTGATGTATTTGGCATTGAGGCCCCTCCATTGCTCACCTGGTGCCCCAATCTGGAGCACCTACTTTGCTCCGGTGCCAAATTAACTCACGCAATGAAAAAACACTTGCGTGGGAGAGAGGGAGGACTGAGGCAATAAAAATACACTTGTTTCGGAGAGTGAGAGGCTGGTGTAGTTGGTTTGATTGATTTGTTTATACATGTGGGTCTGTGTGCACAGTGGTGCCAACTCTCTCACATCGCGAGAGCGGTGCCAAAATCTTTTGATTTGACATCGATGCATATTATGTGGCATACTTTTGAGAAATATGGCATTGGCCACATAGTGGAAGGCAACAAATGCCCAAGCTCTTCACGCGCTCCTAGGTAAATGAGAGGAAAGAGAAAGAGAGAGAGAGAGAGTGAAAAAATATCACTAGCCAACCAACCCTATCGTATGAGTGAATGCTATTGGTACCTCTTGATGACATGGCAATCTTATATAGCCAGCTGCTCTAATATGTTCTCTTCTTTTGCAGGTAAAAAAGACCCGAAAGTGAAAAATGTGCTGCACTATAACAATCTCATCGAATGCCTTGATCTCCATCTTACATAAATTGATTTGATCGACTACCGAGGCAGCACATCTGAGATTAAATTGGCCAGGTTCTTTGTTCTGGAGGCAAGTGTGCTCAAGGTAATGAGGTTTGGCGTTCTCTAGCGCAACAATGAATGGCATGCTGATCACCACAAGCGTCTAAGCCTAAATGACTAAGTCTCCGCAGAAGCTGAATTTTGTTTTGAAACATCAAGTGGCCATAGACTCGAAAATTTATTTGCCCATTAGTGACTTGTCAGGGCGGTGGATTTTAGTTTGTACGATAATGCTGCATCCACCTAAAGTAATGAAAGTTCTTACGTAAACTTCCTAGTAATTTCCTCTTCGTAGGTGCAGCATTACTCCTAACACTTGTAATATCTGTTTGAAACTTGTAATATTGTCATGTCCTATTCCTGCGTTTTCAAAATCCTGCGAATCAAAGAGGTCCTGAGTTGGTGACGATGTTGTGCCTGCCATCTTTCACCATTAGCCGTCGGATCTAGATCTGACGCATACAAACCAAACTTCTCTAGTTTTGCAAAAGATGCCCGCACTTGTTCCCTTTTTACAAACAACTCCTTGTCTCTCACTCAACCTTATCTCCTCCCCACCACATCTAGAAGGCCATGGAAAAATCTGGCGCGATGGCCGCTGCCGGCGCCGTCCACCCCCAATCTTGGGGTTCCGTGCAATGCACGGGCATCTATGCACGGGAAATTATGTCGAACACGGCTAGTTGTAGGCAGGCTAGCTCTACATCCATGATGATAGTGACTGCAGACGGTGAGGTTGACTATGGTATGCCGAACACGACGCCTATACTCAGGTGTCATCTCCGGCGCACGGTCTTGTCACTTCACTGTGAGGAGCAGCACATATTTGACCAATGGGTAGTACAGTACTACTACGTTGGTAGTACTAGTACTAGTACTAGCACCACCGTCTGGACTTAGTGGTACTACCACGTCCATCTGGATTTAGTATTTGACTAGCAATATAAAGTAATGCATGTCACAAAAAATCTACTACTCCCTCTGTAAATAAATACATGGTGTATTGTTTTATTCCTTCCGGTAGATGGCTCAAATATGAAGTCTCATCAACCAGACTACTATTGTACTCACTGAGCGCTCAGCTTTGTGAGCTACCAACAAAAAATTGCATTCAAAGCCTACTATTGTACTCCCTCCGTATTGGTGCATTAGTCACGTTACGAAAACCAAATAGTAATCCCAAAACTTTTAGGCGCGGTGCATTAACTACCCACCTCGTTGCCTGTTTTTTTGCCACAAAAAGAGAAATCACCCAATACGAGACATGGGGTGCGTATTCATCCAATGACATGAGACTACTCCCTCCGTCTAGGTGTATAAGTCATCTTAGAGCAAGTGAAAAAGAGGAGTGGGCTCTCATGCAAGAGCCTAGCTATATGTTGATTCCTAGGATGATACAATAAATATGAATAAAGAGAGAGAGAGAAGATGAGAAAAAGTAGTACTCCCTCCGTCTAGGTGTATAAGTCATCTTAGGTTGTGCACCGTGACCAAGGCGGAGGGGAAAACGAGAGAACTTAATGGTTTTTGCTAATTAATAGCATTGCATGCAATGAACTAACCACTGCATGTCATATTTGGTAGTCTCAAGTAATTGAAAGCATGCACGGCCGACATCTCTTATTGGTTGATATGTCACGAAACAAGAAACGAGAAGGAAGTTAATGTACCGTGCTGAAGTGTTTTGAGATTATTTGGTTTTCGTAAGTTGACTTACACACCTAGACAGAGGAAGTACTCTTATAGCCAGCATTATAGCTAACATTATTGTATGAGTTGCTATAAGTGATGGCTCTATATGACATGGCAATATCATATAACCAGCAGTTGGCTATACTATTAACCATGCTCTTAGTGAAGGAAATATGCCCTAGAGGCAATAATAAAGTTGTTATTTATATTTCCTTATATCATGATAAATGTTTATTATTCATGCTAGAATTGTATTAACCGGAAACTTAGTACATGTGTGAATACATAGACAAACAGAGTGTCCCTAGTATGCCTCTACTAGACTAGCTCGTTAATCGAAGATGGTTAAGTTTCCTAGCCATAGACATGTGTTGTCATTTGATGAACGGGATCACATCATTAGAGAATGATGTGATGGACAAGACCCATCCGTTAGCTTAGCACTATGATTCTTTAGTTTGTTTCTATTGCTTTCTTTATTACTTATACATGTTCCTTTGACTATGAGATTATGCAACTCCCGAATACCGGAGGAACACTTAGTGTGCTATCAAACGTCACCACGTAATTGGGTGATTATAAAGATGCTCTACAGGTGTCTCCGATGGTGTTTGTTGAGTTGGCATAGATCAATATTAGAATTTGTCACTCCGATTGTCGGAGAGGTATCTCTGGGCCCTCTCGGTAATGCACATCACTATAACACTACTAGAAAAAAGGCTGTTAGTGGCGCACTAGTTTTTGCTATTAATGGCGCACTATAGGTGCGCCACTATTAACACGCCACTAGTAATTGTCAGTAATGGCGCACATTTGGTGTGCCATTACTATCACAGATAGTAATGGCACACATATGGTGCGCCATTGCTATGCCTAGAAGTGCGCCATTACTATCTGACTTAGTAATGGCGCACCACATAGATGTGCGCCATTACTAATATTTTTTTCAATTTTTTTTCAGATTTTTTTTCTTAACCTCGGGTCACTATGGCTTACTCTGGTCAATATGCTTAATCTCAGGTCAAATCGCACTCCATGGTCAAACTTCCCGGAAGGTCAGCCATCCTCACACTACTCCAGCCCGAGCACACTTAACTTCTCAGTTCTATCCAACCCCAGCACCAGCTCACTTAACAGGCACTTGTTGATATATCTATCATATCAATCCTATTAAACCTTGTTGATGTCTAGGACTTTGTGCATGTTCATGAGTGTGATGAAAGTTTGAAAAAATATTTCGAACTTCCCGGTCATATTACGTATCATATTTCGAACATTTTTTTTTGGAAAAAATGTTGAAACCAATTTTTTTTTTCTGTTACTAGTGGCGCACCTAGCAAATGGTGTGCCATTACTAAGTTTGAATTTTTTTCCATTTCCCCCTCTATATCTTAAAAGCCCCGTATCTTTTATTCGGTTAGGTTTTTGGGGATTCTAAAAATCTTCAACGGGGTTCCCCCCGTTGAATTCGGTTCGGCTGTAACTTTTTGAGTAGATGATTTTTCATATAAAAAACTTTTTAATCCGAGTTTGTATGCAAAAGTTATGCCCATTTTACTAAATTCCAGAGAGATTTTGCAAATAAAGTCAAAATTCATATTTGTAAATTTTCCCAACAACTAGACCACATATCACATGGGAAACTTATTTTCTTTTATTTTTTGACATTTCCATCATTTTCTTTTTTTTTTAAACTGAAAAGGCGGTCCGGGGGGGGGGGGGGTGCATTTAGTAATGGCGCACCTTCACAAAGTGCGCCATTACTATGTGTATGACTTGGTCAAACCTTCGTCAAAGTTAGTAATGGCGCACCTTTACAAAGTGCGCCATAACTATGTGTATAACTGGGTCAAACCTTGGTCAAACATAGTAATGACGCACTTTTCACCTGGTGCGCCATTAGTAATATGGCCATTAATGGCGCACCTATATCTGCTGCGTGATACGTCTCTGTCGTATCTATAATTTTTGATTGTTCCATGCCAATATTACTCAACTTTCATATACTTTTTGGCAATTTTTATACTACTTTTGGGACTAACATATTGATCCAGTGCCCACTGCCAGTTCCTGTTTGTTGCATGTTTTATGTTTTGCAGAATATCCATATCAAACGGAATCCAAACGGGATAAAAACGGACGGAGCTTATTTTTGGAATATTTGGAAAATTCCGGAAGAAAAATCCACGCGAGACGGTGTCTGAGGTGGCCACGAGGTAGGGGGCGCCCCTGACCCTCGTGGGCCACCCGTAAGGCGGTTGATGCCCTTCTTCGGCCGCAAGAAAGCTAACTTTTGGTAAAAAATCACGGCGATGGTTTCAGTCCAATCGGAGTTACGGATCTCCATATATATACGAAACGGTGAAAGGGGACCAGACCAGAACGCAGAAACAGAGAAAGACAGAGAGACGGATCCAATCTCGGAGGGGCTCTCGCCCCTCCCATGCCATGGAGGCCAAGGACCACTGGGGAAACCCTTCTCCCATCTAGGGAGGAGATCAAGGAAGAAGAGGAAGAAGGGGGCCCCTCTCCCCCTTTCCTCCGATGCCGCCGGAACGCTGCCGTGGCCACCATCATCATCACCGCGATCTTCACCAACACCTCCGCCATCTTCACCAACATCTCCATCACCTTCCCCCCTCTATCTACAACGGTCCACTCTCCCGCAACCCGCTATACCCTCTACTTGAACATGGTGCTTTATGCTTCATATTATTATCCAATGATGTGTTGCCATCCTATGATGTCTGAGTAGATTTCCGTTGTCCTATTGGTGGTTGACGAATTGCTATGATTGATTTAATTTGCTTGTGGTTATGTTGCTGTCCTTTGGTGCCCATCATATGAGCGTGCGCGTGGATCACACGTTAGGGTTAGTTGTATGTTGATAGGACTATGTATTTGAGGGCAAGGGTGACAGAAGCTTCATCCTAGCATAGAAATTGATGCATACGGGATTGAAGGGGGACCAATATATCTTAATGCTATGGTTGGGTTTTACCTTAATGAACGTTAGGAGTTGCGGATGCTCGCTAATAGTCCCAATCATAAGTGCATAGAATTCCAAGTAAGGGATGGCATGCTAGCAGTGGCCTCTCCCACAAAATACTTGCTATCGGTCTAGTAAAGTAGTCAATTGCTTAGGGACAATTTCGCAACTCCTATCACCACTTTTCCACACTCGCTATATTTACTTTATTGTGTATTTATCTAAACAGCCCCTAGTTTTTATTTCCGTGCTCTTTACTTTCTCGCTAACCTATCCAAAAACACCTACAAAGTACTTCTAGTTTTATACTTGTTCTAGGTAAAGCGAACGTCAAGCGTGCGTAGAGTTGTATCGGTGGTCGATAGAACTTGAGGGAAAATTTGTTCTACCTTTAGCTCCTCGTTGGGTTTGACACTCTTACTTATCGAAAACTGTTGCGATCCCCTACACTTGTGGGTTATCACTGCGCCACTGCTATATAGCAGTGGCGCACCACATACATGGTGCGCCATTAATGTCCATATTAGCTATAGCCGTTTTTCTAGTAGTGTAAGCCTTGCAAGCAATGTGACTAATGAGTTAGTTGCGGGATGATGCATTACGGAACGAGTAAAGAGACTTGCCAGTAACGAGATTGAACTAGGTATGGGTATGGTGATACCAACGACCGAATCTCGGGCAAGTGAAATACCAATGACAAAGGGAACAACGTATGTTGTTATGTGGTTTGATAGATAAAGATCTTCGTAGAATATGTAGGAGCCAATATGAGCATCCAGGTTCCACTATTGGTTATTGACCGAAGATATGTCTCGGTCATGTCTACATAGTTCTCGAACCCGTAGGGTCCGCACGCTTAACGTTCGATGATGATTTGTATTATGAGTTATTGATAACCCACAAGTATAGGGGATCGCAACAGTTTTCGAGGGTAGAATATTCAACCCAAATTTATTGATTTGACACAAGGGGAGCCAAAGAATATTCTCAAGTATTAGCAGCTGAGTTGTCAATTCAACCACACCTGGATAACTTAGTATCTGCAGCAAAGTATTTAGTAGCAAAGTAGTATGGAAGTAACGGTAACAGTGGCAAAAGTAACAGTAGTAGTTTTGTAGTAATTGTAATAGTGGCAACGGTAAAGTAACTAAGCAAAGAACAATATGTGAAAAGCTCGTAGGCATTGGATTGGCGATGGAGAATTATGTCAGATACCACCCTATCATACCGCATCACAATCATTTTAATAGCATGTTGGCACGCAAGGTAAACCATTATAAACTCCTAGCAAATTAAGCATGGCATAAGCAACTATAATCTCTTATTGTCATTGCAAACATGTTTCATTCATAATAGGCTGAATCAGGAATGATGAACTAATCATATTTACAAAAGCAAGAGAGGTCGAGTTCATACCAGCTTCTCTCATCTCAGTCAGTCCATCATATATCGTCATTATTGCCATTAACTTGCACGACCAAACGGCGTGGATAATAATAATAGTGCACGTGCATTGGACTAAGCTGGAATCTGCGAGCATTCAATACAAGGGAGAAGACAAGGTAATATGGGCTCTTGGTTAAATCAACAATAATGCATATAAGAGCCACTTCAACATTTTCATCATGGTCTTCTCCTCTCGACCCCCAAAGGAAAGAAATAAATAAAACTATTTACACGGGAAAGCTCCCAACAAACATAAGAAGAATGAGAAATCTTTTTGGGTTTTCTTTTAGTTATTACTACTACAGGCATGAAAAGTAAACTAGCTGAAAGCTACAACTAATTTTTTTTGTTTTTCTTAAGGTTTTTCAAACACACAAGAAGAAGGCGAGAAAAGAAAATAAACTCGCATGGGTATTACAGTGAAAAAGTATGAGCACCGACTACTAGAATGAGTGTGTGAACATGAATGTAATGTCAGTGAGAAATATGTACTCCCCCAAGCTTAGGCTTTTGGCCTAAGTTGGTCTATGGCCACGGCTGGCCTGGCGGATATCCAAAGTTGTAGCTGGGGTCGTACTGAGATGTAGCAGCTATTGCCTCATGAGCTGCAGGTTGGAGGCGAGCTGCCTCCGTCCTCCTCTTATACTCGTTCGCCTCCTCCCTGGTTATAATATTTCTCCCTTTTGTCTGAAAGTCAAAGAAAGTAGGAGCAGGGAGAGCAACATGGAAAATACGGCGCCTGTCAAACATTAGTCGGTAATGGAGAGGTTGTTCATTCCTCTCAATAAACTGATGGCGAACCATAGCCTCATAACCTAGATAAGTGGGAGGCAATTCCATATCATTTTGATGTATGGGCATCTCAAGAGAATTAGCCACACGGGTTGCATAAATTCCACCAAACAAGTCTCCACTTAAACCATTATTATGAAACCTTCGTGCAACAATGGCCCCCAAGTTACATTGTTTATCTCCTAAAACAGCACCCTTGAGAACACTAAGGTCAGGAACAGACATGTGACATGCCTCATCCTTACCATTTATGCATCTGCCCATAAAGAGAGCAAAATAATGTATAGCAGGAAAATGAATGCTCCCTATGGTAGCTTGTGTTATCTCTCTAGATTCCCCCACAGTAAACTCAGTTTGCAAGCAGTATTAAAATCTTATAAGTCCATAGTGTAAGATTTACCATAAAGATCAAATAGGACAGTGTGAGAATTACGTGAAGATGAAAATTTGAACCTTCTCACAAAGGAATTAGTTAGGTGATAATACTGAGGGCACTTATCTAGCATGAAGCCCTCGAGTTCAGCATTATGCACATACGCGTCAAATTCGTCCTTAATTCCTGCTTGGACCATGAAATCTTCTGACGGCCATTCACAAGGCCGCACTTGGGCTTCTCTTGGTAGTTCATGGTCCGGCTCACGCATTGCGGGCCTGGGTCCTTGCTTCCTTGAAGAACCACCTTGGTACAATTTCCTAAACATATGTCTTCTTCTGAAAAATTTCTGAAAATTTTGGTGACTCAAAATAAAAGTGAACCAAACTCGACAAAATTGATAACAACTACTCCCGCAAGTGCCTAGAGACTATATCATGCATTAGAACTACTTGGGACCATATAAATTTGAAATGCAAGCTCAAGAACAGGGTCACCTAGACAGCAAAAATTTGCAATGAATAAAGCACTAAAACAAAAACTAATTGGACCATTGGAGGAGTCACATACCGAAGAACAATCCCCCAAAGCAGTTTTGTGAGTGGAGCTTTGAGCAAGGAGATCGAAAATGGCAGCAAGATGAGCTAGAACTCGTGCTTGAGCTGGTTGGTGATTTTTTTGGGAGGAAGAAGGAGTGTGTGGTGGCTGGAATAAGTGGAGGGGGGCCACGAGGGGCCCACGAGGCAGGGGGCATGCCCAGGGGGATGGGCGCGCCCTGGACCCTCGTGGCCCATGTGCTTGCTCCCCTGATGTGTTCTCAGTGCCAGATATTCTCAAATATTCTAGAAAAAATCATATTTCATTTTCAGGGCATTTGGAGAACTTTTATTTTCGGGGTATTTTTTATTGCACGGATAATTCAGAAAAACTGACAGAAAAATACTATTTTTGTTTTATTTAATCTAAATAACAGAAAGTAAAAGGAGGGTACAGAAGGTTGTGCTTTCTAACTTCATCCATCTCATGCTCATCAAAAGGAATCCACTAACAAGGTTGATCAAGTCTTGTTAACAAACTCATTCCGAATCGCATGAAACCGGAGAATTGTCAAATAGCACTAGGTTACCTCAACGGGGATATGCACATCCCCAACAATAAGAATATCATATTTCTTGTTGACAGTAGGAAGAGGAAATTCAAAACCTCCAATAATAATTGATGGAATTTTTCCAATAGAATTGATACTGTGGACTTGAGGTTGTTTCCTCGGAAAGTGTACCGTATGCTCATTTCCATTAACATGAAAAGTGACATTGCCTTTGTTGCAATCAATAACAGCCCTTGCAGTATTCAAAAAGGGTCTACCAAGGATAATCAACATACTATCGTCCTCAGGAATATCGAGAATAACAAAGTCCGTTAAAATAGTAACGTTTGCAACCACAACATGCACATCCTCACAAATACCGACAGGTATAGCAGTTGATTTATCGGCCATTTGCAAAGATATTTCAGTAGGTGTCAAGTTATTCAAATCAAGTCTACGATATAAAGAGAGAGGCATAACACTAACACCGGCTCCAAGATCACATAAAGCAGTTCTAACATAGTTTCTTTTAATGGAGCATGGTATAGTTGGTACTCCTGGATCTCCAAGTTTCTTTGGTATTCCACCCTTAAAATTATAATTAGCAAGCATGGTGGAAATTTCAGCTTCCAGTATCTTTCTCTTATTTGTGACAATATCTTTCATGTACTTAGCATAAGGATTCATTTTAAGCATATCAGTAAAACGCATACGCAAGAATATAGGTCTAATCATTTCGGCAAAGCGCTCAAAATCCTCATCATCCTTTTTCTTGGATGGTTTAGGAGGAAAAGGCATGGGTTTCTGAACCCATGGTTCTCTTTCTTTACCGTTCTTCCTAGCAACGAAGTCTCTCTTATCATAACGCTGATTCTTTGATTGTGGGTTATCAAGATCAACAGCAGGTTCAATCTCTACATCATTATTATTGCTAGGCTGAGCATAACCATGAACATCATCATTAACATTATCACTAGGTTCATGTTCATTACCAGATTGTGTTTCAGCATCAGAAATAGAAATATCATTGGGATTCTCAGGTGTGTCAACAACAGGTTCACTAGAAGCATGCAAAGTCCTATCATTTTTCTTTTTCTTCTTTTTAGAAGGACTAGGTGCATCGACATTAGTTCTCCGAGAATCCTGCTCAATTCTATTAGGGTGGCCCTCAGGATACAAAGGTTCCTGAGTCATTTTACCCCCTCTAGTCATAACTCTAACATCATTATCTTTCTTCTTATTATTTAATTCATTGAGCAAATCATTTTGAGCTATAAGCACTTGTTCTACTTGAGTGGTAACCACAGAAGCATGTTTACTAATGAGTTTAAGTTCACCTTCAACACTAGACATATAATCACTCAAGTGTTCAATCATATAAGCATTGCATTTCAATTGTCTACCAACATAAGCATTGAAGTTTTCTTGTTTGACAATAAAATTATCAAACTCATCTAAGCATTGGCTAGCAGACTTATAACGAGGAATATCACCTTCATCAAATCTATAGAGAGAATTTACCTTTACTACCTGTGTCGGGTTATCAAGACCATGTATTTCTTCAATAGGCGGCAAATTGAGACCATGTATTTCTTCAATAGGAGGTAAATTCTTAACATCATCAGCTTTAATACACTTTTCTTTCATAGATTTCTTTGCCTCTTGCATATCTTCAGGACTGAGAAATAGAATACCCCTTTTCTTCGGAGTTGGCTTAGGAGTCGGTTCAGGAAGTGTCCAATTATTTTCATTAGTCAACCTATTATTCAATAACAATTCAGCTTGATCAATTGTTCTTTCCCTGAAAACACAACCAGCACAACTATCCAGGTGGTATAACATTGGATAGGAGATGGCTCCTCTCCCACCTCTCCCACCGCTCCCCTCCCCCACCAACAATGGCGACCTCTAGTCTAGATCAATGGAGGGTCTTCTACATTGGGATTTCTCCCCTGGCCAAGCGGTGGAGACACAGGTGCGTAAAAGGTTTGGTACTACCGTTCATTTCTCCCACATTGGAGATGCAAAGGAGTTCTTTCTAGTGGTGGCTTTCTCTTTTGCCTCCTTCCTCCTTTCGGTTGATTCGGTGGGTCTTGCTCTACAATGTTGCATTGGTGGATCCTCTCTGGGTTTCAAGGTCAAACATCTTGCTGGTAGGCATTTTCGTTTCTCTGTGGACTCAAACAAAGTTGGTCATTTCATCTATGGTCTTAAGGACCGGGTCTGGCCAGATTTCGTTTGTCATTTCAATCTTTATAGACACAATGCTTGGTTTAATTCTCATTCTGATCAAAATTGGCATTCTGACCAAGAACTTACTGAGGTGGTTTTACGTTCTCCATTGGCTATCAAGACAAAGTTTAACTTCCTGTCTAGTGATGATCATCAACACAGTAATTCTGCCAAGGAACTTGCAAAATTTGGTTTTTCTTTCCCTCAGTCAAGTATTGCGGTTGGGCATGATTCAAACATTCAAGAGGATCATACTCTGGTTCATACCGAAAAGGTTGTTTTTGGTAGTTTCCAATCGGACATTCCCATGCACAACAAAGGCAATAATTCTATCCGTTTTGGCAACTTCCGTTCAGTCTTTAATCCTGATAATCAAGAGCATCAATCTACATTTATTGGCAGTAATTATTTATCCTACTACACATTATGGATTTCCGACAGGCGGGATATGATGACTCGCAAATTGCTAAAATTTGGGCCTTGGACTTGGCCCCGTCTGCAGATTTCATTATTAACAAGGCCAACATATGCTCGCGGTGCAAGCAATTAGGCCACCTTGGCCCTTATTGTACAAGTCAGGCTATTGAAAATCAGACGGCCTAGGTAAATCCCACTGAGCCCAATCCGGACCGTTTGCCTTCTAAGACCAGCTCAAATAATTTAAAGCAAAGATTTTCATGCATTATTTGCTCATCTGCGGATCACTTCTCGGATTTCTGCCCTTCCAAATTATTTTGCTAATATTGCCACCTTTTAGGTCACTTACCTAATGATTGTGGAAATGCTGATTGTACCTATCTGTGGTGGCAACCCAAAGAGATTTCGATGGAGTTTTCCTCTCCGGATGATGTAATTTTAGGCAAAAATAAAGGCCAGGATTATATTCCTAAGCATGGGCCTATAGCAAAACAATCTGACGCCTCCTATGTTATCAACTCAGTGTCACATCAAAATGAGATATCCACTTGCCATAGCTCATTGATTACCTTCCTTGACCGCAATAAAAAAGCAGAGGAATTTATAGCCATCCGATGCAGTATCTGTCGCCGGTATGGACACCTGGCAAATTCCTGTTGGCAGGGGAGAGCGGCGTAGAGACTAATATGGAAGCCTAAAACAATTACCACTACCGCTACGCATTCCACTTCCCCTTCTCTGCCTACCTCGAGAGCTACTCCTCCTGCAACAATGGCGAACTACCCTGTCAACGTCGTCCCCTACACTACAGGAATCAGCTACTTTGCCGTCTGCCTCGGCAGACGGCAAAGGCAAGGATGGCGGACGGCAAAGGCCTTTGCCGTCAGCCGCGAACGGCAAAAGGCTCCGGCAAAGTAGGCTATGGTAAAGAGCTTCTTTGCCGTCTGCTTTCTGAAGCGGGCGGCAAAGGGGCCTTTGCCATCAGCGGCGGACGGCAAAGAAAGCCGACGGCAATAAATTCACTGTTAGTCCGTTAGGCGTCTAACGGTAGCCTTTGCCGTCCGCCGGTGACGACAAAGAGCATCAAGCCTTTGCCGTCTGCCACTGTAGGCAAACTGACCAAATGGGTCAGCTGCCAGGAAGCACAGGTGGTTGCCACGTGGCTTCTTTGCCGTCCGCGGCGGATGGCAAAGAGCCCGTTGCCATCGGTGGCAGATGGCAAAGAGCCTGTATTGCCTCTTTTTTCTGCTTTTTCTTATACCCAACCATTTTCACAGCAAATAGATGATACATATATATTTTTCACATGGCAAGTTCACAGCAAACATATGAGATATCCAACACATATAATTTCATCATACATGCATAGCTCCATCAACCATACATAGCAAGTTCCACATACATGCATCCAACCATACATATTACGATAGTGTCATCCTGCCATACATGCATAGTTCATCGATACAAAAGAAACATAGTTCATCCAAACAAGCACTCCATCTATAAAAGCACAAATGGAAAAGAAGCACTCCATCCATGCAAGCTTCCGTGAATTAAATCAAATCTGCAAAATGATAAACAAGATGTTAGAAAAAGAAGAAGAAGAAGAAGAAGACTATAAGAAGTAAGCATACTGAAGTAAAATGGAGCTAACCTAGAATAAAATGAAGAAGAAGAAGACTAGAAGAAGAAGAAGAAGACTATAATTAAGCTTATTATGTAAACTTGGTCATTTTGTGCTAACATAAGTAATTTTGGAGTTAACCTATAGGAAACTAATCATATTAGAGATAACTTAGCATATTAGAGCCAACTTAGGTAAAATGGAGCCAACCTAGCTAATTATGCCATCTTTGAGTGAACTAAGCATATTAGAGCTAACTTATAGCTAACTTATGTCATTTTGGAGAAGAAGAAGAAGAAGACCATAATTAAGCTTATTATGTAAACTTGGTCATTTTGTGCTAACATAAGTAATTTTGGAGCTAACCTATAGGAAACTAAGCATAGTAGAGATAACTTAGCATATTAGAGCCAACTTAGGTAAAATGGAGCCAACCTAGCTAATTATGCCATCTTGGAGTGAACTAAGCATATTAGAGCTAACTTATAGCTAACTTATGTCATTTTAGAGAAGAAGAAGAAGAATATATGACATTTATGAGCTAATTTAGGTGAAATTGATCGTTTGTGAGCTAACCTAGGTGAAATGGATCTTTTATGAGCTAATCTAGGTAAAATGGGTCATTTTAGAGCTAACTTGGGCAAAATGCATCATTTTGGAGCTAACCTAGATAAGATGGGTCATTTTGGAGCTAACCTAGGTAAAATGGGTCATTTTAGAGCTAACATAGGTAAAATGGATCATTTTGGAGCTAGTCTAGGTAAAATGGGTCATTTTAGAGCTAACTTGGGTAAAATTGACCATTTATGAGCAAACTAAGGTAAAATGGGTCATTTTATAACTAACTTGGGTGAAATGGATTGTTTATGAGCTAACTAAGCTAATTATGCTAAGTCGAGGTCATTGTGGTAAGCATATTGGAGGAAATAAGGCTAAGTCTAGGTCTTTATGCATTTGTTAAGCAAAACACTAGAGAAACTTACCATGATCTTGGAGGTGTAGGAGCGGGCAGGCTCATGCCGGTAGCTGGAGAAGGATCGTGCGATGCTTGTCTGGAGTTACGCTGCACCAAAGATCATTTCCAATGTCTCGTTAGCATGATGACACTCAAATGTTAAGACTAGCAAGTAATGTCCATTCAAATTAAACTCACCGTGGTCCCAGGAGCAATCACTGGCATCGGCGGAGCGGTCTGACCGGTCTTCTCGCACACAGACTGCACATTTGGTTTTGACGACTCAGTTATACTAGTTAGTAATGAGACAAACACTACATGAATGTTTTGGCTAATCTGCAGAAGAAACTTGCCACAAGGAGCTCGTACATGGCCCTTGCCTGCATGTCATTCCGTGCCCTCTCCTCCTCCAACATCTTTGTCGTCCTCTCCTCCAACTCCCGCTGCCTCTCCGCCGCCTCCGCCAGAAGATTCTCCGTTCTATCTCTCTCACTCTGTATAGCAGCCTGCAACACCACTCCTCGTTACCTGTTGTAATCATTGATGGAAGCACACACAATGTAATGGAGAAAGATAGCTGAGTACGTATAACTAACCTTGATGGCGAGTTGGACTGGCCGTTCACGAGGCCTTATCTCAGGAGCGGAGCTCGACTGGCGCGCCTTGATGTCCGGGAGAGTGCTAGGACAACGGATAAGTCCATCTCCAATGGCTATGGAGCCATGGGACCTCCCGCCACCAGATATCATTACCAACTCTGGATCAATGGGACTCTGGCTCGGGTTAAAGTCCTCCCCTTTCCTTGCCTTCCCCTCATCTCTATATTTCACGAGCTTGTCGTGGGAGGAGATGTTGGTGAAGTTGTTTGCATCATCGAGGTCAGACGAAGAGAATGCCTTGACTTTCTTGAAAGAGGAAATGTGGGCCATGGCATACAGGTCGTACACCTCTGGCACCTTATCCGCCTTATTGTAGCGTGCCTGAAAGAGAGAAACAAAGTAAATTAATAATTAAAGGGCTCAAGCTAGCATGATGAATGAATTGCATGAATCATGAAGCAAACCACATACCCAGTTCCACCCGAACTGATATAAGTTGGAGCTGCCTTGATGGTGTGGCACACCTTCCATTTGGGCACGTTTGTCCTTGGCCGCGTTGTGGACGGCTAGCCATTCTTTTGAGCACCACTCACTTACGAACACCTCCCAACAATCCATCCGATCCGCACACCATCTCGGAGGCGCCTAAGTTAGCAAATAGAAACTTGAGCGCTACAGCTATGAATTACTAATGAAGGAAGTAAGTACAAGGCCTTAAGAATTACCTTCATGTACTGCTCCTTACTTAGGAACTTATCGCGGCACGCCGGCTTGGGCTTCTTGATACCACGCAAGGCGTAGTAGTCTCGAACAGCCTGCACCCGAGCCTCATGCCGTAAGTTCTGTAGTAGGCGCTTGCAGACGTTCTCGATAACATTTGCCGCCTCCTCCTCGTATCCCTCCTCACACCTGTAGAATGTCTGCAATCAAATGAGACAATATTGATTAGTACAATTAATAACTAGCTAGTTGAAGATTTTTAAATGTGTAAAGGAGAAATTATCTAGAACTTTCTGATCACCACGTCTGCCCTCGTGTCGCACAAGACACTGTCGATAATCTCACCCGGTGGGGCTGGGGCAGCCAAGTAGTGCTCCCAGCTCAATCCAAGCTCTGGAAGCCGACCCTCACCAGGCAACATGACAAACCCCGGGAAGTTTTGCCGGCAAAGCACTCCAAGGACGGAGTTGGGCCGGCGGCCAGTATGATGGTGGTCCCAACCCCTACAGCATGACAAGGCCAACGCATTAGATATTTGAAGAAACGTGAATGCAGAAGGTACAAAAAGATTAAATGCACTTACCTCTCCCCAACAGGGTAAATCAACCACCTCTGCTCGCGGGTCGCCGGCACGGACGGGAGCCGTGTACAACCACGCTGGTAGACGGTGCCCCCCTCCTCCTCAATATCACTCGGCTCCCCGCCATCATCAGCATGGCCACTCGGCCCCTCAGGCTCATCCGGCCAGGTACCCCATCCAGACGTGTGCTCCTCCGGGGTCTCGTGGGCCGAAGGCCCGTCGACCCGAGGCTTGTGGGCCGAAGGCTCGTGGACCGGAGTCCGTGTAGCCTCCTCCTCGGACAAGTCCACCGTAGCAGTCATGTGCTCGGGTGAAACAGTTGGGGGTGGCGGCGAGGAAGGCGCCCTAGCAGTCACCCTACCTCCTCTCCCGCGACCACGTGCTCCTCTCTTCTTCCCTCCCTTTCCTCGTCCCCTGCTGGGCACCCCTGTCGACGAAGAAGGGCCCGGCAGTGTCGCCATACTGTCCAGCAACGCTCGGCGGAGAGGTGCGTGTGGAATGGAAGACCTCCCACCACGCGCCGACGAAGAAGGGGCCTCGGAGCGCTCCCGACCAGCGCCCGCCATCTTTCAACACCTGCCATGACAAAGAGTAAACGAAATTAGTACAACATAAAAAAATACCGACATGAATAATAATATATGATGTTTTTCATAACAAAATCAAAAAATATATATGATGTTTAAATCTACCCGATCAACACAATTATATATGATGTTTCTCATAACAAAATCGAAAAATATATGATGTCGGGGTGTCGTGTCGGCGTCGGGGTGCCGTGTCGGGGTCGGGGTGCTGTTTCGGGGTCTGGGTGTCGGGGGTCGGGGTGTCGTGTTGGTGTCGGGGTGCCGTGTCGAGGTCGGGGTGTTGTTTCGTGGTCGGGGTGTCGTGTCGGGGTCGGGGTGTCGGGGTGTGGTGTCAGGGTCGGGGTGTCGGGGTCAGGGGGTCGGGGTGTCGGGGTGTGGTGTCGGGGTCAGGGGGTCGGGGTGTCGGGGTCAGGGTGTCGGGGTCAGGGGGTCAGGGTGTGGTGTCGGGGTCGGGGTGTCGGGGTCAGGGGGTCACGGGGTCGGGGTGTTTCCTTTTCTCCTTCTTCTTCTTTCCTTCTCTTTTTCTTCTTCTTCTTCTTCTTCTTCTTCTTCTTTTCTCTCTTTCTTCTTCTTTCCTTTCTTCTTTCTTTTACCTTCTCTTCTTCTTCTTCTTTTATTTCTTCCTTATTTTCCTTTTTCCTCTTCTTCTCATCTTCTCCTCTTTTTCTTCTTCTTCTTCTTCTTCTTCTTCTTCTCCTCCTCCTCCTCCTCTTCTTCTTCTTCTTCTTCTTCTTCCCCCTTCTACATATTCTTCTTTTCTTCTTCTTCTTTTTTCATCTTTTTTCTACTTCTTATAATTATATAACTAATTAACTAAAACCCATGCACTAGTCTAATCTAATATAATCTAGCACTAAATCTAACACTAACACATATCTAGTCTAATCTAAGAATTAAACAGCAAAAAAGAAAAAAAAGGAAAAAAACTCACCGGAGATGGCGTTGGCCGGGGCTTCGCAGCGGCAGGGTGGCGGTGGCTACGGGGGCCGCAGGGCCTCGGGGCGGTGGCGCCGGGGCACTCGGCAGGTGGTGGGGGCGGCGGGGCGCCGCGACTGTGGTCCGTTCGGGCGGCGGGGCGATGGGGCAAGGGGCGACGGGGCAAGGGGGCGGCGGCGGGTGGTGGGGCAAGGGGGCGGCGGGTGGTCGGGGCGACGGAGCGAGGGGCGATGGGTGGGTGGGTGGCGGGGCAAGGGGGCGGCTGAAGGAAATATGCCCTAGAGGCAAAAATAAAGTATTATTTATTTCCTTATATCATGATAACTGTTTATTATTCATGCTAGAATTGTATTAACCGGAAACATAATACATGTGTGAATACATAGACAAATAGAGTGTCACTAGTATGCCTCTACTGGACTAGCTTGTTAATCAAAGATGGTTATGTTAGCTAGCCATAGACATGAGTTGTCATTTGATTAACGGGATCACCTCATTAGGAGAATGACGTGATTTGACTTGACCCATTCCGTTAGCTTAGCACCCGGTCGTTTAGTATGTTGCTATTGCTTTCTTCATGACTTATACATGTTCCTATGACTATGAGATTATGCAACTCCCGTTTACCGGAGGAACACTTTGTGTGCTACCAAACGTCACAACGTAACAGGGTGATTATAAAGGTGCTCTACAGGTGTCTCCAAAGGTACTTGTTGGGTTGGCGTATTTCGAGATTAGGATTTGTCACTCCGATTGTCGGAGAGGTATCTCTGGGCCACTCGGTAATGCACATCACTATAAGCCTTGCAAGCATTGTAACTAATGATTTAGTTGCGGGATGATGTATTACGGAACGAGTAAAGAGACTTGCCGGTAACGTGATTGAACTAGGTATCGAGATACCGACGATCGAATCTCGGGCAAGTAACATAACGATGACAAAGCGAACAACGTATGTTGTTATGCGGTCTGACCGATAAAGATCTTCGTGGAATATGTGGGAACCAATATGAGCATCCAGGTTCCGCTATTGGTTATTGACCGGAGAGGTGTCTCGGTCATGTCTACATAGTTCTCGAACCCGTAGGGTCCGCACGCTTAAAGTTACGATGACACTTATATTATGAGTTTATATGTTTTGATGTAGCGAAGGTTGTTCGGAGTCCCGGATGTGATCACGGACATGACGAGGAGTCTCGAAATGGTCGAGACATAACGATTGATATATTGGAAGCCTATGTTTGGACATCGGAAGTGTTCCGGGTGAAATCGGGATTTTTCTGGAGTACGGGGAGGTTACCGGAACCCCCTGGTAACTTAATGGGCCTTAGTGGGCCTAGGTGGAAGAGAGGAGAGGAGGCTAGGGCAGGGCCGCGCCCCCTTCCCCCCCAGTCCGAATAGGACAAGGAGAGGGGGGCGGCGCCCCCCTTCCTTCCTCCCCTCCACCTCTTCCCCCCTTCCTCTCCTAGTCCAACATGGAAAGGGGGGAGTCCTACTCCCGGTAGGAGTAGGACTCCTCCTGGCGCGCCACACCTCCTAGGCCGGCGGCCTCCCCCTTGCACCTTTATATACGGGGGCAGGGGGGCACCTCTAGACACACAATTGATCAACGATCTTTTAGCCGTGTGCGGTGCCCCCCTCCACCATATTACATCTCGATAATATCGTTGCGGAGCTTAGGCGAAGCCCTGCGTCGGTAGAACATCATCATCGTCACCACGCCGTCGTGCTGACGAAACTCTCCCTCAACACTTGGCTAGATCGGAGTTCGAGGGACGTCATCGAGTTGAACGTGTGCTGAACTCGGAGGTGCCGTGCGTTCGGTACTTGATCGGTCGGATCATGAAGACGTACGACTACATCAACCGCGTTGTGTTAACGCTTCCGCTTTCGATCTACGAGGGTACGTGGACAACACTCTCCCCTCTCATTGCTATGCATCACCATGATCTTGCGTGTGCGTAGGAATTTTTTTGAAATTACTACGTTCCCCAACAGTGGTATCAGAGCCAGGTTTTATGCGTTGATGCTATGCACGAGTAGAACACAAGTGAGTTGTGGGCGATATAAGTCATACTGCTTACCAACATGTCATACTTTGGTTCGGCGGTATTGTGAGATGAAGCGGCCCGCACCGACATTATGCGTACGCTTACGCGAGACTGGTTTCACCGTTGCGAGCACTCGTTGCTTAAAGGTGACTGGCGGGTGTCTGTCTCTCTCACTTTAGTTGAACCGAGTGTAGCTACGTCCGGTCCTTGCGAAGGTTAAAACAGCACCAACTTGACAAACTATCATTGTGGTTTTGATGCGTAGGTAAGAACGGTTCTTGCTAAGCCCGTAGCAGCCACGTAAAACTTGCAACAACAAAGTAAAGGACGTCTAACTTGTTTTTGCAGGGCATGTTGTGATGTGATATGGTCAAGACATGATGCTATATTTTATTGTATGAGATGATCATGTTTTGTAACCGAGTTATCGGCAACTGGCAGGAGCCATATGGTTGTCGCTTTATTGTATGCAATGCAATCGCCATGTAATTGTTTTACTTTATCACTAAGCGGTAGCGACAGTCGTAAAAGCAATAAGTTGGCGAGACGACAACGATACTACGATGGAGATCAAGGTGTCGCGCCGGTGACGATGGTGATCATGATGGTGCTTCGGAGATGGAGATCACAAGCACAAGATGATGATGGCCATATCATATCACTTATATTGATTGCATGTGATGTTAATCTTTTATGCATCTTATCTTGCTTTGATTGACGGTAGCATTATAAAATGATCTCTCACTAAAATTTCAAGATAAAAGTGTTCTCCCTGAGTATGCACCGTTGCGAAAGTTCTTCGTGCTGAGACACCACGTGATGATCGGGTGTGATAGGCTCTACGTTCAAATACAACGGGTGCAAAACAGTTGCACACGCGGAATACTCAGGTTAAACTTGACGAGCCTAGCATATGCAGATATGGCCTCGGAACACGGAGACCGAAAGGTCGAGCGTGAATCATATAGTAGATATGATCAACATAGTGATGTTCACCATTGAAACTACTCCATCTCACGTGATGATCGGACATGGTTTAGTTGATTTGGATCACGTAATCACTTAGAGGATTAGAGGGATGTCTATCTAAGTGGGAGTTCTTAAGTAATATGATTAATTGAACTTAAATTTATCATGAACTTAGTACCTGATAGTATCTTGCTTGTCTATGTTAATTGTAGATAAATGGCCCGTGCTGTTGTTCCGTTGAATTTTAATGCGTTCCTTGAGAAAGCAAAGTTGAAAGATGATGGTAGCAATTACACGGACTGGGTCCGTAACTTGAGGATTATCCTCATTGCTGCACAGAAGAATTACGTCCTGGAAGCACCGCTAGGTGCCAGGCCTCCTGCAAGAGCAACACCAGAAGTTATGAACGTCTGGCAGAGCAAAGCTGATGACTACTCGATAGTTCAGTGTGCCATGCTTTACGGCTTAGAACCGGGTCTTCAACGACGTTTTGAACGTCATGGAGCATATGAGATGTTCCAGGAGTTGAAGTTAATATTTCAAGCAAATGCTCGGATTGAGAGATATGAAGTCTCCAATAAGTACTACAGCTGCAAGATGGATGAGAATAGTTCTGTCAGTGAGCATATACTCAAAATGTCTGGGTATAATAATCACTTGATTCAACTGGGAGTTAATCTTCCGGATGATAGCGTCATTGACAGAATTCTTCAATCACTGCCACCAAGCTACAAGAGCTTCGTGATGAACTATAACATGCAAGGGATGAATAAGACAATTTCCGAGCTCTTCGCAATGCTAAAGGCAGCGGAGGTAGAAATCAAAAAGGAGCATGAAGTGTTGATGGTCAGTAAGACCACTAGTTTCAAGAAAAAGGGCAAAGGGAAGAAGAAGGGGAACTTCAAGAAGAACAACAAGCAACTTGCTGTTCAGGAGAAGAAACCCAAGTCTGGACCTAAGCCTGAAACTAAGTGCTTCTACTGCAAGCAGACTGGTCACTGGAAGCGGAACTGCCCCAAGTATTTGGCGGATAAGAAGGATGGCAAGGTTAACAAAGGTATATGTGATATACATGTTATTGATGCGTACCTTACTAATGCTCGCAGTAGCACCTGGGTATTTGATACTGGTTCTATTGCTAATATTTGCAACTCGAAACAGGAGCTACGGATTAAGCGAAGATTGGCTAAGGACGAGGTGATGATGCGCGTGGGAAATGGTTCCAAAGTCGATGTGATCGCGGTCGGCACGCTACCTCTACATCTACCTTCGGGATTAGTTTTAGACCTAAATAATTGTTATTTGGTGCCAGCGTTGAGCATGAACATTATATCTGGATCTTGTTTAATGCGAGACGGTTATTCATTTAAATCAGAGAATAATGGTTGTTCTATTTATATGAATAATATCTTTTATGGTCATGCACCCTTGAAGAGTGGTCTATTTTTAATGAATCTCGATAGTAGTGATACACATATTCATAATGTCGAAGCCAAAAGATGCAGAGTTGATAATGACAGTGCAACTTATTTGTGGCACTGCCGTTTGGGTCATATCGGTGTAAAGCGCATGAAGAAACTCCATACTGATGGACTTTTGGAATCACTTGATTATGAATCACTTGGTACTTGCGAACCATGCCTCATGGGCAAGATGACTAAAACACCGTTCTCCGGAACTATGGAGAGAGAAACATATTTGTTGGAAATCATACATACAGATGTATGTGGACCGATGAATATTGAGGCTCGTGGCGGATATCGTTATTTTCTCACCTTCACAGATGATTTGAGCAGATATGGGTATATCTACTTAATGAAACATAAGTCTTAAACATTTGAAAAGTTCAAAGAATTTCAGAGTGAAGTTGAAAATAATCGTAACAAGAAAATAAAATTCCTACGATCTGATCGTGGAGGAGAATATTTGAGTTATGAGTTTGGACTTCATTTGAAACAATGCGGAATAGTTTCGCAACTCACGCCACCCGGAACACCACAGCGTAATGGTGTGTCCGAACGTCGGAATCGTACTTTACTAGATATGGTGCGATCTATGATGTCTCTTACTGATTTACCGCTATCGTTTTGGGGTTATGCTTTAGAGACGGCTGCATTCACTCTAAATAGGGCACGATCGAAATCCGTTGAAATGACACCTTATGAACTATGGTTTGGCAAGAAACCAAAGTTGTAGTATCTTAAAGTTTAGGGTTGCGATGCTTATGTGAAGAAACTTCAACCTGATAAGCTAGAACCTAAATCGGAGAAATGTGTATTCATAGGATACCCAAAGGAGACTGTTGGGTACACCTTCTATCACAGATCCGAAGGCAAGACATTCGTTGCTAAGAATGGATCCTTTCTAGAGAAGGAGTTTCTCTCGAAAGAAGTGAGTTGGAGGAAAGTAGAACTTGATGAGGTAACTATACCTGCTCCCTTATTGGAAAGTAGATCATCACAGAAACCAGTTTCTGCGACACCTACACCAATTAGTGGGGAAGTTAATGATAATGATCATGAAACTTCAGATCAAGTTATTACTGAACCTCGTAGGTCAACCAGATTAAGATCCGCACCAGAGTGGTACGGTAATCCTGTTCTGGAGGTTATGTTACTAGACCATGACGAACCTACGAACTATGAAGAAGCGATGGTGAGCCCAGATAGTGCAAAATGGCTTGAGGCCATGAAATCCGAGATGGGATCCATGTATGAGAACAAAGTATGGACTTTGGTTGACTTGCCCGATGATCGGCAAGACATTGAAAATAAATGGATCTTCAAGAAGAAGACTCACGTTGACGGTAATGTTACTGTCTATAAAGCTCGACTTGTTGCGAAAGGTTTTCGACAAGTTCAAGGGATTGACTACGATGAGACCTTCTCACCCGTAGCGATGCTTAAGTCTGTCCGAATCATGCTAGCAATTGCCGCATTTTATGATTATGAAATTTGGCGAATGGATGTCAAAACTGCATTCCTGAATGGATTTCTGGAAGAAGAGTTGTATATGATGCAACCGGAAGGTTTTGTCGATCCAAAGGGAGCTAACAAAGTGTGCAAGCTCCAGCGATCCATTTATGGACTGGTGCAAGCTCTCGGAGTTGGAATAAACGCTTTGATAGTGTGATCAAAGCATTTGGTTTTATACAGACTTTTGGAGAAGCCTGTATTTACAAGAAAGTGAGTGGGAGCTCAGTAGCATTTCTGATATTATATGTGGATGACATATTGCTGATTGGAAATGATATAGAATTTCTAGATAGCATAAAGGGATACTTGAATAAGAGTTTTTCAATGAAAGACCTCGGTGAAGCTGCATATATATTAGGCATTAAGATCTATAGAGATAGATCAAGACGCTTAATTGGACTTTCACAAAGCACATACCTTGACAAAGTTTTGAAGAAGTTCAAAATGGATCAAGCAAAGAAAGGGTTCTTGCCTGTACTACAAGGTGTGAAATTGAGTAAGACTCAATGCCCGACCACTTCAGAAGATAGAGAGAAGATGAAAGATGTTCCCTATGCTTCAGCCATAGGCTCTATCATGTATGCAATGCTGTGTACCAGACCTGATGTGTGCCTTGCTATAAGTTTAGCAGGGAGGTACCAAAGTAATCCAAGAGTGGATCACTGGACAGCGGTCAAGAACATCCTGAAATACCTGAAAAGGACTAAGGATATGTTTCTCGTTTATGGAGGTGACAAAGAGCTCATCGTAAGTGGTTACGTTGATGCAAGCTTTGACACTGATCCGGACGATTCTAAATCGCAAACCGGATACGTATTTACATTGAACGGTGGAGCTGTCAGTTGGTGCAGTTCTAAGCAAAGTGTCGTGGCGGGATCTACGTGTGAAGCGGAGTACATAGCTGCTTCGGAAGCAGCAAATGAAGGAGTCTGGATGAAGGAGTTCATATCCGATCTAGGTGTCATACCTAGTGCATCGGGATTAATGAAAATCTTTTGTGACAATACTGGTGCAATTGCCTTAGCAAAGTAATCCAGATTTCACAGGAGAACCAAGCACATCAAAAGACGCTTCAATTCCATCCGGGATTTAGTCCAGGTGGGAGACATAGAAATTTGCAAGATACATACGGATCTGAATGTTGTAGACCCGTTGACTAAGCCTCTTCCACGAGCAAAACATGATCAGCACCAAGACACCATGGGTGTAAGAATCATTTCTGTGTAATGTAGATTATTGACTCTAGTGCAAGTGGGAGGCTGAAGGAAATATGCCCTAGAGGCAATAATAAAGTATTATTTATTTCCTTTTATCATGATAAATGTTTATTATTCATGCTAGAATTGTATTAACCGGAAACATAATACATGTGTGAATACATAGACAAACAGAGTGTCACTAGTATGCCTCTACTGGACTAGCTCGTTAATCAAAGATGGTTATGTTTCCTAGCCATAGACATGAGTTGTCATTTGATTAACGGGATCACCTCATTAAGAGAATGACGTGATTGACTTGACCCATTCCGTTAGCTTAGCACTCGATCGTTTAGTATGTTGCTATTGCTTTCTTCATGACTTATACATGTTCCTATGACTATGAGATTATGCAACTCCCGTTTACCGGAGGAACACTTTGTGTGCTACCAAATGTCACAACGTAACTAGGTGATTATAAAGGTGCTCTACAGGTGTCTCCAAAGGTACTTGTTGGGTTGGCGTATTTCGAGATTAGGATTTGTCACTCCGATTGTTGGAGAGGTATCTCTGGGCCACTAGGTAATGCACATCACTATAAGCCTTGCAAGCATTGTAACGAATGAGTTAGTTGCGGGATGATGTATTACAGAACGAGTAAAGAGACTTGCCGGTAACGAGATTGAACTAGGTATCGAGATACTGACGATCGAATCTCGGGCAAGTAACATACCGATGACAAAGGGAACAACGTATGTAGTTATGCGGTCTGACCGATAAAGATCTTCATGGAATATGTGGGAACCAATATGAGCATCCAGGTTCCGCTATTGGTTATTGACCGTAGAGGTGTCTCGGTCATGTCTACATAGTTCTCAAACCCGTAGGGTCCGCACGCTTAAAGTTACGATGACAGTTATATTATGAGTTTATATGTTTTGATGTACCGAAGGTTGTTCGGAGTCCCGGATGTGATCATGGACATGACGAGGAGTCTCGAAATGGTCGAGACATAAAGATTGATATATTGGAAGCCTATGTTTGGACATCGGAAGTGTTCCGGGTGAAATCGGGATTTTTCCGGAGTACCGGGAGGTTACCGGAACCCCCCTGTAACTTAATGGGCCTTAGTGGGCCTAGGTGGAAGAGAGGAGAGGAGGCTAGGGCAGGGCCGCGCCCCCCTTCCCCCCCAGTCCGAATAGGACAAGGAGAGGGGGGCGGCGCCCCCTTCCTTCCTCCCCTCCACCTCTTCCCCCCTTCCTCTCCTAGTCCAACATGGAAAGGGGGGGAGTCCTACTCCCGGTAGGAGTAGGACTCCTCCTGGCGCGCCACACCTCCTAGGCCGGCGGCCTCCCCCTTGCACCTTTATATACGGGGGCAGGGGGGCACCTCTAGACACACAATTGATCAACGATCTTTTAGCCGTGTGCGGTGCCCCCCTCCACCATATTACACCTCGATAATATCGTTGCGGAGCTTAGGCGAAGCCCTGCGTCGGTAGAACATCATCATCGTCACCACGCCGTCGTGCTGACGAAACTCTCCCTCAACACTCGGCTGGATCAGAGTTCGAGGGACGTCATCGAGCTGAACATGTGCTGAACTCGGAGGTGCCGTGCGTTCGGTACTTGATCGGTCGGATCGTGAAGACGTACGACTACATCAACCGTGTTGTGTTAAAGCTTCCGCTTTCGGTCTACGAGGGTACGTGGAGAACACTCCCCCCTCTCGTTGCTATGCATCACCATGATCTTGCGTGTGCGTAGGAATTTTTTTGAAATTACTACGTTCCCCAACAGCGGCGGCGGGGGCGGCGGGTGGGCGGGTGGCGGGGCAAGGGGGCGGCGGCGGGTGTTGGGGCGGCGGCGGGGGCGGCGGCGGGTGGCGGTGGTTGTCGGGGAGGAGACAGAAACATAGAGATGGAGGGGCGGGGTGGGGCTCGGCCGTTAGTTAGGTTAGCTCTTTGCCGTCTGCTGGCAGACGGCAAAGAAGGGGGCCCGTTAAGTTTTTTATGATCAGCTCGTTAGCGGGGGCCACCTCTCTCTTTGCCGTCTGCCAGCTGACGGCAAAGATTCTTTGCCGTCCGCTAGTGGACGGCAAAGAATTGGCTGATGGCAAAGACCTTCTTTGCCATCAGCCAGTTCGTTGCGTCCGTTTTCCTGAAGCGGACGGCAAAGACCTTCTTTGCCGTCAGCCAGCAGACGGCAAAGAACTGGCAGACGGCAAATAAGCTAATTCCAGTAGTGCTACATCCCTACGGGGATGACCATGGAGCTCGGGCCGGCCGATCGGATTGTCCGCAGCGACATGGCGGTGCACCCGGTCCCTCCCCTCAACCATGACTTTCTGGCCATTGTCGAGGTGAACCACCATGTCCCGTTCCACCACAAGGCTGCTCTGAGGCAGGTAATCACTTGTCTGCTGCATGAATCAAACTTTGCTCCGACTGAAATAGATGATCACCCACTAGGCATTCCTATATATGGATTTCCCAGCCCGCTGATGCGGGACAATGTGGTGGGTACTACCTTTGAGATTGATGCTGAGGAAGAAGGGGATATAAACACTATATTTTCTTTTGTTCCGCATGATGAGGCACTCAATACGAGGCTCACTACTTTTGGGCCGGATGTTTGGATTCTTTACATTGGTTTCCGCAAGATTACCAAACATATCATTACCTGCATAGATCTGTTGATGGTTTTGGCAGTCTAACACAGTGGCACAATCCAAGAGGAGATATAAAACTAGTTCTAATCTGTGTCAAAGTAATACACCTTAGGCTGGTGCCAAAGAGCTTGGTGATTCGCCAGCTGGGTGGAAATCGCCGTTGCTGGATAGTCTGCGTCACAATGCTGCGAAGTTCTGATTGGAACGCCCATTTGCCTGAAGTTCCTCCTGCTGGAGAAGACCCACCACCTGCAGATGGCATCCCTCACCCTCTCTATGGGGAAGGCCTCAATGCTGAACAGCTTTACCAGTTGCAACTCAATAATCGGATGGCGCAACAGGGTGCTGGCAACAATGTTGCAGAAGATGTGGGTGAAAATGCTGCAGGCCAGGCTGACATTGAGATACATCCCCAATGGGGTGAATGGCCAGCTTCCCCTCCACCTGCACCACCTGCCCTTTATAATTTGCAAGACTGGTTGGCCAATGAGGGACTGCAAGTTCAGGATGGAATTCTGCCAAGCAACAATCTACAAGACAGCCCTTATGCAGCTTGGAATGATTCCATTTCACACAGCAGCTCCACTTCAAATTTTGACTCTGATGCTCTGGTGCTTGTACCAGCCAGTATTCTGCAGGCCCTGCAAAGGAATGGCTCTCTCAACTTTGCTAATAATATTGTGACTCCACCAGTGCAGCACAATGAGCTGATGATTCCCAGAGAGGAGGTCCAGACCTCACAGATTCAGTTTAGCATCTCTGTCACTAATGCTGGTATGAACATTAGTTTCTCTACTGACAATGAGTTCATGAATGGAATGCTAATTGTTGAACCTCTGTCATATGTGCCCATCACTAATTTTCTTTCAAGATCCATCATGCCAACTCTGGCCACTATTGGCCCTTGGGCCCATGGATATGGCATCAGGCCAACTAGGATGGATATTCAACTATCCCTCTCTGATTATGAAGGTTCAATTTAGGTTACTTCTTGCATTTATCAGGGAGAAGCTGATGGAATAGTTACTTCGACTGTCCAGTTCTGGTCCCTTGACAGTGAGGATGTGCAGGCGCTTCCTAATGATAACCAGCCAGTGGTGCTCCCTGTAGATAATCAGGCTGTGGATTTCTCTGAAGTTTCTGAAGTTCAGGATACTGTTTCTGGGGCCATAAATGAAGTTCAGGCTGGCTCTTCAAGGGTGCGGCCCCAAGGAAAAAGTAGTAAGAATAAAGCTCCAGTTTCTGTTTCCAGTGTGCGTAGAAGCTCTCGCTCCAATAAGTATGACGGTTTCAAGGTGCCTGCCCTAACTGACAGGAGGACAATACTTCCAAGGTGAAGCCCAGAGTCATCCCAAATGCTGTGTCTGCTGTGGTCATTACTGAGATTACTGAAGATCAGATTGAAGAGGGTGAAATACCACCTCCCATACAGTTGATCAAATCCAAAACATTGCTGTGCAGAAATGTGTTGTCCCACTGGAGGAAGTAACTGAAGAAGTGCTCATGGCAGACAAGGGGGCTGGTCCTTCTTCTTCTTCATATTAATTTAAGCTTTATTTCTTTGCTTTTATGGCCTTGCTCTCGAACTGGAATGTTTTGTGTTGGAATATCCGGGGCATGAATTCAGACCCTAAACTTTTGGCTTTATCGAATGCTATTGCTACGAGTGGCTGTTCAGTCGTTTGCTTACAGGAAACGAAGAAGTCTGCTTTTCTTAATTCCTATATTAAATCCTGTTGCCCCAAAGGCTTTGACAAATTTGCTTTCATCCCTTCAAGGGGTGCTTCAGGTGGTACTGTAACTATATCGAATAGTGCTATCTTTACTTGCACAATGCTGATTGAGGAAGAATTTGCCCTAGTAATTCACTTTAAATCCACCCTATCTGCCCAAATGTGGACCCTGGTTAATATATATGGTCCCTGTCAAGGTGAATCCAGAATTGACTACACAAACTGGTTACTCCAACTCAATATACCTAACAATGAAGACTGGCTTCTAGTGGGAGATTTCAACTACATCCGCAGCCCCACCAATCGAAATAAGCCTGGTGGAAACATTAATGATATGATCACTTTCAATGATTTCGTCCGTACACAGGGCCTGATTGAACTTCCTCTAAAAGGAAGATCTTTTACTTGGAGTAACATGCAGGATGATCCCCTACTTGAACAGTTAGACTGGTTCTTCACTTCAACCAATTGGACCACATCATACCCCAACACCATTGTAAAACCACTCTCTAAACCAGTCTCAGACCACATACCTTGTGTGATATCCATAGAAACAGACATCCCTAGAAGTAATCTTTTTAGGTTTGAGTCTTATTGGATTCAACACCCTGGTTTTATGGATTTGGTCGCCTCTTCTTGGAACAAAAGAGTACCCTCAGACAACTATGCCACAATTGTCTCCAGGAAATTCAAACCACTCAGATATGAGCTCAAAGGATGGAGTAAGCTCATTTCCAAGCTTGCTACTTCAATAGCTAACTCTAATACCACACTTGCTGACCTGGATTCATTGGAAAATAAACGACTTATTACAACACCAGACAGGAACTTCAGAAGAATTCTCAAAAATCTTTTACTCCGACTATTAGATTACCAAAAACAATACTGGAGGAAAAGATGCACCATAAGATGGGATAAGTTTGGTGATGAGGACCCAAAAATTTTCAAGGCAATGGCATCCGAGAGGTACCGAAGGAATAATATTCCCTCTCTTCAGTTGGATAATGGCACCACAGTAGAAGACCACATTGGAAAAGAAGCTTTAATTTACCAAAGTTTCAAACAGAGATTGGGAACCTCAGGAGCTTTACAAATGAAATTCAACCTCGCAAATATAATCAAAAAAAGGAATGACCTAGACCAATTAACAATTCCATTCTCCAGGGAGGAAATTGATAATGTCATTAAAGAAATGCCTGCAGACCGAGCTCCAGGCCCTGATGGTTTCACAGGAATATTTCTTAAGACCTGCTGGCACATTATTAAGGAGGACTTCTACAAACTATGTGATCAATTCCATGCAGGTACCTTAAACCTGGAAAGCATCAATGAAGGATATATTACCTTGATTCCTAAAATTTCCTCCCCGGCTACAGTAAATGATTTCAGACCTATTACACTCCTTAACTGCTTTCTCAAAGTGATTACAAAACTACTTGCCAATCGTCTGCAAAAGATTATTCTGAAGATTATACACAGGAATCAATATGGTTTCATTAAGGGCAAAGCAATCCAAGATTGCCTCGCTTGGGCCTTTGAATATATACACCAATGCCAGAATTCCAAGAATAAGATTGTACTCCTTAAATTAGACTTTGCCAAAGTATTTGACACCATTGAACATGATGCAATGTTAGAAACACATGGGATTCAATGATAAATGGCTTTTATGGATCAAATCTCTATTTTCTACTGGTAAATCTTCTGTTCTCCTGAATGGTGTACCGGGCAGACAATTCATCTGCAAAAGTGGTGTTCGACAGGGTGATCCACTCTCTCCTCTCATTTTTGTTCTTGCTCCCGATCTCTTACAAGCAGCCATTAATGATGCTTTTAGACATGGATTGCTACAATTACCTTTCCCTAGACAAAACCAATTGATTACCCTGTTATTCAATACGCTGACGACACTATTATCATTATGCATGCATGCCCTGACCAAGCACAAACACTAAAGAATATTCTCACTGACTATGCCACTTCAATTGGACTGAAGATCAACTTCCATAAATCAACATTGATACCAATAAATTGTGATGAGGTATTAAGTAAAGATATAGCTCAAATCTTTGGCTGTACAATCGGAAAGATGCCATTCACATACCTTGGACTACCGCTTGGCACATCCAAACCATCGGTTCAGGATCTAATGCCTATTGTCTATAATATGGAAAGAAGGCTCACATCTACAATATCCTTGATGTCTTATGGATCCAAACTTTCCTTACTAAACACGGTCATCACCTCACTTACAATTTTTGCACTCTGCACTATGAGATTCCCACCTAAAATCCTTGAGCTATTGGATAAACTAAGAAGGAGATGCCTCTGGACAAAGAAGACAGAACAAGGTGAAAAATGCAACTCTCTAGCTGCGTGGGATAGAGTTTGCAGACCAAAGAAGAGTGGGGGGCTTGGAATCATAAATCTTAAGGTACAAAGTGATGCTCTCCTACTAAAATATTTACACAAGTTTTACAACCGTCATGACCTTCCTTGGGTGGACTTGCTTTGGACTACCTACTATACCAATAAAATTCCACATGCCTCTGACCCATGTGGATCATTCTGGTGGAGGGACATCCTCAAGCTAACTCCCATTTTTAGAGGAATTTCAAAGGTGGACATGAGATGTGGTGACAACGTACTAATGTGGAAAGACCTGTGGTTGGAAGAAGTTCTATCTGACACACATCCTAGAGCATTTTCTTATGTGAGAAATGAAGACTGCTCAGTCAAAGATTTCTTGACCATAAACTCGCTGGATGAAGCATTCTTTCTACCACTTTCTACACAAGCCCTGGAGGAACTGCAAGATATGCAAAACTTGGTGACACACATTACACTGGACAACAGCCAGAATGCAAAAGATATTTGGACTTACCCTTGGAGAGGAAGAGAATTTTCAGCCAGCAAATACTACAAATTCTACATTAGGGATATGAAGGCCCATAAGACTTACCACTGGCTATGGAAATCAAAGGTCAATGCTAAACTCAAGGTCTTTGGATGGCTTATGTTGTCTGATAGATTGAACACAAGAAACATGTTGAAGAGAAGGCACTATAACATTGGTACTAACCTCAACTGCCTGCTTTGTGGTCAAAAAGAAGAAGACATTGATCACATGATCCTCACATGCCCATTTAGCCGAAATTGCTAGGCAACCTTTGGATTAGACCCTGGAGATCAGGCCACTCGGTTGTCCTGGCTAGAACAAGCTAAAATCAATTGGGGCAGGCCTTTGTTCATGGAGGTCATCCTTCAAGCATCCTGGAGCATTTGGAAAGAGAGGAACAACAAACTTTTCAGAGATATAAACCCCTCCTACCACTCTTGGCTGGCCAGATTCAAGGAGGATTTACTCTCCTTCAATATAGGTTTAAAGACAATAAGAAAGAGTTTATCTTGTTACTTTTAGATTCCCTACCCTCTGATTAATTGTACCCTTTAGTTAGATTCTATCCCCACTACAAAGGTAGCTGGGGTGAAATTTGTACATGATGTAACTAAATCCTTGTAATTGTGTTTAATATATAATATACATGACAGTGGGAGCCTCTCCCACTGTCCCAGTTCATAAAAAAATATCCAGGTGGTCTCTGGAAGCATCGGTTAGTCCATTATAAAAGATATCAAGTATTTCATTTTTCTTGAGAAGATGATTAGGCAAAGCATTAAGTAATTGGAGAAGCCTCCCCCAAGCTTGTGGGAGAGTCTCTTCTTCAATTTGCACAAAATTATATATTTCCCTTAAAGCAGCTTGTTTCTTATGAGCGGGGAAATATTTAGCAGAGAAGTAATAAATCATATCCTGGGGACTACGCACACAACCAGGATCAGGAGAATTAAACCATATTTTAGCATCACCCTTTAATGAGAACGGAAATAACTTAAGGATATAGTAGCAGCGAGTTTTCTCATCATTAGTGAACAGGGTGGCTATATCATTCAGTTTAGTGAGATGTGCCACAACAGTTTCATATTCATAGCCATAGAAAGGATCAGATTCAACCAAAGTAATTATCTCAGTATCAACAGAGAAATCATAATCCTTATCAATAACACAGATAGGTGAAGTAGCAAAAGCAGGGTCATATTTCATTCTAGCATTCAGAGATTTTTCTTTCAGCTTAGCTAATAATTTCTTAAGATCATTCCTATCATTGCAAGCAAGAAAGTCTCTAGCAGTTTCTTCATCCATGACATAACCCTCAGGCACAACTGGCAATTCATATCTAGGAGGAGAATCTTCATCATCACTTTCATCAATATTATCAGTTTCAATAATTTCATTCTCTTTAGCCCTAGCAAGTTGTTCATTAAGAAATTCACCTAGTGGCACAGTAGTATCGAGCATAGAAGTAGTTTCATCATAAGTATCATGCATAGTAGAAGTGGCATCATCAATAACATGCGACATATCAGAATTAATAGCAGAAGCTGGTTTAGGTGTCGCAAGCTTACTCAAAACAGAAGGTGAATCAACTGCAGAGCTAGATGGCAGTTCCTTACCCCCCCTCGTAGTTGAGGGGAAAATCTTAGTTCTTTCTTCTTTCAAGTTCCTCATAGTGATCAGCAGATATAAATCCCAAGTGACTCAAAGAATAGAGCTATGCTCCCCGGCAACGGCGCCAGAAAATAGTCTTGATAACCCACAAGTATAGGGGATCACAACAGTTTTCGGGGGTAGAGTATTCAACCCAAATTTATTGATTCGACACAAGGGGTGCCAAAGAATATTCTCAAGTATTAGCAGCTGAGTTGTCAATTCAACCACACCTGGATAACTTAGTATCTGCAGCAAAGTATTTAGTAGCAAAGTAGTATGGAAGTAACGGTAACAATGGCAAAAGTAACAGTAGTAGTTTTGTAGTAATTGTAATAGTGGCAACGGTAAAGTAACTAAGCAAAGAACAATATGTGAAAAGCTCGTAGGCATTGGATCAGTGATGGAGAATTAGGTCGGATGCGATTCCTCATGCAATAGTTATAACATAGGGTGACACAGAACTAGCTCCAGTTCATCAATGTAATGTAGGCATGTATTCCGAATATAGTCATACGTGCTTATGGAAAAGAACTTGCATGACATTTTTTGTCCTACCCTCCCGTGGCAGCGGGGTCCTATTGGAAACTAAGGGATATTAAGGCCTCCTTTTAATAGAGTACCGGACCAAAGCATTAACACTTAGTGAATACATGAACTCCTCAAACTACGGTCATCACCGGTAAGTATCCCGATTATTGTCACTTCGGGGTTAACGGATCATAACACATAATAGGTGACTATAGACTTGCAAGATAGGATCAAGAACTCACATATATTCATGGAAATATAATAGGTTCAGATCTGATATCATGGCACTCGGGCCCTAGTGACAAGCATTAAGCATAGCAAAGTCATAGCAACAGCAATCCCAGAACATAGTGGATACTAGGGATCAAACCCTAACAAAACTAACTCGATTACATGGTAAATCTCATCCAACCCATCACCATCCAGCAAGCCTACGATGGAATTACTCACGCACGGTGGTGAGCATCATGAAATTGGTGATAGAGGAACGTTGATCATGACGATGGTGACGGATTCCCCTCTCCGGAGCCCCGAACGGACTCCAGATCAGCCCTCCCGAGAGAGATTAGGGCTTGGCGGCAGCTCCGTATCGTAAAATGTGATGAATCCTTATCCCTGATTTTTTTCTCCCCGAACGTGAATTTATAGAGTTGGAGTTGAGGTCGATGGAGCACCAGGGGGCCCACGAGGCAGGGGGCGCGCCCCCACCCTCGTGGACAGGGTGTGGGCTCCCTGGCCTAGATTCTTTCGCCAGTATTTTTATTAATTCCAAAATATTCTCCGAGAAGTTTCAGGTCATTGCGAGAATTTTTATTTCTGCAAAAAATAACACCATTGCAATTCTGCTGAAAACAGCGTCAGTCCGGGTTAGTTCCATTCAAATCATGCAAGTTACAGTCCAAAACAAGGGCAAAAGTGTTTGGAAAAGTAGATACGATGGAGACCTATCAGTTATGTGATTTGATGTACCAAAGGTTATTCGGATTCCAAGATGAGATCACGGACATGACGAGGAGTCTCGAAATGGCCGAGATGTAAAGATCGATGTATTGGAAGGCTATATTCGGACATCGGAAAGGTTCTGAGGGATTCGAGTATTTTTCAGAGTGCCGAAGAGTTACGGGAATTCGCCGGGGGAAGTAGTGGGCCTTAGGCCATACGGGATAGGAGAGAAGAGCCTCAAGGGTTGGCCGCGCTCCCCCCATGTTAAGTCCGAATTGGAGTAGGGAGGGGGGCGCCCCCCTCTCTTTCCTTCTCCCTCTCCTACTCCTTCCCTCTCTCCCCTCTTGGAAAAGGAAGGGGACTCCAACTAGGATTGGGAATCCTAGTTGGACTCCCCCTATAGGCGCGCCCCTCCTAGGCCGGCCTCCTCCTCCTCCCTCCTTTATATACGTGGCCAAGGGGGCACCCCAAGACACACAAGTTGATTTCTTAGCCATGTGCGGTACCCCCCTCCATAGTTTTCCACCTCGGTCATATTGTCTTAGTGCTTAGGCGAAGCCCTTCATTGGTAACTTCATCATCACTGGCACCACGCCGTCGTGTTGACGAAACTCTCCCTCGGCCTCCACTGCATCTAGATTTTGAGGGACGTCACCGAGCTGAACGTGCGCAGATCGCGGAGGTGTCGTGCGTTCGGTACTTGATCGGTTGGATCGCGAAGATGTTCGACTACATCAACCGCGTTACTTAACGCTTCCGGTTTCGGTCTACGAGGGTACATGGACACACTCTCCCCGCTCGTTGCTATGCTTCTCCTAGATAGATCTTGCGTGATCGTAGGCAAATTTTTGAAATACTACGTTCCCCAACACTTAGGTTGTGCACCGTGACGAAGACGAAGGGGAAAGCGAGAGAACTTAATGTCTTTTGCTAATTAATAGGATTACTTGCAATGAACTAACCACTTCATGTCATGTTTGGTAGTCTCAAGTCATTGAAAACATGCACGGCCCACATTTCTCATTGGTTGATATGTCACGAAATAAGAAGCGAGGAGGGAGTTAATGTACCGTGCCTAAGTGTTTCGGGATTATTTGGTTTTCGTAAGGCGACTTACACAACATTTTTCGTTACATGCATTAACATTTTATTATTTAAATCAAAGATCAAAACTTGGCTCAAAATGCAAAGGGGACCAATAAACCAGTAAACATCAAAGTTCTCTCATTTGTCCCCAACTAGAGGTCCGGTGAGATAACTATACTGCACCGACACGGAGGGGGATGCAGCTTCATTGACTTACTGCACCTGTCTTTGGGTGTATGACACGTGGGCCCAACAGGTAGTTGGCCCACCTATCATACAGCCAAAGGAAGGTGTAGTAGAGGGCCGAGGAGTAGATGGCCAACCCACACGTGAATGCAACGCAGTTTGCACTTCTCATATAAAGGCTCCCCACCAGTCCAGTCTACAAAATCCTACGCACCTACGCACCCTAACCTAGGGCAAGAGTGATCACTCCAACCGCAAGATCAGTTGACTAGAAGCTAGATCCAGGGAGGCGATGAACGCGAGCATCAGCCGGCTGTGCCTGATGGTCCATGACGCAGGCCTGCTGCCCGGGACCGAGGAACGCCTCTAGGTCGTGCTTGAGGCAGCCAGGGCGAAGGGCCGCTTGGACGACAGCTTCGTCTCCTTGTTCGACGAGGTCCTCGTCGGCTTCCTCGACAAGTTCACCGTCGTCAAGAAGCTCGCACATGACCTTGATGTATGCCTCCAGCCCACGCGCCCAGGCTCTGCGATGCCCGCCAGCCTCAACGGCCTCTATGGTGACAACCTCTTCGATGCACTAGTGGCCCTGCGACTTCCCGCCATCGCGCTGGAGAATGTCCACCTCGAGGTCGTGCTCGCCGCGCAGTGATGTCTACTACGCAACTTTATTCCTGTAGACATGTGTTGGGCCTCCAAGCGCAGAGTTTTGTAGGACAGTAGCAATTTTTCCTCAAGTGGATGACCTAAGGATTGTCAATCTGTGAGAGGTGTAGGATGAAGATGGTCTCCCTCAAACGACCCTGCAACCAAATACAAGAAATCTCTTGTGTCCCCAACACACCCAATACAATGGAAAATTGTATAGGTGCACTAGTTCAGCGAAGAGATGGTGATAAAAGTGTAATATTGATGGTAGAGATATATTTTTATAATCTGAATAAATAAAAACATCAAGGTAGCAAATAGTAAACGGGCACAAAAACGGTATTGCAATGCTTAAAAATGAGGCCTAGGGTCTGTACTTTCGCTAGTGCAATCTCTCAACAGTGCTAACATAGTTGGATCATATGATTATCCCTCAAAGTGTAACAAAGAATCACTTCCGAGTTCCTATTAGTGGAGAATAAAAGAAAGAATTGTTTGTAGGGTACGAAACCATCTCAAAGCTATTCTTTCCGTTCGATCTATCCTAGATTTCGTTCTAGAATAACGCAAGCTATTCTTTCCGATCGATCTAATCAAGAGTTCGTACTAAGATAACACCAAAGCAAAATCATATTCATAATACTCAGTCCACACAAAAAACTATAAAGAGACCCCAAAGTTTCCATCGGAGAAAAACGTGCATCAACCCCTATGCATAGTACCCCAATATCACTGCAGGAATCCGCGAGTTGAATGCCATAACATATATCAAGTGAATCAATAAGATACCCCAATTGTCACCTCAAGTATTCATATTGCAAGATATATATCATGTGTTCTCATCTCTGAATATTCAATCTGACAAGAGAAAACTTCAAAGGGTAAAGATTCATGTTTGGGGAACGTAGTAATTTCAAAAAATTCCTACGCACATGCAAGATCATGGTGATGCATAGCAACGAGAGGGGAGAGTGTTGTCCACGTACCCTCGTAGACCGAAAGCTGAAGCGTTAACACAACGCGGTTGATGTAGTCGTACGTCTTCACGATCGGACCGATCAAGTACCGAACGAACGGCACCTCCGAGTTCAGCACATGTTCAGCTCGATGACGTCCCTCGAACTCCGATCCAGCCGAGTGTTGAGGGAGAGTTTCGTTAGCACAACGGCGTGGTGACGATGATGATGTTCTACCGACGCAGGGCTTCGCCTAAGCACCGCTACGATATTATCGAGGTGTAATATGGTGGAGGGGGGCACCGCACACGGCTAAGAGATCAATAGATCAATTGTTGTGTCTATGGGGTGCCCCCCTGCCCCCGTATATAAAGGAGCAAGGGGGGAGGCGGCCGGCCTAGGAGGAGGGCGCGCCAAGGGGGGAGTCCTACTCCCACCGGGAGTAGGACTCCTCCTTTCCTTGTTGGAGTAGGAAAAGGGAAGGGAGAAGGAGAAAGAAGGAAGGGGGCGCCCCCCTCCCTAGTCCAATTCGGACTAGTCCATGGGGAGGGCTGCGGCCACCCTTTGGGGCCTTTCTCTCCTTTCCCATATGGCCCATTAAGGCCCAATACGAATTCCCGTAACTCTCCGGTACTCCGAAAAATACCCGAATCACTCGGAACCTTTCCGATGTCCGAATATAGTCGTCCAATATATCGATCTTTACGTCTCGACCATTTCGAGACTCCTCGTCAAGTCCCTGATCTCATCCGGGACTCCGAACTCCTTCGGTACATCAAAACACATAAACTCATAATATAACCGTCATCTAACTTTAAGCGTGCGGACCCTACGGGTTCGAGAACTATGTAGACATGACCGAGACACGTCTCCGGTCAATAACCAATAGCGGAACCTGGATGCTCATATTGGCTCCCACATATTCTACGAAGATCTTTATCGGTCAGACCGCATAACAACATACGTTGTTCCCTTTGTCATCGGTATGTTACTTGCCCGAGATTCGATCGTCGGTATCTTAATACCTAGTTCAATCTCGTTACCGGCAAGTCTCTTTACTCGTTCCGTAATACATCATCCCGCAACTAACTCATTAGTTACAATGCTTGCAAGGCTTATAGTGATGTGCATTACTGAGTGGGCCCAGAGATACCTCTCCGACAATCGGAGTGACAAATCCTAATCTCGAAATACGCCAACCCAACAAGTACCTTTGGAAGCACCTGTAGAGCACCTTTATAATCACCCAGTTACGTTGTGACGTTTGGTAGCACACAAAGTGTTCCTCCGGTAAACGGGAGTTGCATAATCTCATAGTCATAGGAACATGTATAAGTCATGAAGAAAGCAATAGCAACATACTAAACGATCGAGTGCTAAGCTAACGGAATGGGTCAAGTCAATCACATCATTCTCCTAATGATGTGATCCCGTTAATCAAATGACAACTCATGTCTATGGCTAGGAAACATAACCATCTTTGATCAACGAGCTAGTCAAGTAGAGGCATACTAGTGACACTCTGTTTGTCTATGTATTCACACATGTATCAAGTTTCCAGTTAATACAATTCTAGCATGAATAATAAACATTTATCATGATATAAGGAAATAAATAATAACTTTATTATTGCCTCTAGGGCATATTTCCTTCAGTCTCCCACTTGCACTAGAGTCAATAATCTAGTTCACATCGCCATGTGATTTAACATCAATAGTTCACATCACCATGTGATTAACACCCATAGTTCACATCGTCATGTGACCAACACCCAAAGGGTTTACTAGAGTCAGTAATCTAGTTCACATCGCTTATGTGATTAACACCCAAAGAGTACTAAGGTGTGATCATGTTTTGCTTGTGAGATAATTTTAGTCAACGGGTCTGTCACATTTAGATCCGTAAGTATTTTGCAAATTTCTATGTCTACAATGCTCTGCACGGAGCTACTCTAGCTAATTGCTCCCTCTTTCAATATGTATCTAGACCGAGACTTAGAGTCATCTAGATTAGTGTTAAAACTTGCATCGACGTAACCCTTTACGACGAACCTTTTGTCACTTCCATAATCAAGAAACATATCCTTATTCCAGTAAGGATAATTTTGACCGCTTGTACTCCCTTGCCAAAATCAGTGTAAGGTATACAATAGATCTGGTACACAGCATGGCATACTTTATAGAACCTATGGCCGAGGCATAGGGAATGACTTTCATTCTTTTTCTATCTTCTGCCGTGGTCGGGCTTTGAGTCTTACTCAATTTCACACCTTGTAACACAGGCAAGAAACTCTTTCTTTGACTGTTCCATTTTGAACCACTTCAAAATCTTGTTAAGGTATGTACTTATTGAAAAAACTTATCAAGCGTCTTGATCTATCTCTATAGATCTTGATGCTCAATATGTAAGCAGCTTCACCGAGGTCTTTCTTTGAAAAACTCCTTTCAAACACTCCTTTATGCTTTGCAGAATAATTCTACATTATTTCCGATCAAACAATATGTCATTCACATATACTTATCAGAAATGTTGTAGTGCTCCCACTCACTTTCTTGTAAATACAGGCTTCACCGCAAGTCTGTATAAAACTATATCCTTTGATCAATTTATCAAAGTGTATATTCCAACTCCGAGATACTTGCACCAGTCCATAGATGGATCGCTGGAGCTTGCATATTTTGTTAGCACCTTTAGGATTGACAAAACCTTCTGGTTGCATCATATACAACTCTTCTTTAATAAATCCATTAAGGAATGCAGTTTTGTTTATCCATTTGCCAGATTTCATAAAATGCGGCAATTGCTAACATGATTCTGACAGACTTAAGCATAGATACGAGTGAGAAACTCTCATCGTAGTCAACACCTTAAACTTGTCGAAGACCTTTTGCGACAATTCTAGCTTTGTAGATAGTAACACTACTATCAGCGTCCGTCTTCCTCTTGAAGATCCATTTAATCTCAATGGCTCACCGATCATTGGGCAAGTCAATCAAAGTCCATACTTTGTTCTCATACATGGATCTCATCTCAGATTTCATGGCCTCAAGCCATTTTGCGGAATCTGGGCTCACCATCGCTTCTTCATAATTCGTAGGTTCGTCATGGTCTAGTAACATAACCTCCAGAACAGGATTACCGTACCACTCTGGTGCGGATCTTACTCTGGTTGACCTACGAGGTTCAGTAATAACTTGATCTGAAGTTCCATGATCATCATCATTAACTTTCTCACTAATTGGTATAGGCGTCACAGAAACAGGTTTCTGCGATGAACTACTTTCCAATAAGGGAGCAGGTACAATTACCTCATCAAGTTCTACTTTCCTCCCACTCACTTCTTTCGAGAGAAACTCTCTAGAAAGGATCCATACTTAGCAACGAATGTCTTGCCTTCAGATCTGTGATAGAAGGTGTACCCAACTGTCTCCTTTGGGTATCCTATGAAGACACATTTCTCCGATTTGGGTTTGAGCTTATCAGGATGAAATTTTTTCACATAAGCATCGCAACCCCAAACTTTAAGAAACGACCACTTTGGTTTCTTGCCAAACCAAAGTTCATAAGATGTCGTCTCAACGGATTTAGATGGTACCCTATTTAACGTGAATGTAGCTGTCTCTAATGCATAACCCCAAAACGATAGTGGTAGATCGGTAAGAGACATCATATATTGCACCATATCTAATAAAGTACGGTTACGATGTTCGGACACACCATTACGCTGTGGTGTTCCAGGTGGCGTGAGTAGTGAAACTATTTCACATTGTTTTTACTGAAGGCCAAACTTGTAACTCAAATACTCTTCTCCACGATCAGATCGTAGAAACTTTATTTTCTTGTTACGATGATTTTCCACTTCAATCTGAAATTATATGAACTTTTCAAATGTTTCAGACTTCTGTTTCATTAAGTAGATATACCCATATCTGCTCAAATCATCTGTGAAGGTCAGAAATTAATGATACCTGCTACGAGCCTCAATATTCATCGGACCACATACATCTGTATGTATGATTTCCAACAAATCTGTTGCTCTCTCCATAGTTCCGGAGAACAGCGTATTAGTCATCTTGCCCATGAGGCACGGTTCGCAAGCATCAAGTGATTCATAATCAAGTGATTCCAAAGTCCCATCAGTATGGAGTTTCTTCATGCGCTTTACACCAATATGACCTAAATGGCAGTGCCACAAATAAGTTGCACTATCATTATTTACTTTGCATCTTTTGGCTTCATTATTATGAATATGTGTATCACTACGATCGAGATCCAACAAACCATTTTTTTGGGTGTATAACCGTAGAAGGTTTTATTCATGTAAACAGACGAACAATTGTTCTCTAATTTAAATGAATAATCGTATTGCAACAAACATGATCAAATCATATTCATGCTCAACGCAAACACCGAATAACACTTATTTAGGTTCAACACTAATCCCAAAATTATAGGGAGTGTGCGATGATGATCATATCAATCTTGGAACCACTTCCAATACACATCGTCACTTCATCCTTAACTAGTTTATGTTCATGCAACTCCCGTTTCGAGTTACTACTCTTTAGCAACTGAACCAGTATCAAATACTGAGGGGTTGCTATAAACACTAGTAAGTACACATCAATAACATGTATATCCAATATACCTTTGTTCACTTTGCCATCCTTCTTATCCACCAAATACTTGGGGTAGTTCCGCTTCCAGTGACCAGTCCCTTTGCAGTAGAAGCACTTAGTCTCAGGCTTAGGTACAGACTTGGGCTTCTTCACTTGAGTAGCAACTTGCTTGCCGTTCTTTTTGAAGTTCCCCTTCTATCCCTTTGCCCTTTTCTTGAAACTAGTGGTCTCGTCAACCATCAACACTTGATGTTTTTCTTGATTTCTACCTTCGTCGATTTCAGCATCACGAAGAGCTCGGGAATTACTTTCGTCATCCCTTGCATACTATAGTTCATCACGAAGTTCTACTAACTTGGTGATGGTGACTAGAGAATTCTGTCAATCACTATTTTATCTGGAAGATTAACTCCCACTTGATTCAAGCGATTGTAGTACCCAGACAATCTGAGCACATGCTCACTGCTTGAGCTATTCTCCTCCATCTTTTAGCTATAGAACTTGTTGGAGACTTCATATCTCTCAACTCGGGTATTTGCTTGAAATATTAACTTCAACTCCTGGAACATCTCATATGGTCCATGACGTTCAAAACGTCTTTGAAGTCCCGATTCTAAGCCGTTAAGCATGGTGCACTAAACTATCAAGTAGTCATCATATTGAGCTAGCCAAACGTTCATAACGTCTGCATCTGCTCCTGCAATAGGTCTGTCACCTAGCGGTGCATCAAGGACATAATTCTTCTGTGCAGCAATGAGGATAATCCTCAGATCACGGATCCAATCCGCATCTTTGCTACTAACATCTTTCAACATAATTTTTCTCTAGGAACATATCAAAAATAAACACAGGGAAGCAACAACGCGAGCTATTGATCTACAACATAATTTGCAAAATACTATCAGGACTAAGTTCATGATAAATTTAAGTTCAATTAATCATATTACTTAAGAACTCCCACTTAGATAGACATCCCTCTAATCCTCTAAGTGATCACGTGATCCATATCAACTAAACCATAACCGATCATCACGTGAAATGGAGTAGCTTTCAATGGTGAACATCACTATGTTGATCATATCTACTATATGATTCACGCTCGACCTTTCGGTCTCAGTGTTCCGAGGCCATATCTGCATATGCTAGGCTCGTCAAGTTTAACCTGAGTATTCTGCGTGTGCAAAACTGGCTTGCACCCGTTGTAGATGGACGTAGAGCTTATCACACCCGATCATCACGTGGTGTCTGGGCACGACGAACTTTGGCAACGGTGCATACTCAGGGAGAACACTTTTATCTTGAAATTTTAGTGAGAGATCATCTTATAATGCTACCGTCAATCAAAGCAAGATAAGATGCATAAAAGATAAACATCACATGCAATCAATATAAGTGATATGATATGGCCATCATCATCTTGTGCTTGTGATCTCCATCTCCGAAGCACCGTCATGATCACCATCGTCACCGGCGCGACACCTTGATCTCCATCGTAGCATCGTTGTCGTCTCGCCAACTATTGCTTCTACGACTATCGCTACCGCTTAGTGATAAAGTAAAACAATTACATGGCGATTGCATTGCATACAATAAAGCGACAACCATATGGCTCCTGCCAGTTGCCGATAACTCGGTTACAAAACATGATCATCTCATACAATAAAATTCAGCATCATGTCTTGACCATATCACATCACAACATGCCCTGCAAAAACAAGTTAGACGTCCTCTACTTTGTTGTTGCAAGTTTTACGTGGCTGCTACGGGCTTAGCAAGAACCGTTCTTACCTACGCATCAAAACCACAACGATAGTTTGTCAAGTTGGTGCTGTTTTAAACCTTCGCAAGGACCGGGCGTAGCCACACTCGGTTCAACTAAAGTGAGAGAGACAGACACCCGCCAGCCACCTTTAAGCAACGAGTGCTCGCAACGGTGAAACCAGTCTCGCGTAAGCGTACGCGTAATGTCGGTCCGGGCCGCTTCATCTCACAATACCGCCGAACCAAAGTATGACATGCTGGTAAGCAGTATGACTTATATCGCCCACAACTCACTTGTGTTCTACTCGTGCATATAACATCAACGCATAAAACCTGGCTCTGATGCCACTGTTGGGGAACGTAGTAATTTCAAAAAATTCCTACGCACACGCAAGATCATGGTGATGCATAGCAACGAGAGGGGAGAGTGTTGTCCACGTACCCTCGTAGACCGAAAGCGGAAGCGTTAACACAACGCGGTTGATGTAGTCGTACGTCTTCACGATCCGACCGATCAAGTACCGAACGCACGGCACCTCCGAGTTCAGCACACGTTCAGCTCGATGACGTCCCTCGAACTCCGATCCAGCCGAGTGTTGAGGGAGAGTTTCGTCAGCACGACGGCGTGGTGACGATGATGATGTTCTACCGACGCAGGGCTTCGCCTAAGCACCGCTACGATATTATCGAGGTGTAATATGGTGGAGGGGGGCACCGCACACGGCTAAGAGATCAATAGATCAATTGTTGTGTCTATGGGGTGCCCCCCTGCCCCCGTATATAAAGGAGCAAGGGGGGAGGCGGCCGGCCTAGGAGGAGGGCGCGCCAAGGGGGGAGTCCTACTCCCACCGGGAGTAGGACTCCTCCTTTCCTTGTTGGAGTAGGAAAAGGGAAGGGAGAAGGAGAAAGAAGGAAGGGGGCGCCCCCCTCCCTAGTCCAATTCGGACTAGTCCATGGGGAGGGCTGCGGCCACCCTTTGGGGCCTTTCTCTCCTTTCCCGTATGGCCCATTAAGGCCCAATACGAATTCCCGTAACTCTCTGGTACTCCGAAAAATAGCCGAATCACTCGGAACCTTTCCGATGTCCGAATATAGTCGTCCAATATATCGATCTTTACGTCTCGACCATTTCGAGACTCCTCGTCAAGTCCCTGATCTCATCCGGGACTCCGAACTCCTTCGGTACATCAAAACACATAAACTCATAATATAACCGTCATCTAACTTTAAGCGTGCGGACCCTACGGGTTCGAGAACTATGTAGACATGACCGAGACATGTCTCCGGTCAATAACCAATAGCGGAACCTGGATGCTCATATTGGCTCCCACATATTCTACGAAGATCTTTATCGGTCAGACCGCATAACAACATACGTTGTTCCCTTTGTCATCGGTATGTTACTTGTCCGAGATTCGATCGTCGGTATCTTAATATCTAGTTCAATCTCGTTACCGGCAAGTCTCTTTACTCGTTCCGTAATACATCATCCCGCAACTAACTCATTAGTTACAATGCTTGCAAGGCTTATAGTGATGTGCATTACTGAGTGGGCCCAGAGATACCTCTCCGACAATCGGAGTGACAAATCCTAATCTCGAAATACGCCAACCCAACAAGTACCTTTGGAAGCACCTGTAGAGCACCTTTATAATCACCCAGTTACGTTGTGACGTTTGTTAGCACACAAAGTGTTCCTCCGGTAAACGGGAGTTGCATAATCTCATAGTCATAGGAACATGTATAAGTCATGAAGAAAGCAATAGCAACATACTAAACGATCGAGTGCTAAGCTAACGGAATGGGTCAAGTCAATCACATCATTCTCCTAATGATGTGATCCCGTTAATCAAATGACAACTCATGTCTATGGCTAGGAAACATAACCATCTTTGATCAACGAGCTAGTCAAGTAGAGGCATACTAGTGACACTCTGTTTGTCTATGTATTCACACATGTATCAAGTTTCCAGTTAATACAATTCTAGCATGAATAATTAACATTTATCATGATATAAGGAAATAAATAATAACTTTATTATTGCCTCTAGGGCATATTTCCTTCAATTCAGTCCATCATAACAAAGCGTAGAAAGGGGAGAAACATCATATGATCCGACTATATTAACAAAGCCCATGATAGAAATCACGAGAGAGAGAGATTAAAGACATAGCTACTGGTACAAACCCTCAACCCCGAGGGTGGACTACTCCCTCCTCATCGTGGTGGCCGCCCGGATGATGAAGATGGCCACCGGAGATGATTCCCCCCTCCGGCAGGGTGCCGGAACGTGGTCTAGATTGGTTTTCGCGGATACAGAGACCTTACGGCAGTGGAACTTCTGATCTAGGTTAACCCTAAAGGGTTTCGAAATATTTGAGAATTTATAGTGCAAAGAGGGGGTGCAGGAAGCCACCGAGGTGGGCACAACCCACCTAGGCGCGCCAGGGGGGCCTGGCGCGCCCTGGTGGGTTGTGCCCCTCTCGAGGCACCCCCCAGGTGCAGCTCCGGCCCAATGGATGTCTTCTGGCCAAAAAAATCCCCGTGGAGTTGCTTTGCATTTGGACTCTGTTTGGTATTGATTTCCTGCGATGTAAAAAACAGGCAAAAAACATCAACTGGCACTGGGCACTGGTAGGTTAGTCCCAAAAAATTATATAAAGTTGCTATAAAATGATTGTAAAACATCCAAGAATGAAGAAATAACAGCATGAATACTTCATAAATTATAGATACGTTGGAGACGTATCAGCATCCCCAAGCTTAATTCCTACTCGTCCTCGAGTAGGTAAATGATAAAAGAAATAATTTATGAAGTGTGAATTCTAGCTAAGTGCATAAGTTTGATCAATGACAATTTCAATCACTTTTCCTAGCATCGTAACATCAATTCTTTCTTCTAAAACTTCTCATGTTGTAGTGGAAACCAATTCACATGTTAAGGTTCAAACAATGAACTCTCTTGAAACTCAACAACCTATGTTCTTAGTCAACAAGCAATTGGAATTCAACTTATTCAACAGAATTTAAGTAAGAGCTCCACATACTCAACCATCATATAGTCTTCTATGATTGCTAGCACTCACCACATAAACATGAGCAAAACGTTTCAACCGGACACATAGAAAGACAGGGGCTTATAGTTTTGCCTCCCAACGTATTCACCTCAAGGGTGATGTCAACGATAATAACTCATGCTACCCATATTCAACTGGACATATGTGCCTAGATCTTTCCTCACCACATCATGCTTGCCAAAAGAGAAAAATAAAAAGGAATAGAGAGAATAACTTTGACTCTTTCCATAAAAGTAAATTCATAAAAGTAAAAGATAGGCCCTTCGCAGAGGGAAGCAGAGGTTGCCATGTGCTTATTTGTTTGTATGCTCAATCCCCTAGTGCAAAAGAACGTCATGTTATATTGCCCCTTATGATAGCAACCTTTATTATGCAGTCCGTCACTTTTATTGCTTTGCCCTCATAAGTTCGTCCAACGCTCAATTTTCTCTTACACTAAATGATCTCACACTTTTAGAAGCAATTTTTATTGCCTTTTTGCACCGATGACAACTTACTTGAAGGATCTTGCTCAATCCATAGGTAGGTATGGTGAACACTTGAAAATAAGATTTGGGTTTAAGGGTTTTTGGATGCACAAGTAGTATCTCTACTTCGTGCGGAATTTTTGGCTAGCAAAGATGGGGGGCAAGCACCACATGTTGAAGGATCTATGACAATACAACTTCTATGTGAATATGAACAAACATAAATCATTACGTTGTCTTCCTTGTCCAACGTCAACAATTTTGGCATATATTATTTTGATGGGGGCTCACAATCACAAAAGATTTCCAAGATAGTGTATTTGCATGTGAAAGTTCTCTTCCTTATACTAATTATTCGTGAATTGCTTGTATGACCAATATTGTGATTGTCAAGCCTCAAAAGGTTTCATTTTCTAAACCCAATGTGAAGCTACCACTAGGCATGATATGATTTCAACTTCATGACATTCAATTTATTCAACAATTTACTCATAGGATATAAGTGAAGCACAAGAGTAAATGACAAGCTACTCCAAAAAGATATAAGTGAAGATCAAATGAGTAGTTAAGTAAATAGATAACTATGTGTGGACTCTCTCTTATTTAAAACTTTCAGATCTAAGTATTTTATTAAAACAGCAAGCAAAACAAAAATAAAATGACATTCTAAGAATAGCACACATCATGTGAAGAAGCAAAAACTTAGGCTCAACCGATACTAACCGATAATTGTTGAAGAAGAAAGGTGGGATGCCTACCGGGGCATCCCCAAGCTTAGGTGCTTGAGTCTTATTGAATATTATCTTGGGATGCCTTGGGCATCCCCAATCTTGAGCTTTTGTGTCTCCTTAATTCTTCTCATATCACGGTTTTTCTGAATCTGAAAAGCTTCATCCACACAAAACTCAACAAGAACTCGTGAGATAAGTTAGTATAAACCAATGCAAAAACATTATCATTCTCTATTGTAGAAAATCACTAAAATTATTATTCAACATCGCATACTAAATGCCTCTGCATATTTAATACTCCTATCCTCAAATAGGATCATTAAACAAGCAAAACATATGCAAACAATTCAAACATAACAGCAATCTGCCAAAACAGTACAGTCTGTAAAGAATGCAAGAGTATCAATACTTATTCAACTCCAAACATTATGAAATACTATCAAACTGTAGAAAATTTATCAGACCTCACAATGCAAAAAGTTTCAACATTTTATCACATTCTGACTTTTCTAGGGAATTTTTGCAACAACGGTGAACTTTCTGTTTTCAAACAGCAACATGTATACTTGCAAGATAAGCATGGACAAGGCTATCAATGCCACTTTTATTGAAATAAAAGATGCAAAACATTATTATAAATAACAGAAAGCAAATCCTAACAAAATAAATTGACGCTCCAAGCAAAACGCATATCATGTGACAAATGAAAACATAGCTCCAAGTGAGGTTACCGATAATGTTGGAGACGAAAGAGGGGATGCCTTCTGGGGCATCCCCAAGCTTAGTTGCTTGGATCTTCTTTGGATATTAACTTGGGCTGCCTTGGGCATCCCCAATCTTAGGGTCTTGTCACTCCTTATTCTCCTCATATCAACATCTCACCCAAAACTTGAAAACTTCAATCACACAAAACATAACGAAACTTTGTGAGATAGGTTAGTGAGCAAACCATTTCACTTTGGTACTGCCAAAGACAAGATTCATAATTTTTCTCACACAATACCTACAGTAGCATATCATTTCCATAATTTACACTGAGCAATATAAGCCATAGAAATTAGAAAGCATGCAAACTATGCATTGAAAACAGAATCTGTCAGAAACAGAACAGTCTGTAGTAATATGTACTCAAACCATACTTGTGCTACTCAAACAATTATGCAATAATTGGACCACGTGAGAATGTTTTATATTAAACTTCTGAAAAAAGAATCAACTCAATATCACTCTTATATTAAAAATGAGAATTATTTTCGTGAGCGCAAAAGTTTCTGTTTTTCAGGAAGATCAAATCAACTATCACCCAACATGATCCCAAAGGCTTTACTTGGCACTTTATTGAAACAAAAGCTATAAAACATGATTACTACAGTAGAATAACCATGGGAAAACCAAAAAACAGTAGGTAAAAGTGTTGGGTTGTCTCCCAACAAGCGCTTTTCTTTAGTGCCTTTTAGCTAGGCATGATGATTTCAATGATGCTCGCATAAAAGATAAGAATTGAAACACAAAGAGAGCATCATGAAGCATATGACTAGCACATTTAAGTCTAACCCTATTCCTATGCATAGGGATTTTGGGAGCAAACAACATACTGGAACAAGAATCAACTAGCATAGGAAGGCAAAACATGCATAACTTTATAACTTTCAACATAAAGAGAGGAAACTTGATATTATTGCAATATGTAAAAACATAATTTCCTCCCTCATAATAATTTTCAGTAGCATCATGAAGAAATTCAACAATATAACCATCACATAAAGCATTCTTTTCATGATTCACAAGCATAGAAATTTTATTAGTCTCCACATAAGCAAATTTATTCTCGTCAATAATTGTGGGAGCAAACTCAACAAAATAACTATCATGAGAGTGAAAATTAATATCATGATGACAAGTTTCATTGTTATCATTATTCTTTATAGCATATATGTCATCACCATAATCATCATATATAGGAACTTTGTTGTCATAATCAATTACAACCTCCTCCAAAATAGTGGATTCATCATTAAATAAAGTCATGACCTCTCCAAATCCACTTTCATCAATATAATCATCATAAATAGGAGGCATGCAATCATCATAATAACTTTTCTCATCAAAACTTGGGGGACTAAAAATATCATCTTCATCAAACATAGCATCCCCAAGCTTGTAACTTTGCATATCATTAGCATCATGGAAATTCAAAGAATTCATACTAACAACATTGCAATCATTCTCATCATTTAAATATTTTGTGACAAACATTTTATTAACTTCTTCTTGTAACAATTGAGCACAATTTTCTGAACCATCATTTTCAAGAAAGATATTATAAAGATGATCAATAATATGATGCAACCTCAATTCCATTTTTATGTAGTTTTATTTTATAAACCAAACTAGTGACAAAAAAAGAAACTAAAAGATTCAATGGCAAGATCTAAAGATATACGTTCACGCACTCACCTTCCCGGCAACGGCGCCAGAAAAGAGCTTGATGTCTACTACACAACTTTATTCTTGTAGACATGTGTTGGGCCTCCAAGCGCAGAGTTTTATAGGACAGTAGCAATTTTCCCTCAAGTGGATGACCAAAGGTTTATCAATCCGTGAGAGATGTAGGATGAAGATGGTCTCCCTCAAACGACCCTGCAACCAAATACAAGAAATCTCTTGTGTCCCCAACACACCCAATACAGTGGAAAATTGTATAGTTGCTCTAGTTCGGCGAAGAGATGGTGATAAAAGTGTAATATTGATGGTAGAGATATATTTTTATAATCTGAATAAATAAAAACATCAAGGTAGCAAATATTAAATGGGCACAAAAACGGTATTGCAATGCTTGAAAATGAGGCCTAGGGTCCGTACTTTCGCTAGTGCAATCTCTCAACAGTGCTAACATAGTTGGATCATATGATTGTCCCTCAAAGTGTAACGAAGAATCACTCCCGAGTTCCTATTAGCGGAGAACAAAAGATAGGAATTGTTTGTAGGGTACGAAACCATCTCAAAGCTATTCTTTCCGTTTGATCTATCCTAGAGTTCGTACTAGAATAACGCAAGCTATTCTTTCCGGTCGATCTAATCAAGAGTTCGTACTAAGGTAACACCAAAGCAAATTCATATTCATAATACTCAATCCACACAAAGAACTATAAAGAGACCCCGAAGTTTCTGTCGGAGAAAAACGTGCATCAACCCCTATGCATAGATTACCCCAATATCACCGCCGGAATCCGCGAGTTGAATGTCATAACATATATCAAGTGAATCAATAAGATACCCCAATTGTCACCTCAAGTATTCATGTTGCAAGATATATATCATGTGTTCTCATCTATGAATATTCAATCCGACAAGACAAAACTTCAAAGGTAAAGATTCATTCCATCATAACAAGAGTAGAGAGGGTAGAAACATCATATGATCCGACTATATTAACAAAGCCCATAATAGAAATCACGAGAGAGAGAGATTAAACACATAGCTACTCGTACAAACCCTCAACCCGAGGGTGGACTACTCCATCCTCATCGTGGTGGCCGTCAGGATGATGAAGAGGGCCATCGGAGATGATTCCCCCCTACGGCAGGCTGCCAGAACGGGGTCTAGATTGGTTTTCACGGATACAGAGAGCTTGCGTCGACGGAACTTCTGATCTAGGTTAAGCCCGAAGGGTTTCAGAATATTTTGGAATTTATAGTACAAAGAGGGGGTGCGGGAGGCCACTGAGGTGGGTACAACCCACCTTGGCACGCCAGGGGGGCCTGGCGCGCCCTGATGGGTTGTGCCCCCCTCGGGGCACCCCCCAGGAGCAGCTCTAGCCCAATGGATGTCTTCTGGCTCAAAAAAAATCCCTGTGGATTTTCGTTGCGTTTGGACTCCGTTTGGTATTGATTTCCTGTGATGTAAAAACAAGCAAAAAACAGCAACTGGCACTGGGCGCTGGGTCAATAGGTTAGTCCCAAAAAATGATATAAAGTTTTATAAAAGATTGTAAAAGATCCAAGAATGGTGAAATAATAGCATGAATTCTTTAGAAATTATAGATACGTTGGAGACGTATCACGGAGCGCCTGGCGCCTGGCGTAGCAAGACGTATCACGGAGCGTCTACGCACAAATCGTCTACAAGGACTACTACGTGCCACTGGAGTATGATAGGTCGCTGGCCTTCTTGGACCGCAGGGCAACCTTGGACGGCATTGTTCAGAAGCACGTTGAGCTCGCCGCCAACGCCGCTGCTCCTCACACGTCGGTTGGTGACCCGGCGCACTAGGGCATGAGGATGTCATTGATGGATCCGTATGTATCTTTATCTTTCCGTCAAATCGATGTAGTAGTATATGCTACTACTAGTAATTATCTTACCTTTCGCATCAACTTCATAATTTTCGTACGTACTCCATGCATGAATGGCGCCAGAACCAAACTTCTCATTATGCTAGGGAAAATCGTTATTTCTATCTATCGGTCGCGCCATGGAGCAGAACCTAATTTTACAAGTTACAAGTTCAAAAGGAAAAGCCTGCCGTGTTCGCGTCGCACCCCCACACGGTTGGTCCGGCATGCCTCTCAAGGGGGAATGCGTGTTGTGTTGCATTTTCACTTACAAGTGGGACCGCAGTTGAGCAAACCGACTATTGGCAAACCCCCACCCTGCCCACCGCGCGATGGCTGAGAAAACAGGAGGGAGAAGAGATGGTTGTAGCACGGACTCCAAGAAAATTGGTGTCGGATGGGACTCATGTGGGTGGTGTGTGCCGTACTGCTAGACGTGAATGCTAGTTATGGCCCATGTCACCTGATAACCCACAAGTATAGGGGATCAATTGTAGCCTCTTTCGATAAGTAAGAGTTTCGAACCCAACGAGGAGCTAAAGGTAGAACAAATATTCCCTCAAGTTCTATCAACCACCGATACAACTCTACGCACGCTTGACGTTCGCTTTACCTAGAACAAATATGAAACTAGAAGTACTTTGTAGGTGTGATAGGATAGGTTTGCAAGATAATGAAGAGCACGTAAATAAAATATAGGGGCTGTTTAGATAAAGACACACCTAAATTAGTTTTAGTAGAGACCTTTTGTCAACAATAAAGTTATTTGTCCCTAGGCAGTCGATAACGTACCGGTAATCATTCTTGCAACTTTATATGAGGGAGAGGAATGAGCTAACATACTTTCTCTACTTGGATCATATGCACTTATGATTGGAACTCTAGCAAGCATCCGCAACTACTAAAGATCATTAAGGTCGTGAAACCCAACCATAGCATTAAATATCAAGTCCTCTTTACTCCCATACGTCATAGCCCAGTTACTCGGGTTTAAGTTTCTGTCACACTGGCAACCCACCGTAAGCGAACAATGAACATATCACAACACCCTACAGCGAGGGCTCCTCACGTTTGTGCGAGATGGAGGGCACCGTAGGACAGCACCATAAATAAAATATACAATCATACCAACCAAGATCATGATTAACCCACAAGACAAAACAGATACACTCAAACATCATAGGGTAACCATAGATCATTGGGAAATAATATATGGAGTTGAGCACCGTGTTTAAGGAGAGATTACAGAGGGGGGGAAGAGGTGTTACATCGCTGCATAGAGGGGGAGAAAGTTGGTCTTGACGGTAGCAAGATTGTTGATGTAGATCGCCATCACGATTCTAGCCCCGGCGGCACTCCGGCGCCACCGGGAGAGAGGGGGAGAGAGCCCCCTTCCTTCTTCTTCTTCTTCCTTGGCCTCCTCCCTAGTTGGGAGGAGGGTTCCCCCTATGGCCCTTGGTCTCCATGGCGGTGGAGGGGCGGGAGCCCCTCCGAGATTGGATCTCCCTCTCTGTTCTCTTCTGTTTCGCGTTCTCCAGATCAGACTGAAAAACGTTTCTTATATTCTGGGAGATCCGTAACTCCGATTGCGCTGAGATTTGAACACGATCTTTTTCCAGATATAAGCTTCATTGCGCCCGAAGTAGAACTCCAACCGACGTACGAGGTGGGCACAACCCACCATGGCACGCCTGGCTCCTCTGGCGCACCCATGGGCCTCCGTTTGCTGTGGTACCAACTCCCAGAAATCACATATATTCTAGAATAATTCTCTGTAAAATTTTATTGCATTTGGACTTCGTTTGATATGGATACTCTGCGATACAAAAACATGCAGAACACAGGAACTGCCACTGGGCACTAGATCAATAGGTTAGTCCAATAAATCATATAGAAAGGTGCCAAAAATATGTAAAAGTTGTATAATATTGGCATGAAACAATCAAAAATTATAGATACGACGGAGACGTATCAGCATCCCCAAGCCTAATTCCTGCCCGTCCTCGAGTAGGTAAATGATAAAAAAGATAATTTTTGATGTTGAATGCTACCTAGCATAAACTTGATCATATATCTAATCATGGCATGAATATTAAGACATAAGTGATTCAATGCAATAGTCTATAATTTAACATAAAGACATCAATACTCAGGCATCCCAACAAACAATCATGTCTTTCAAAATATCAACGCTAAAGAAAGCTATCCCTACAAAATCATATAGTCTTGTCATGCTCTGTCTTCTTAACACAACGTATTTATCATCCACAACCCCGATGACAAGCCGAGCAATTGGTTCATACTTTTTAACGTGCTTCAGCTTTTTCAGCTCTCACGCAATACATGAGCGCAAGCCATGGATATAGTACTACGGGTGGAATAGATTATAATGATAGGGGTAAATATAGAGAAGACAAAAAAGTATAAAGTCTCACATCGACGCGGCTAACCAACGGGCTATGGAGATGCCCATCAATCGATATCAGCGTGAGGAGTAGGGATTGCCATGCAACGAATGCACTAAGAGCTATAAGTGTATGAAAGATCAAAATGAAAAATAAGTGGGTGTGCATCTAATCCAATAATGAAAAACTCCCACTAGTATATGAAAGTGACAACATAGGAGACTCTCCATATGAAAAACAAGGTGCTACTTTGAAGCACAAGTGTGGTAAAGGATACTAACAATGCCCCTTCTCTCTTTGTTTTTTTTCTTCCATTCGTTTTTCTTTTTTATTCCTTTTTTCTTTTCTCTTTTCTCTTTTTTCTTCTTTTTTCTTCTTTTTCTTTTTATATTTTTCTCTCTCATTGTCCGGAGTCTCATCCCGACTTGTGGGGGAATCATAGTCTCCATCAACCTTTCCTCACTGGGGCACTGCTCTAAAAAGAATAATGATGATCATCAAACTTCTATTTATTTATAACTCAAGAAATAAAAATTACAACTCGATACCTATGACAAAGTATGACTCTATATGAATGCCTCTGGCATGTACCAGAATGTGCAATGATCTAGCGTAACATGTATGAAAAATGATGAACGGTGGATAAGCCACAACTACCATGTCAGCTATATGATCATGCAAAGCAATATGATAATGAATGCTCAGGTCATCAAACGGAAGCAGTGGAAGTTGCATGGCAAAATATCTCGGAATGGCCATGGAAAAGCCATAATAGGTAGGTATGGTGGCTGTTTTGAGGAAGATATAATAAGGCTTATGTGTGATAGAGCGTATCACATCACGGGGTTTGGATGCACCTGCGAAGTTTGCACCACGTCTCGATGTGAGAAAGGGCAATGCACGGTACCGTATAGGCTAGCAAATTGCGGAAAGGTAAGAGTGCGTATAATCCATGGACTCACATTAGTCATAAAGAACTCATATACTTATTGCAAAATTTTATTATCCCTCGAAGCAAAGTACTACTACGCATGCCCCTAGGGGAATAGATTGGTAGGAAAAGACCATCGCTCGCCCCCGACCGCCACTCATAGGGAAGACAATCAATAATAAATCATGCTCCAACATCATAGCACAACGAGAGACTATACTGAAGGAAATATGCCCTACAGGCAATAATAAAGTATTATATATTTCCTTATATCATGATAAATGTTTATTATTCATGCTATAATTGTATTAACCGGAAACATAATACATGTGTGAATACATAGACAAACAGAGTGTCACTAGTATGCCTCTACTTGACTAGCTCGTTAATCAAAGATGGTTATGTTTCCTAGCCATAGACATGAGTTGTCATTTGATTAACGGGATCACCTCATTAGGAGAATGACGTGATTTGACTTGACCCATTCCGTTAGCTTAGCACCCGGTCGTTTAGTATGTTGCTATTGCTTTCTTCATGACTTATACATGTTCCTATGACTATGAGATTATGCAACTCCCGTTTACCGGAGGAACACTTTGTGTGCTACCAAACGTCACAACGTAACTCGGTGATTATAAAGGTGCTCTACAGGTGTCTCCAAAGGTACTTGTTGGGTTGGCGTATTTCGAGATTAGGATTTGTCACTCTGATTGTCCGAGAGGTATCTCTGGGCCCACTCGGTAATGCACATCATTATAAGCCTTGCAAGCATTGTGACTAATGAGTTAGTTGTGGGATGATGTATTACAGAATGAGTAAAGAGCCTTGCCGGTAACGAGATTGAACTAGGTATCGAGATACCGACGATCGAATCTCGGGCAAGTAACATACCGATGACAAAGGGAACAACGTATGTTGTTATGCGGTCTGACCGATAAAGATCTTCGTAGAATATGTGGGAGCCAATATGGGCATCCAGGTCCCGCTATTGGTTATTGACCGGAGAGGTGTCTCGGTCATGTCTACATAGTTCTCGAACCCAAAGGGTCCGCACGCTTAAAGTTACGATGACAGTTATATTATGAGTTTATATGTTTTGATGTACCGAAGGTTGTTCGGAGTCCCGGATGTGATCACGGACATGACGAGGAGTGTCGAAATGGTCGAGACATAAAGATTGATATATTGGACGACTATATTCGGACACCGGAAGTGTTTCGGAGAAGTTTCGGATTAAACCGGAGTGCCGGAGGGTTACCGGAACCCCCCGGGGAAGTATTGTGCCTTGAGGGGAGAGAGAGGGCAGCAGCCAGGAGGTGGCGCGCCCCCTCCCAAGGGGAGTCCTAGTTGGACTAGGAGAGGGGGGCGCAGCCCCCTTTCCCTCTCCCTCTCCCTCTCTTTCCTTCCCCCCTTCTTTTCCTAGTAGGACTAGGAAAGGGAAGTCCTACTCCTACTAGGAGGAGGACTCCCCCCCTCTCTTTGGTGCGCCAAGGGCAGCTGGCCTCCCCCTTGCTCCTTTATATACGGAGGCAGGGGGCACCTCTAGACACACTGGATATACAATATTTTAGCCGTGTGCGGTGCCCCCCTCCACCATATTACACCTCGATAATACCGTCCCGGAGCTTAGGCGAAGCCCTGCATCGGTGGAACATCATCATCGTCACCACGCCGTCGTGCTGACGAAACTCTCCCTCAACACTCGGCTGGATTGGAGTTCGAGGGACGTCATCGAGCTGAACGTGTGTAGAACTTGGAGGTGCCATACGTTCGGTACTTGATCGGTCGGATCGTGAAGACTTACCACTACATCAACCGCGTTGTGATAACGCTTCCGCTGTCGGTCTACGAGGGTACGTGGACAACACTCTCCCCTCTCGTTGCTATGCATCACCATGATCTTGTGTGTGCGTAGGAAAATCTGTTGAAATTACTACGTTCCCCAACAGTGGCATCCGAGCCAGGTTTTATGCGTTGATGCTATGCACGAGTAGAACACAAGTGAGTTGTGGGCGATATACGTCATACTGCTTACCAGCATATCATGTTTTGTAACCGAGTTATCGGCAACTGGCAGGAGCCATATGATTGTCGCTTTATTGTATGAGATGCAATCGCCATGTAATAGTTTTACTTTATCACTAAGCGGTAGCGATAGTTGTAAAAGCAATAAGTTGGCGAGACGACAACGATACTACGATGGAGATCAAGGTGTCGAGCCGGTGACGATGGTGATCATGACGGTGCTTCGGAGATGGAGATCACGAGCACGGTGCTTCGGAGATGGAGATCACAAGCACAAGATGATGATGGCCATATCATATCACTTATATTGATTGCATGTGATGTTAATCCTTTATGCATCTTATCTTGCTTTGATTGACGGTAGCATTATAAGATGATCTCTCACTAAAATTTCAAGATAAAAGTGTTCTCCCTGAGTATGCACCGTTGTGAAAGTTCTTCGTGCTGAGACACCACGTGTTAATCGGGTGTGATAGGCTCTACGTTCAAATACAACGGGTGCAAAACAGTTGCACACGCGGAATACTCAGGTTAAACTTGACGAGCCTAGCATATACAGATATGGCCTCGGAACACAGAGACCGAAAGGTCGAGCGTGAATCATATAGTAGATGTGATCAACATAGTGATGTTCACCATTGAAACTACTCCATCTCACGTGTTAATCGGACATGGTTTAGTTGCTTTGGATCACGTAATCACTTAGATGATTAGAGGGATGTCTATCTAAGTGGGAGTTCTTAAGTAATATGATTAATTGAACTTAAATTTATCATGAACTTAGTACCTGATAGTATCTTGCTTGTCTATGTTAATTGTAGATAAATGGCCCGTGCTGTTGTTCCGTTGAATTTTAATGCGTTCCTTGAAAAAGCTAAGCTGAAAGATGATGGTAGCAATTACACGGACTGGGTCCGTAACTTGAGGATTATCCTCATTGCTGCACAGAAGAATTACGTCCTGGAAGCACCGCTAGGTGCCAGTCCTCCTACAAGAGCTACGCCAGAAGTTATGAACATCAGGCAGAGCAAAACTGATGACTACTCAATAGTTCAGTGTGCCATGCTTTACGGCTTAGAACCGGGACTTCAACGACGTTTTGAACGTCATGGAGCATATGAGATGTTCCAGGAGTTGAAGTTAATATTTCAAGCAAATGCCCGGATTGAGAGATATGAAGTCTCCAATAAATTCTATAGCTGCAAGATGGAAGAGAATAGTTCTGTCAGTGAGCATATACTCAGAATGTCTGGGTATAATAATCACCTGATTCAACTGGGAGTTCAACTTCCGGATGATTGCGTCATTGACAGAATTCTTCAATCACTGCCACCAAGCTACAAGAGCTTCGTGATGAACTATAACATGCAAGGGATGGATAAGACAATTCCCGAGCTCTTCGCAATGCTAAAGGCAGCGGAGGTAGAAATCAAAAAGGAGCATCAAGTGTTCATGGTCAGTAAAACCACTAGATTCAAGAAAAAGGGCAAAGGGAAGAAGAAAGGGAACTTCAAGAAGAACAGCAAGCAAGTTGCTGTTCAGGAGAAGAAATCCAAGTCTGGACCTAAGCCTGAAACTGAGTGCTTCTACTGTAAGCAGACTGGTCACTGGAAGCGGAACTGCCCCAAGTATTTGGCGGATAAGAAGGATGGCAAGGTTAACAAAGGTATATGTGATATACATGTTATTGATGTGTACCTTACTAATACTCGCAGTAGCACCTGGGTATTTGATACTGGTTCTGTTGCTAATATTTGCAACTCGAAACAGGGGCTACGAATTAAGCGAAGATTGGCTAAGGACGAGGTGACGATGCACGTGCGAAATGGTTGCAAAGTCGATGTGATCGCCGTCGGCACGCTACCTCTACATCTACCTTAGGGATTAGTTTTAGACCTAAATAATTGTTATTTGGTGCCAGCGTTGAGCATGAACATGATATCTGGATCTTGTTTAATGCGAGACGGTTATTCATTTAAATCAGAGAATAATGGTTGTTCTATTTATATGAATAATATCTTTTATGGTCATGCACCCTTGAAGAGTGGTCTATTTTAATGAATCTCGATAGTAGTGATACACATATTCATAATGTCGAAGCCAAAAGATGCAGAGTTAATAATGACAGTGCAACTTATTTGTGGCACTGCCGTTTAGGTCATATCGGTGTAAAGCACATGAAGATAGTCCATACTGATGGAATTTTGGAATCACTTGATTTTGAATCAATTGGTACTTGCGAACCGTGCCTCATGCGCAAGATGACCAAAACACCGTTCTTCGGAACTATGGAGAGAGCAACAGATTTGTTGGAAATCGTACATACAGATGTGTGGTCCGATGAATATTGAGGCTCGAGGCGGATATCATTATTTTCTCACCTTCACAGATGGTTTGAGAAGATATGGGTATATCTACTTAATGAAACATAAGTCTGAAACATTTGAAAAGTTCCAAGAATTTCAGAGTGAGGTTGAAAATCATCGTAACAAGAAAATAAAATTCCTACGATCTGATCGTGGAGGAGAATATTTGAGTTACGAGTTTGGTCTACATTTGAAACAATGCGGAATAGTTTCGCAACTCACGCCACCCGGAACACCACAGCGTAATGGTGTGTCCGAACGTCGTAATCGTACTTTATTAGATATGGTGCGATCTATGATGTCTCTTACTGATTTACCGCTATCGTTTTGGGGTTATGCTTTAGAGACAGCTGCATTCACTCTAAATTGGACACCATCGAAATCCGTTGAGACGACGCCTTATGAACTATGGTTTGGCAAGAAACCAAAGTTGTCGTATCTTAAAGTTTGGGGTTGCGATGCTTATGTGAAGAAACTTCAACCTGATAAGCTCGAACCTAAATCGGAGAAATGTGTCTTCATAGGATACCCAAAAGAGACTGCTGGGTATACCTTCTATCACAGATCCGAAGGCAAGATATTCGTTGCTAGGAATGGATCCTTTCTAGAGAAGGAGTTTCTCTCGAAAGATGTGAGTGGGAGGAAAGTAGAACTTGATGAGGTAACTGTACTTGCTCCCTTATTGGAAAGTAGATCATCGCAGAAATCAGTTTCTGCGACACCTACACCAAGTAGTGAGGAAGTTAATGATAATGATCATGAAACTTCAGATCAAGTTATTACTGAACCTCATAGGTCAACTAGATCAAGATCCGCACCAGAGTGGTACGGTAATCCTGTTCTGGAGGTCATGTTATTAGACCATGACGAACCTACGAACTATGAAGAAGCGATGGTGAGCCCAGATTCCGCAAAATGGCTTGAAGCCATGAAATCCGAGATCGGATCCATGTATGAGAACAAAGTATGGACTTTGGTTGACTTGCCCGATGGTCGGCAAGACATTGAAAATAAATGGATATTCAAGAAGAAGACTGACGCTGATGGTAATGTTACTGTCTATAAAGCTCGACTTGTTGCGAAAGGTTTTCGACAAGTTCAAGGGATTGACTACGATGAGACCTTCTCACCCGTAGCGATGCTTAAGTCTGTCCGAATCATGTTAGCAATTGCCGCATTTTATGATTATGAAATTTGGCAAATGGATGTCAAAACTGCATTCCTGAATGGATTTCTGGAAGAAGAGTTGTATATGATGCAACCAGAAGGTTTTGTCGATCCAAAGGGAGCTAACAAAGTGTGCAAGCTCCAGCGATCCATTTGTGGACTGGTGCAAGCCTCACGGAGTTGGAATAAACGCTTTGATAGTGTGATCAAAGCATTTGGTTTTATACAGACTTTTGGAGAAGCCTGTATTTACAAGAAAGTGAGTGGGAGCTCGATAGCATTTCTGATATTATATGTGGATGACATATTACTGATTGGAAATGATATAGAATTTCTGGATAGCATAAAGGGATACTTGAATAAGAGTTTTTCAATGAAAGACCTCGGTGAAGCTGCATATATATTAGGCATTAAGATCTATAGAGATAGATCAAGACGCTTAATTGGACTTTCACAAAGCACATACCTTGAAAAAGTTTTGAAGAAGTTCAAAATGGATCAAGCAAAGAAAGGGTTCTTGCCTGTACTACAAGGTGTGAGATTGAGTAAGACTCAATGCCCGACCACTGCAGAAGATAGAGAGAAGATGAAAGATGTTCCCTGTGCTTCAGCCATAGGCTCTATCATGTATGCAATGCTGTGTACCAGACCTGATGTGTCCCTTGCTATAAGTTTAGCAGGGAGGTACCAAAGTAATCCAGGAGTGGATCACTGGACAGCGGTCAAGAACATCCTGAAATACCTGAAAAGGACTAAGGATATGTTTCTCGTTTATGGAGGTGACAAAGAGCTCATCGTAAGTGGTTACGTTGATGCAAGCTTTGACACTGATCCGGACGATTCTAAATCGCAAACCGGATACGTATTTACATTGAACGGTGGAGCTGTCAGTTGGTGCAGTTCTAAGCAAAGTGTCGTGGCGGGATCTACGTGTGAAGCGGAGTACATAGCTGCTTCGGAAGCAGCAAATGAAGGAGTCTGGATGAAGGAGTTCATATCCGATCTAGGTGTCATACCTAGTGCATCGGGACCAATGAAAATCTTTTGTGACAATACTGGTGCAATTGCCTTAGCAAAGTAATCCAGATTTCACAGGAGAACCAAGCACATCAAAAGACGCTTCAATTCCATCCGGGATTTAGTCCAGGTGGGAGACATAGAAATTTGCAAGATACATACGGATCTGAATGTTGTAGACCCGTTGACTAAGCCTCTTCCACGAGCAAAACATGATCAGCACCAAGACACCATGGGTGTAAGAATCATTTCTGTGTAATCTAGATTATTGACTCTAGTGCAAGTGGGAGGCTGAAGGAAATATGCCCTAGAGGCAATAATAAAGTATTATTTATTTCCTTTTATCATGATAAATGTTTATTATTCATGCTAGAATTGTATTAACCGGAAACATAATACATGTGTGAATACATAGACAAACAGAGTGTCACTAGTATGCCTCTACTTGACTAGCTCGTTAATCAAAGATGGTTATGTTTCCTAGCCATAGACATGAGTTGTCATTTGATTAACGGGATCACCTCATTAGGAGAATGATGTGATTGACTTGACCCATTCCGTTAGCTTAGCACCCGATCGTTTAGTATGTTGCTATTGCTTTCTTCATGACTTATACATGTTCCTATGACTATGAGATTATGCAACTCCCGTTTACCGGAGGAACACTTTGTGTGCTACCAAACGTCACAACGTAACTGGGTGATTATAAAGGTGCTCTACAGGTGTCTCCAAAGGTACTTGTTGGGTTGGCGTATTTCGAGATTAGGATTTGTCACTCCGATTGTCGGAGAGGTATCTCTGGGCCCACTCGGTAATGCACATCATTATAAGCCTTGCAAGCATTGTGACTAATGAGTTAGTTGCGGGGTGATGTATTACGGAACGAGTAAAGAGACTTGCCGGTAACGAGATAGAACTAGGTATCGAGATACCGACGATCGATTCTCGGGCAAGTAACATACCGATGACAAAGGGAACAACGTATGTTGTTATGCAGTCTGACCGATAAAGATCTTCGTAGAATATGTGGGAGCCAATATGGGCATCCAGGTCCCGCTATTGGTTATTGACCGGAGAGGTGTCTCGGTCATGTCTACATAGTTCTCGAACCCAAAGGGTCCGCACGCTTAAAGTTACGATGACAGTTATATTATGAGTTTATATGTTTTGATGTACCGAAGGTTGTTCGGAGGCCCGGATGTGATCACGGACATGACGAGGAGTCTCGAAATGGTCGAGACATAAAGATTGATATAGTGGACGACTATATTCGGACACCGGAAGTGTTCCGGAGAAGTTTCGGATTAAACCGGAGTGCCAGAGAGTTACCGGAACCCCCCGGGGAAGTATTGCGCCTTAGTGGGCCTTGAGGGGAGAGAGAGGGCAGCAGCCAGGAGGTGGCGTGCCCCCTCCCAAGGGGAGTCCTAGTTGGACTAGGAGAGGGGTGCGCAACCCCCTTTCCCTCTCCCTCTCCCTCTCTTTCCTTCCCCCCTTCTTTTCCTAGTAGGACTAGGAAAGGGGAGTCCTACTCCTACTAGGAGGAGGACTCCCCCCTCTCTTTGGCGCGCCAAGGGCAGCCGGCCTCCCCCTTGCTCCTTTATATACGGGGGCAGGGGGGCACCTCTAGACACACTGGATATACGATATTTTAGCCGTGTGCGGTGCCCCCCTCCACCATATTATACCTCGATAATACCGTCGCGGAGCTTAGGCGAAGCCCTGCGTCGGTGGAACATCATCATCGTCACCACGCCGTCGTGCTGACGAAACTCTCCCTCAACACTCGGCTGGATCGGAGTTCGAGGGACGTCATCGAGCTGAACGTGTGTAGAACTTGGAGGTGCCGTACGTTCGGTACTTGATCGGTCCGATCGTGAAGACGTACGACTACATCAACCGCGTTGTGATAACGCTTCCGTTGTCGGTCTATGAGGGTACGTGGACAACACTCTCCCCTCTTGTTGCTATGCATCACCATGATCTTGCGTGTGCGTAGGAAAATCTGTTGAAATTACTACGTTCCCCAACATATACGTGCATGCTTCGGCAATCACAAACCTTAACACCAATATTCCTACTAAAATCAACCATTTACTAGTACCTCCCACATATTATCATCTCTATATCGCAAAACTATTGCAAGGAATCAAACATATCATATTCAGTGATCCACAAGTTTTATGTAGGATTTTATGACTAACCATGCAATTGACCAATTCCTTTTGACTCTCTAAATAGATATAAGTGAAGCATGAGAGTTTAATTCTTTCTATAAAAGACCATTCTCTAATAAATATAAGTGAAGCAACAGAGCATTCTTCAAATAACGGTTTTCTATGTGAAGAGAAACAGGCAATCCAAACTTCAAATGATATAAGTGAAGCACATGAAGCATTCTATAAAGCCATACTCAAAAGATATAAGTGAAGTGCAATGAGCATTCTATAAATCAGCCATGGACTATCTCATACCAGCGTGGTGCATAAAAGAAAAAAATGAAAACTAAAAGCAAAAGACGCTCCAAGATTTGCACATATCACATGAACGAAACGAAACCGAAAACATATCGATACTTGTTGAAGAAAGATGGGATGCCTTCCGGGGCATCCCCAAGCATAGACGCTTGAGTCTCCTTGAATATGTACTTGGGGTGCCTTGGGCATCCCCAAGCTTGATCTCTTGCCTCTCCTCCTTCTCCTATCGAGACCTCCTCAATCTTTGATCACTTCATCCACACAAAACTCAATAGAAAGTTCGGTAAGATCCGTTAGTATAATAAAGCAAATCACTACTCTAAGTACTGTTGCAAACCAATTCATATTTTGTTTTTGCATTGTAGCTACTGTAATATAACTTTTCCATGGCTTAATCCACTAATAGAAATCGATAGTTTCATCAAAACAAGCAAACAATACATCAAAAACAGAATCTGTCTTAAACAGGACAGTCTGTAGTAATCTGAACATTAACCATACTTATGTTACTCCAAAACTTCTGCCAAAATTAAGAAAAAGAAAAAATTTGTATATAAAGACAGTGCAAAATGTTTCAGAACCGTTTGACGTTCCAGTAAAAAACGTAAAATCGCGCACTACAGCCAAAGTTTCTGTTTTGCACCGCACAAACCAACAAGCAATCTAAATATCCTAAAGGCAAACCATCAACATAATCCTTAATAAGAGCAAACTTCTCTGATATAGTGTAGTTTGGAGAATTCAAAAAGATAATAGGACTATCTTGTGTGGGTGCAATAGCAACAATTTCATTCTTAACATAAGGAACTATAGAAAGTTCATCTCCATAAGCATAATTCATATTGGCATCAAGGCCACAGGCATAGCAAGCATCAAGTTCATCAAAAAGGGATATTTCAAAAGAATCAACGGGATCATAGCAATTATCATGGCAATCATCCTTCGGTAAGCACGAAGGGAAATTAAATAATGTATGAGTGAAGAGTTACTCTCATTAGAAGGTCACTACTAGGAAAAGGCCTACTAGTGGCGCACTAGTTTTGCCTACTAATGGCGCACTACTGGTGCGCCACTAGTACCACGCCACTAGTATTTTTTACTAATGGCGCACCACTGGTGCGCCATTAGTATCTGGTATACGGTGCGCCATTAGTATAGGCACTACTAGAAAAAGGGCTATAGATGGGATTGACACTAATGGCGCACCAGACAAGCGGTGCGCGCACCACCTTCTGATACGCCATTAGAGTTGAAACTACTAATGGCGCACCTGGCACAGGGTGCGCCATTAGTATGAATATTTTTTTTAACTAGTGCGCCTATCCAAACATACTAATGGCGCATCCAGACACAGTGCACCATTACTAGTTGTAACTAGTAATGGCGCACCTGCCGGAAAGTGCGCCACTAATGTTGTTTTTTCTATTATATTTTTTATTCCCTTTTTTGCAAAACTACTAATGGCGCACTGGTCCACCGTGCGCCATTACTAGTTTAAACTAGTAATGGCGCACTGTGGAACAGTGCGCCATTAGTATGTTTTTTTTGCAAAACTACTAATGGCGCACCACCAGAAGGTGCGCCATTAGTAACCTGGATTACTAATGGCGCATTTAGAGTTGGTGCGCCATTAGTAAGTGGGCAGCAACAAGATATTTTGGACAGCCTCTCCTACCCACACTCACTTTCTCCCCACTTCATTCTCTCCACCTCCTCCTTGTCTCGGGTGCCTCCTCTTTTTCACCTCATTTCCACCATAGATTCATTCAATTTAAGTGGTTAAATTACCTTGTTTTGATAGGTAAGTAAGGGGGAAGCTATATTTATGTTGTTCTCCCTACAACAATGTGCACATGCACTTTTTATGGCCTAGCTAGATCTATGTATGTTCGTGGTGTTGCATATGTTTGTGGTGTTGCATATGTGTTTGTGTTTGGAGGTGTACCGGTATTTGAAATGCGATAGTTGCCAATATTTTGCCGGAATGTTGATTCATTTCCGTTTCGGCGAGAATTTTGGCATTAAGCATTCTTTTTGGTCCTATTTTTAGGGAAAGTCATGCCAAATTTTTTCTTGGTTCTAAAATATCGTTTTGCTCTACCCCGCAGGCGACCATGGTCCGCATGATGACCGAAGGCATCGTGAATAGGTTTTTGAGGTCCGCGAAGGCCGAGATGCTTCAAAAGAACGAGACGGAGATAAGATGTCCGTGTCGAAGATGCAAGCTGAAGAGCCTTATTGCGGACCCAGAATCCGGGCAGGTGCGGGACCACCTGCTCTTGCGTGGTTTCATGGATGGCTATCGGTGGCAAGGTGATGAAGATGACTACGAAGTCGTCCATGGGGGCCGGGCAAGAAATGAGGAAGGGCCGCAAGACAACCACCGCGGCTCGGGCGGGCGAGAAGACGAAGAATCCCCAGGAGATGATCACGACGGTGATGCTGTACACAGTCATCATGTAGAAGATGCAGGACATGATGATGAGGAAGATGCCGGAGCAGACGACGGGCATGATCATGAAGATGATGATGCCGGCGGAGCAGACGACGCTGGACCATCGATGGGCTGGGTGCAGGACCCTCATATTCAAGAGCTGCTTCTCAAGCAGACGGATAACGCAAGAGCTGCCGCCCGAGAGAAAGCCAAGATGGATCAACTTGAGTTAGACGCGGTTACTCCATTGTATGAAGGATGCAGGCCCGAGGATACCCGCCTGAAAGTAACGCTCATGGCTCTGGAGATGAAGGTAAAACACAAAATGACCGACGCATGCTTCGACGAGAACATGTCATTCTGGCACGAACTTCTTCCCAAGGGGAACAAGTGCCCGACCAGTTTGGAGGAGGCGAAGAAAATCGTGTGTCCTCTGGATTTACCGCACGTGAAATACCATGTGTGCATGAACAATTGCATCATTTATCGGGACGAGCACGCGGAGTCTACCATATGTCCGGTGTGCGGCGTCACTCGATACAAGAAGAGGAAGAAAGCTCCTCGAAAAGTGGTGTGGTACTTTCCGATCACTCCTCGTCTGCAGCGGTATTTCGCGGACCCTAAGGTAGCAAAGCTCCTGCGTTGGCACGCGGATAGGGAGGAGAAGAAGCGAGAAGATGACGCAAATGATCCGGAGATAGATAAAAAAGACAAGATGCTGAGTCACCCTACGGATGCGAGCCAGTGGCAAGCGTTGAACTTCGAAGACCTAGAATTTGGGAACGATCCAAGGAACATCATGCTGGGCGCGAGCACCGATGGAGTCAATCCGTTTGGCAGCCAGAGAAGCACACATAGCACCTGGCCTGTGTTTGTGTGGATGTACAACCTTCCCCCCTAGTTGTGCATGAAGAGGAAGTACATTCACATGAGTATGCTAATTGAAGGACCGAAACAACCAGGGAACGACATCAATATGTATCTGGGGCTGCTGAAAGAGGAGCTTGACACGCTGTGGAAAACGCCAGCCAATACGTGGGACGCCGTAGAGAAAGAATATTTCCCTATGAGAGCCGCGCTGCTCACGACGGTGCACGACTATCTCGGTTACGGATATGTCGCAGGGTAGGTGGTCCACGGATTTTCTGGATGCGTCAGGTGCATGGATGACACAACGTATCGCCAGCTAGATAGAGATCCCGGGTCTTCGAAAACCATGTTCATGGGACATCGAAGGTGGCTTCGCGACGATGACCCGTGGAGAAAACGCAAGGATCTATTCGATGGTGAAACCGAACCCCGAGGACGCCCGCGTACGAGGAGCGGCGAGGAAATAGACGAGCTGTTGAAAAATTGGAAAGACTGCCCACTGCCAGGAAAGAAGCAAAAGGCGCCAGAGCCGGGAAAGAAGCGAAAGGCGCCAGAGCCGCTGCTGAAGGTATGGAAAACGAGGTCTGTTTTCTGGGACTTGCCGTACTGGAAGATCCACCGTGTGCCTCACAGCCTTGATGTCATGCATATCACGAAGAACGTGTGCGAGAGTCTGCTTGGTACCCTGCTCAACATGCCAGAGAGGACCAAAGATGGGCCGAAAGCAAGGGCAGACTTGAAATCAATGGGCATCAGGCAGGAGCTTCACGCTATATATGATGATGATGATGATGATGATGAGGCGAAGCAGGACACGGAAAGTCGTCGCAAAGGCAAAAAGGCCAAGACGACCGGAAATGACTACCCTCCCGCGTGCTTCACTCTAAGTCAGGAGGAGATCGAGCAGTTTTTCACCTGCCTCGTAGGAGTAAAACTTCCTTACGGTTACGCGGGGAAGATAAGCAGATACCTAGACCTAGCGAAGCTGAAGTTCAGCGGGATGAAGTCTCACGACTGTCACGTGCTGATGAAGCAGATACTTCCAGTTGCAATCCGTGGGATCATGGACGCGCACGTCCGTGAAACGCTATTTGGCCTATGCAACTTTTTCGTCGTATCTCTCGGAAGTCTGTTGGCGTGAGGCAACTCAGAAGGCTACAGGAAGAGATCGTGGTGATACTATGCGAGCTTGAGATGTACTTCCCGCCCGCATTCTTCGACGTTATGGTGCATCTGCTGGTCCATATCGTGGACGATATCATCCAACTCGGGCCGACGTTCCTGCACAGCATGATGCCGTTCGAAAGGATGAATGGTGTCATCAAAGGATACGTTCGCAACATGTCACGTCCAGAGGGAAGCATAGCCAGGGGCTTTCTGACCGAAGAGTGCATCTCCTACTGCACGAATTATCTGGGCATCGAGAACCCCGTTGGTCTGCCCGTCAACAGGCACCTCGGCAGGCTCGCTGGATGGGGTCACCGTGAGGGTCGCCGCGAAATGCATGTCGACTTCGAGGGTCGACTCGCCGACTTTGAAAGAGCAAACCTAGTCGCGCTACAACACATAGACGTGGTCGATCCTTGGGTGGTAGAGCACAAAACCTTTATTAAGAAGACGTACAATGACCGAGGCCAACAGAGGACGGACGAAGATATACTCAAAGAGCACAACTCATGTTTCACGCGTTGGTTCAAGCAGAAGCTTCTGTCGTACCCTTTACATGAGGATTCTTCCGCGGAAGAACAACTCATATTCGCCTTGTCACAGGGCGCCGAGCACAACCTGATGACCAATGAGGCGTACGATATCAACGGCTACACATTCTACACCGAGGCCAAGGACATGAAGAGCGATGGTTATCAGAACTCCGGGGTAACGATGGAATCCTACACCGGTAACGACAAGGACAGATACTACGGAAGGATCGAGGAGATCTGGGAGCTGAGCTACGCTGGAGAGAAGGCCCCGATGTTCCGTGTCAGATGGGCCGAGAGCGTCCTAAAAGAAGACCGGTATTTCACCACCATGGTTATACCCGAAGCCAAATCCAAGACCGCAGGCGCAAACGTCACCGCGAAAAATGAGCCATGGGTACTGGCTTCCCAAGTGGACCAATGCTTCTTCATTACCGACCCGTCAAAGCCCAGTCGTGTTGTCGTGAGGAGAGGCAAAAGGAAGATCATCGGAATGGATGGAGTAGCCAATGAGCAAGACTTCGACAAGTACGGCGACCCGAGAATCGAACATGACGACGATGATGAAGTAGCAGCATACACCACAAGAAGAAGCAGGACCACCCTACCTAAAGGACGTCCGTTCCACAGAAGAACTCCATTTGCGAAAAAGAAGGGCAAGAAGATTGTGAACAGATAGCTAGCTAAGATCGATTGTATTTAAATCGTAGCCTTCATTTCTCGATTGTATTTCATGGGCACTTTTTGAACTATCATGAATATTTTTAAATTTCATGGACACTCGATCTCGATCCCCCTCCATCTCGATCGCTATCCCACCTCGCCAGATCCGGTCCCCCTCGCCGCCGAGCACCCCCCGGTCCACCGGCCCCCCGCACCCCGCGCACCCTCCCCCGCTCCACCGACATTACTGTTTGATGATATTTTTTAAAAAAATATTACTGTCTTATAAAAAAATATTACTGTTATGATTTAAACAAGTTTGAACATATTTAAACACAAATAAATATCAAACAGCATTTTAAATGCATAAAAAAAATTGTGGAGCCTGGGAATCGAACCCAGGACCTCCTGGAGTGAGAACTGGCTGCTGACCAGTCGAGCTAGTAGAGGGAACTTGGTGTGGATCAGGTCAGGTGGAAGATAACCTGTTGGCTCGAGCAGAAATCAAAAAAAATACTAATGGCGCACCAGGGTGAGGTGCGCCATTAGTATGGATGTACTTATGGCGCACCGAGGGGTGGTGCGCCATTAGTATTGTGCTCTCGCACTCGATCCCCTTCCCCTCTCCTATCCCCGGCCCAAACCTATCCCCTCTCTCTCCCTCGCCCTCGCCCTCGATCCCCTTCCCCTCTCCTCTCCCGACGCGGCTGCCCCGCCGCCTCGACGCCGCCCCGTCGTCCTCGTCTCCGCCCCGACGCCCCGACGCCGCGATGCCGCCCTCTCCTCTCCCGACGCCGCTGCCCCGACCTCCTCCTCGCCCCTCGACGTCGCCCTCGATCCCCTTCCCCTCTCCTCTCCCGACGCCACCGCCCCGTCGTCCTCGTCCTCGCCCTCCTCCTCGTCCGCGCCACCGCCGCGCCGCTCCGACCTCCTCCTTGTCCCCTCCGGCCTCCTCCGCCTCCTCAGGTACTGCCCCCACCTCTCCCTCCCCCTCCGGCCCCCTCCTTCCCCTTTGTAAATTTTAGGGTGTACGGTTTGCAAATTTTAGGGTTAGGGCAGTAAATTTTAGGGCAAATCTAGCACAGTTAGCAAAGTTAGAAATCTTTTAGGAAATTAGGGTAGTAGCAAAAATAGTAGCAATTTAAAAAAACAGTACCAAAAAAATTAGGTATAAAAACAGTAGCAAATAAAAAATATTAGCAAATATAGCTAGGGTAATTTTGTTTAGGTATAAAAAACAGTAGCAATTTTAAAAGAATAGTAGCAATTTTAAAAATAGTAGCAAAAAAATTAGGTATAAAAACAGTAGCAAATATAGCTAGGGAAATTTTGTTTAGGTATAAAAACAGTAGCAAATAAAAAAAAGCAGTAGCAAATTAAAAAAACAGTAGCAAAAAATTATGTATAAAAACAGTAGCAAATATAGCTTTATGATTATCAGATGTGTTCTCTTTATGATTCTCTATTTTTATTCTTCATATTTCGTTAATGAGTTTAGCTCTTGAGCTGAAGTTATTGAGTTTTCGTTGCTGTGGTTTAGAGATGATTCAAATTCTGGAAATTATTGGCATTGAAGTACCATTGATTGCCTCACCACTAGCAGAATTATGTATTCAGTCTATCCTATGTCAGTCCATATAGGTCTAGCTATACAAATTCTTCACTTTTATTGTTTTGGAATTAGCTTCTATGGAGTTCTCTTTGTTTCCCAACAGGGTTCGTGGTGCCATGACATTCTCATGTGTATGTTCCTAATACAACAATCTGTCTCTGAACTTCGCTTTTGGACTCCTGAGTACATTTTGTTTGGGAACTGCATACTATGTTTGATTTAAATGGAGCTCCCATGCGTAGAAGACCTCTTGGAGTATCAACTTAGCTCTAGAATCAACCATATTTTTTCTGACACGTACAGCAGGGATACTCCCTGCTCCCAACATAAATTTTGTTCATGTAAGTAAAACCAGCATACTGCAAAACTCCACAGTTGCCGCAAGGTTAACAAGTGTAGGTTTGAAACAGAGGAAAGGGTGGAAAATTAGATTAGGTAAAACCTTGTGGCACTATACCTTGATCATTCTATAGCACTAGTGCAGCATCTGGCCCAAGTATTTTGAGGAGTCTACAAGGTAAAATGTGTTTAACTTGTAGCTTCTAGCTTAAGTGAGTAGCCAATACTGTAGTGAGTAGCTTAACTTGTTTAAGTACTGCCAGTTAGTAGTACTGCTAGTGAGTAGATGAACTCCATTTAACTAGCTCAATTGAGTTTCAGTTGTGTAGTGAAGTTCTTCTATTTTGTATGATGCGGTTCACGCTTAAACTAGCCATTTATGCTCATGTTGCTTGTAGTGTTTTGTCCAAAATGTTGAATGATACTGCTTGGAGATGCATATATTGTTTCACCTCTTCACATGCCAATGTATTTTCCATGTTGTGATGGAGGCCTTTTTTGCCTTGTCCACCCGAGAGGCCCTTGAGTTTGCCGGAATGTCGATTAACTTCCGTTCCGGCAAATTCGGGTACTCCATTGTCCTATTTTCAGCAAAGGTCATGCTGAAATTTTCCGTGAATTTTAGCATGACTTTGCTAAAAATAGGACATATGGGGTACTTGTGACTAATGCATGGGCCGGGGTATCTTAGTAGTTAATTAAGTAGGATCAAGTGCCCCGGCGTACTTGTGACTAATGCATGGCTTTTAGGGTGCCTCGGTGTCGATAAAAACCGAAATGATGAAAGCTTAGGCTTTTAGGGTGCCTCGGCGTCGAAAAACCCTCAATGATAAAAGCTTAGATTTTAGGATGCCTCGGTGTCGACAAACCCTAAATTATGAGACCATGATCTTGTTCCTTTACAATAACCAACTTTTTGACCAAACTTTGTTCCTATTTAGAGAGAAACATGGCCAACAACGATGAGGCCGGGGGTTCGGGCGTCAAGGCATTCTGGAAGCTGTCCCGGGAGATGGAGGAACAACCTCACTTCTATGAGGACGCCGCCTTCCCCACCGATCCTGAGACCACTGATGGTACCGCCGAGGATGACCCCACTGATGCCACCACTGATGGTGCCGCCGAGGATGCCACCACTGATGATGGCGGCGCACGCACAGATGGCAGCCAACCGAAGAGGCAACGGAAGGACCGGCGCCCGACTGTGCTCCGCACCCTCAAGGAGGAAGTTACTGAAGTGGACTCCGACGGGAATCCAACGGCGCCCGAACGAATAGTCAAGGGGAACTCGCTTCAGCTCGGGTGCATTCTCCGGAGCACCGTCTCGATCAACACCGAGAACCTGAGGCATCCTGACCGAGGGAATTTGCGCAACCTCCGCTTCACGAAGCTGCACGAACGATACAAGTTCCCCGCTGAATTTGAAAACACAAGCCTCAAAGGGAATAAAGTGAACAATGCTGCCCTCACGAATATGAGCAAGGCCCTGTCTACTTGGAAAAGCGATGTGAAGAGAATGATCGAGAAAGGTGAGAGTTATGAGAAGATCAAGGAGAAAAATCCTTCGATCACCGAAGATGAGTACAACGACTTCAAGATCAATTGCTCGAGCACCGCAAACTCCGAATGAAGTAAGTGGGGGAAAGAAATGCGGGAGCTGAACTTAGGGGAACACAAACTCGGTCCCGGCGGTTACAGAGTGGCGGAGCCTATATGGGACAAGGAGGAGGCGGACCGTGCCGAGCAAGGCCTACCGCCCCTCTTCGATAAATACGGTGACAAGCAGACCAGGAACTTTGTCAGGGCCCGGTACAAGAAGGACCCGAAAACAAAGGAGCTTACCACGGATCCGAAGACCAGGGCGCTTGAGCTTGTTCTGGTAAAGAATACACCCCCGCGTAATTAGCTCCATATGGTTGCATTCTAATTAATGAAGCCAAATTTCAAAATGGTTCACATTCCTTCCGCAGGCGACTGAAAGCAGTAGCGCGGGGTCGACTAAGAGCAACCCTTGGGACACCACTCTAAATAGGGCGTTGAATGTAATGAAGAACAAGGATAAGCTCAGTAAGCCGACGTCAGCTGGTCGTGTGGCCGGCAAAGGCTTGTCGACAAAATGGTCGTCATACTATAACACTGGTGGGCGAAAGGAGAAAAAGACCAGCTCGGAAAGCCAGGCGCGCGAGGTTCAAGAACTCAGGGCACATGTGGCGCGGATTCCAGAGATTGTCCAAGAGCAAGTGCAACAACAACTCGGAGCGACGATCACCGCCATTGTGCCTACCTTGATCCAGGGGATTAGTGCGTGGATTGCGGGCGGCCAACAGGGGCCGCCCCCGATTCCTAGCTTCACGGCCAGCAACTCGCAGAACGCGATGGCGGGACCATTGGTGTCTCCGGCGGAGGCGGCATTGGTGTCTCCGACGCCGGCACGGGAGCTTAATGCACCCGGGTGTACGCCGGCCGGCACCTCTGCAGCAAGCGGCCCCTCCGTCAACTGCACGCCCGCCGTTGGCGGTGCCTCGACATTAGCCGAGCTCGACGCCATCATCACGGTAACTAATTAAGCCTCTCTCGGCCGAGGACTTCATCTCCTTGCCTTTGACTGGGCATCCCTAACGCCCTACATGTTTTCGCAGGGCGCCGCCGACGTTCCGTGCACTCTCCTGCACTTCGTGAACAACGAGTTGGTCGATGTCGCCAAGGGCAAAATCGTTCAACCGGGCAACCCCTTGTTCCACGGTACCCAGATGCCACCCAACTTGTTTAGGGTTCAACTGGTTCGGGTGCTGCCAGGCTGCGACGAGTTGTTACCTCCGATTCGACCCATCGGGGCCGACGATGATGACGTGATGACCCTCAGCGCCTGCCTGAGTTGGCCCCTGCTTTGGCCGAAGAGCCAGATTCGTTTGGGGGCGGGGGACACCACCCCAAAGACAACACCGCCAGTCATGTCGGCGCCAAGTCGGCCCCATGGCAAGACCGCCGCAACGGTGCCGGACATCCCTATGCCACTAGATCCAAACATGCATATGGCACAGGATCAGAACGACGACGACGATACATTTGCCAACGTCGATTAGTACTTTGCCGATCATGGGGACGGTGGCGACTTCATGTGGCCTCCTTCTCAAGAACCCAACCCAACAAAAGACGTGTGCGATCTAGCTGGTACCGCGGAGAAGCCAAGTTGCAACAGGCGTCGTCTGCAGTTCAGCTCTCAGGAGACGCCTCCAGCTGCCGACTTCACCGAGCCTCAGATAGGCGAGGTGCGAAATATGATCAGCCCCAACACACTCAAGAAGGCGGTCTGTGAGCAGAACTCGGTCCCATTACAGGAGAAGAAGAAGGCACGCAAAAGAAAGACTAACAAGGGTGCGGGCCAGCCGGCACCGAGTACGATCCGTGCTCAGGACGGGCCACCTTCAACTGCGGATATCTCGAGGAGGGTGCATGTGGCGAGTAGGCCGATGCTACCGAGAAATATGCTCGATGCTGCAACCGGTGCTATGCGGAGTCTGCATGACAGTGTTCTTTCTTTGGAGAAGCGGCGTCTCGGAGAGAAGGATGTGGCATACCCGGTTTTCGCGGCCAAGGTGCCAGAGGGCAAGGGCTTTGTGGATAACTCCATCGGGGGTACGATCGTCCTGTGGTTTGATGACATCCACGCTATGTTGAACCTTCATCCGCTGCACTACACCTTCGTTCGGCTATTTTCGCTGAGTATGGAGATGCGGATCATTCGCGACAAGACCCCGGACATCGTGATAGTCGACCCCTTCTACATGCGTGCCAAGATCTTGGGCAGCGCTGGGGACCGGCAAGTAGCGAGTTCTTACCTCGAAGGCGTCCTTCTGGCAAACCAAGATAAGGATAACTTCCTCGTGCCTTACTTTCCCGAGTAAGTCCTCCCCTCAACCGCCCCGTAACATATGAATTCTTAGATTTCGATCATTTTTCTTTTAACATTCCGTGTTTTCTGCAGTGACACACATTGCACGCTCATCCTCCTAAGCCCCAAATATTCCATGGCCACGTATTTTGACCCGGACCGTCAGTCGAACGTAGACTACACAAATGTCAAGAAGGTTCTTGATGATGTTCTCCCTGGCTACGTCAAATCTGGAGGCACCTTCACCAGGCCTATTCGTAAGTACGGCAAGCACGTGTTCTCCCACAATACGACGTTCTGCTGCGTCAAGCAGCCGCCTGGCGGTCAGAAGGGTGCCTACTACGCCATCCATCACATGCGGGCGATCGTACGGGACCATCATCAACTTCTGCTACCGAGTAGACTCAAAGTTTGGGCCGCGAGCGTGTCGGCAATCCAGGACGCGGACATCAGACAAGAATTCTTTCGCATCCAGTCGGAGTTTGCGGAAATCATCCATCAAGATGTCCTTCGTTCCTCGGGGCAGTTCTACCTCAGAAATCAACCGTCCAACAGTGACATCGACACAATCCTACAAATGCAGGCTGACAACGCCCGTTGTTTCATGACTCCCACGATAGACGGCGGCTTCATCCACGCTCCGGTCCCTTGAGTCAAGTCGAAAGCAGTGATGCTGTGTCTAGTTCTGAAACATCGATTGGCTCATGTTGTAATTAAACTTTAATGAACTTGTAGTATGTCTCTTTGGTTTCGAGAGTCCTTCAACTTAGATGTAATCGATGCTATTAATGTCTTGCTTTTCTCTTCCGATCGTTCTGTTGCATACTTATATATTGCTTATGTATTGTCTGTGAATTGGTACTAACGTTTCGTTTGGCTACTGCATAGCGAGAGAGGGGAGGGAGCGTTGGAGGAACCGGATGAAGACGAGTTTCATCGTGATGATGCTCATCGTGATGACCACAGCTCTCTTCTATGTGATGGTAGTTTAGATGATCGATATCGACTTGTAATGTGAAGACAAACTCGCGGTCTCGAGACTTGTAATATAATGTTCTATCTTTGTTCGGTCTTTTCAATTCGGAGACTAATATGATGAATTGTATTCGGAGACTAAAATGATGAATTGTATTCAGAGACTAATCTTCTATTGTATTCGATGAATCTGTTGTTGATGTGTGCTGTCTATATTTTGTCCAATTATACATTTTGTAACCTGTGCAAAAAACAGAAAATTAAAAAAAAACCCTAATATTCATACTAATGGCGCATCACATCATAGTGCGCCATTAGTATGCCAAAGGATACTAATGGTGCATCACTAAACAGTGCGCCATTAGTATGCCGAAGTTACTAATGGCGCATCCTGTTGTTGTGCGCCATTAGTATGCCAAAGCACCTGGGTATACATGGCCCCCTGGGAGGCATACTAATGGCGCACTGTTGTATATACTAATGGCGCATCTGGGGTGCGCCATTAGTATACCAGATACTAATGGCGCACCAGTGGTGCGCCATTAGTAAAATATACTAATGGCGTGCTACTAATGGCGCACCACTAATGCGCCATTAATGGCCAAATTAGGTGCGCCATTAGTAGGCCTTTTCCTAGTAGTGAGGCCACGGTGCGCCATTAGTGTAGGCCACTGGTGCGCCATTAGTATAGGCCACGGTGCGCCATTAGTATTTTTGAATTTTGAAGGCGGGAAAATAGTAGTGGCGCACCGTCTAACCCCCACCGTGCGCCATTGCTATTTTTGAATTTTGAATTTGGATCTGGATTGCGATTTTTTTGCCCATTTTTTGCTTGTTTTTTTGCTTTTTTTTTGCACGAAAGTTTTTCAAATTTTGTTCTCGTTTTTGGATCTTGTACGTTCTTTTGCCGTGTTCTTTTGCCGGAGAGGAGGGCCGAGGTCACCAGAGAGGAGGAGGAGGAGGTCACCGGAGAGGCGCTCGCCTACATCGCCGGAGAGGAGGAGGAGGTCGCCGGAGAGGAGTTCACCGGAGCACCGGAGAGGAGGAAGGAGAAACCGTGAGGGGAGGGGAGGAGAGGAGGGAGGAGGAGCTCACCGGAGAGGAGGGAGGAGGAGATCACCGGAGAGGAGGGAGGAGAAACCATGAGGGGAGGGAGGAATGGAGGGAGGAGGAGGTCGCCGGAGAGAAGGAGGAGGAGGTCGCCGGAGAGGTGGAGGACGAGGTCGTCGGAGAGGAGGAGCCGAGTATGGTGGAGGAGAGAAGGGGAGATGGAGTGGAGGAGAGGAGGAGATGGAGTGGAGGAGAGGTGGAGTGGAGGAGAAGAATGAAGAGGTAAGGAGGAGAGGACCACGCCGAGCCATATATACGGCATAGTAATGGCGCACCGTGGGCAGGTGCGCCATTACTAACTTTTTTTATTTTTTTGATTTATTTTGAATTTTGAAGGCGGGAAGATAGTAATGGCGCACCATGGGCAGGTGCGCCATTAGTAAGTTTGAACTTTTTTGAATTTTTTTGCCTCTCCAAATCTTAAAAGCCCCGTATCTTTTTTCTGTTAGGTTTTTGAGGATTTTGAAAATGTTTAACGGGGTTCCCCCGGTTAAATTTGGATGTAACTTTTCGAGTAGATGATTTTTCATATAAAAAACTTTTTCATCCGAGTTCGTATGCAAAAGTTATGCCCATTTTACAAATTCTCGAGAGATTTTGCAAAAAAGTCGAAAATTCATGTTTGTAAATTTTGCTAACAACTAGACCACATATCACATGGGAATCTTATTTTCTTTTATTTTTTTTGGCATTTCTATCATTTTCTTCTATTTTTTTAAAACTGAAAAGGCGGTCCAGGGGGGTGCATTCGGGGGAATGTTTGGGCCAAACTACTAATGGCGCACTACACCCACGGTGCGCCATTAGTAGTTTAAAAAATAAAATAAAATAAAAATTTGATAAAAAAATTGAAACATATTTACTAATGACGCACCGTAGGAGTGGTGCGCCATTACTAGTTTAACTAGTAATGGCGCACTATTCCCTGGTGCGCCATTAGTAGTTTTGAAAAAGAAAATTTACTAATGGTGCACCGTGGATGTGGTGCGCCATTAGTATTTGCACACTAATGGCGCACCAACACACGGTGCGCCATTACTATTTAGTAATGGCGCACCACATGCATAGTGCGCCATTAGTGTCCATATTGGCTATAGCTGTTTTTGTAGTAGTGGGTGGGCACGGGTAGCTAATCCGATCTTCCTCATTTTGTTCTTCGCTCTTCTTATCATCTTTTTCATCCAGTGAGCTCGCAGTTTCATCAATTTCTTCTTCCAAAGACTCCTGCAAAATATTAGTCTCTTCTTGGACAGCGGAGACTTTCTCAATAAATTCATTAATATCGGAATTAAATTTATAATTATCATAGCAATATTTAAGGATAGCAAAATTTTCAGGTCTATAAACTGAATCATCAAAATCTTCAAACTTTTCAAACCCCCATTCAATTTCCTAAGCACCCTTAAAAGCAACAAATTCTTCTATTTGTTCCACATCATAGTTATCATATATACCTCTAGCATAAGAAGCCAAGGTTTCATTATCATTAAATTCACATATAAAGGGAAGATGTGGAGCATTCATCCTAGAGCAACAAGCATAATCATATCTCTGACATAAATCCCAAGCATACCAATGCAACATATGAATTTGATCCCATAAAAGTTTCCCTTTTTGTGTCAAGCGATCCCTAAAATATTCACGTTGATCCAACGTTACTCCCATTATCAAGTTGAATGGGGTTTTCTCAGGATTATCAAAGTAGTGCATAATATTTTTTACATAACGAGCATCGAGGGTTTTAGGAGGTTCCCCATATCCATGAGTAGCAAGTACCACTAATTTTTTTGGTGTTTCGTGTTCCATATCCAACACCAAAGATAGAGAACAACTTAGAACAAGAAATAAAAACTACTTAGTGATAAAGCAAACAAGCACACACGAGAATATTCACCCCACAGTATTGCTCCCCGGCAACAGCGCCAGAAAAAGGTCTTGATAACCCACAAGTATAGGGGATCAATTGTAGCCTCTTTCGATAAGTAAGAGTGTCGAACCCAACGAGGAGCTAAAGGTAGAACAAATATTGCCTCAAGTTCTATCAACCACCGATACAATTCTACGCATGCTTGACATTCGCTTTACTTAGAACAAATATGAAACTAGAAGTACTTTGTAGGTGTGATAGGATAGGTTTGCAAGATAATGAAGAGCACATAAATAAAATATAGGGCCTGTTTAGGTAAAGACGCATCTAAATTAGTTTTAGTAGAGAGGTTTTGCCAACAAGAAAGTTATTTGTCACTAGGCAATCGATAACAAGTACCGGTAGTCATTCTTGCAACTTTATATGAGGGAGAGGCATGAGCTAACATACTTTCTCTATTTGGATCATATGCACTTATGATTGGAACTCTAGCAAGCATCCGCAACTACTAAAGATCATTAAGGTCGTGAAACCTAACCATAGCATTAAGTATCAAGTCCTCTTTACTCCCATACGTCATACCCCAGTTACTCGGGTTTAAGTTTCTGTCACTCTCGCAACGCACCGTAAGCGAACCATGAACATACTGCAACACCCTACAGTGAGGGCCCCTCACGTTTGCGCGAGACGGAGGGCACCGTTGGACAGCACCATAAATAAAATATACAATCATACCAATCAATATCACGATTAACCCACATGACAAAACGGATCTACTCAAACATCATAGGATAACCATAGATCATTGGGAAATAATATATGGAGTTGAGCACCATGTTTAAGTAGAGATTACAGTGGGGGGAAGAGGTGTTACACTGCTGCATAGAGGGGGAGAAAGTTGGTGTGGATGGTAGCAAGATTGTTAATGTAGATCGCCGTCACGATCCTAGCCCCGGCGGAACTCCAACGCCACCGGGAGAGAGGGGGAGAGAGGCCCCCTTCTTCTTCTTCCTTGGCCTCCCCCATAGATGGGAGGAGGGTTCCCCTCTGGTCCTTGGTCTCCATGGAGGTGGAGGGGCGGGAGCCCCTCCGAGATTGGATCTCCCTCTCTGTTCTCTTCTGTTTCACGTTCTCTAGATATGACCAAAACCGTTTCTTATATTCCGGGAGATCCGTAACTCCGATTGCGCTGATATTTGAACACGATTTTCCCCGGATGTAAGCTTCCTTATGCCCGAAAGAGCTCCAACCGACGTACGAGGTGGGCACAACCCACCACAGCACGCCTGGCTCCTCTGGCGCGCCCTAGTGGGTTGTGCCCACCAGGGGCCTCCGTTTGCAGTGATTCCAACTCCCAAAAAATCACATATATTCCAAAATAATTCCCCGTGAAGTTTTATTGCATTTGGACTTCGTTTGATATGGATACTCTGTGATACAAAAAACATGCAGAAAACAGGAACTGGAACTGGGCACTAGATCAATAGGTTAGTCCAATGAATCATATAAAAAGGTGCCAAAAATATGTAAAACTTGTATAATATTGGCGTGAAACAATCAAAAATTATAGATACGACGGAGACATATCACCACCCCAGTATATCGAGCCTATATCGAGGTGCTGGTTACGTAGAACAAATTTCCTGGAGTCCGTGCTCAGCCCTGCTCTATCTCTCTTCTCAGCCAGCCAGCAGACGCGCGGAGCCCATCGTCCGTTTGCTCACATGCGGTCCAACATGTCAGTGAAAACGCAAGAGGACCCACTGAACTTACAACTCTTTCACCTTGACGTGCTGGTGATGAAAAACAAATCTAATAAAGATCTTCGGTGGCCGCTTTTGGATTTACTCAGGAGTAGTAAGATTCTATTTATAGTTTAACCCAAGATGCACATCATGTGGCTTCAACTACCACACCATTTTCTTGCATGACAAGACGTGGATGTTGGATGTCCCACATGTCGGCAAAAGGAGGAAGAACTCGACCAGATCTTCTCCACATTTAGACCGGAGGAGTAGGAAACACGGCAAGCCCTGTGCCTACATCATACTACGTACAAGCCCACCTCACGCTATCACCATATTTCTCTGCCTCTGTGTTACACCTAGCTCTAGTTGATCTAACTATAACTAACTATTGGTTGGCTCTATGTGATGTGGCAACTTCATACTACTACGGATGCTGGCTATACTACTACAGCACTAACACTCCAAGAAGTGAGTCGAAAACCATTTACAAATTGAGTTTATGACATGCATATGCAAATGTACCATTCATTACATACAACAATTCATCAACACACAACGAGAACGAGGATACATGTTGGATTATAGATTAGTTCCAACAAAACATTCTAGTAAATACTAAAGTTTTCATCACACAACAAATAACAAGCAATGAAATGAACTTTAGCTCAACCAATCCTCGGCTTTGGAAACACTTTTTTTGAACCAGAAGTGATTCTCTAGGAAGGGCCAGCTATTGTCAATCTCGAGACCAACGCAGGATTGATCATCGAGGCTGAAGCGGCCTATATCAGGACACATATTGTGATAGCCACGGTAGGGAACCATAGCAATGTCCGAGGTATAGATACAATTGCTTCTCATAAATGGTAGTAACTTTGTGTCAATAGCAGCTGGATCGCCTTTCACCATCATTGGATAGTTTTGTCCAAGGAAGAGCGAGTTTCCTCCAAGACTATCAATACTAAACCAGGGAGAAGGTGTCGGCACTAGCACACTAGTATCCATCCCGAATACCCTGCAACGGATGTTGGAATAGTTCCGGAGAGTGTGACCATGCGAGACAACACCTACTTCCTTAGTAACATCAGCAGTGCCCTATATACAGACAAGAAGAGGTGATCCATCGGAATAAGTTGCCAGGCGCCACTGAGTATATGGGTCCTCATGCTCGTGATCATCATCACCGTCATCTCCCCCTTGGTTATAAAATTTTTCAAGTATAGGTGGTGGACTGTTCACAGGACCTTGGAAACACAAGAAGGTTAATTAGTAAAGGGAAACTAGCTAACCCGCATCCATGTGGATGAAACAATTATAATTATGGTGGAAGACAAACGTACCGAATGCATAAGGATTCCATGCAAAAACAGTGCCACGAGTGGTGGAAGCAAACACAAGACCCTCGTATTGAATTGCATCATAGTACACATCCGTGTATAGAAACTGATTTTTGAGCAATATTCATCCAGTCGAACTATGAAGGAAGGCAACAAGCTTGTAAAAGATAGCAACAACTCCATAGTCCGTGTAATCCCAAGAGCGGTCGGGAACTCGACAAATTGCTATCTTCTGTAGATGACAGTCACCATGATCGTAGTTGAACGTACGTAGAATACCGGTGTGCTCAACCTCTGGGCAGTCTGAGATTTTTGGAAGTGGAACCCGGTGACGAGTGTACACATTCACAAGTTCCCACTCGCAGTTGTACCCAATATAAACAACCCAATCTCCATTTGCGCCTGCCCAAGCCTTACCCTCAAGCGATGGAATCTTAACATCACACGTATCATTATCAAGTGGCATCAATTTGCACAAGGCGAGGCCTCCGTCGTCCGTGCACCAGTCAGCAGGGTCACGACGAAGAAGATAGGGGGGATTAAACCGCTCCTGGACCCTTGGGTTCCTTGTAATGATGTTATTAGTTGAGTCGAGGATGGTCTTGAATGAACCTGCCATGCTAGCTGAGGTGATGACGTCGCACCGATCAATGAGTTCCTCCACCACATCATCTTTCAGATCGGGGCAAGAATAACAGGGTCGTTTCCGGCCTGTTCCCTCCATGGAGAAGATGATCGAACAATGGCAGAAGGAAGGGTGAAGGCAAATGGAGGAGGGAGGAAGAGTGTGCAACAGTAGTTCCAAATTGAGAGGGAAAGGCGGAGAGTCGGTGGACGGTTGCCATGGTACAGGAAGAGGCGCCCCGGCCTACACAGACGTCCGTTCGGAAATTGCACAAAAGGACTCGCCGTCGTCACTGACATGTTGGAACGGGACCACATGTCAACGAAGAGGATAGTGGGGAGGGGACGGTTGCCACAGAGGTCACACACTGACGAGAAGGCCGTCCTGTCAGACCTAGCGCCCGCGCGGGATGGCTTCCATCCTCCACACGAGCGAAGCCACTTCGCACCCCCACACGGTTGGTCCGCCACGCCGCTAGGCCAACTCCAGCGCGTGCAGCTCGGACGCGCGCACGCTCAGCACCCTTTCCCTCGACGCCCCGGAGCTACCCAACCACGGCTACGTGTTTTGTGCACCCGACGGCCGGATTTGGAGCGGATCCGGTCGGGCTTGAGCTCGCCCGGCTGTGGCAGGCCACGCCGCGCCATGGACTGGCCGGGCACCGGGGTGGAAGGCCCAGGCAAGGCCGCAAGGCCGCATGCAGGTACTGACTCCTCCTCTAGCCGCTCGGATTTACACCGTCGGCGGTCCACCGGCAGATACATGAATGGCAGTCGGCCGGGCTTGGTGCTGGCCCAAAAGCTCACCGGCGCACCGTTGCCACTCATTACGTGCGACGACTGCCAAAATAAGGTTTTGCACCGCGTGTCTACAACGCCGGAACATCCCGGATGGGTTTTCATCAAGTGCTCAACCGATGGGGTATGTGCTACTTTAACTTCGGCTGTGCTCTCGGATTAGACTAGTTGTGCTAATTAAAATTTTATTGTGTAGAATGGATGGAAGTTTTGGTATTGGGAAGAAGAGTACATCAATATATTTATAGAGCGCAATTTAGTAGATGTTCGTGCACTTTTAGCTAGCATAGAGGTTAGAGATGAGACTAGTGCACTTATTGATAGAATAGAGTCTACTTCTTTACACTCGAAGAAGAAAGAAGCATGCAAGATCGGGCCTCCGTAGATCAAGAATGAATGCATCGAGAAGGCACTAATCCAACTTATAGGAGCAGTTATGGAAGTTGGATCTCTTCTAAAATGTATTCTTGTGGTTCTTGTTTTCTTTGGTCTTGCTTTTCTAGTCAAAATTTGGTGATGTATTTCCATGTACCAAAAATCAGTGATGAAAAAAAGATATGTGTTTGCAAAGAAAAGAAAAACGTACGCGGCCGGGATGCGTCCGCGCGTTCGGTGCACGACCACTGCATCCGACAAATGGCCCGTACACTGATACGTCTCCAACGCATCTACTTTTTCTCACGCTTTTCCTCTTGTTTCAGACTCTAATTTGCATGATTTGGATGAAACTAACCCCAGACTGACGCTGTTTTCAGCAGAACTACCATGGTGTTGTTTTTGTGCAGAAATGAAAGTTCTCAGAATGGAAAGAAACTTTCTGAGTATTTCTTATATCAATAATAAGGATTTTTGGAGCCAAGACCCACTAGAGAGGGGCCCCTGGGTGGGCACAACCCACCAGGGTGCGCCCCCCTCTCCTCGCTCGCCCAGGTGGGTTGTACCCACCTGGTGGCCCCGCTGACGACCCCCTGATACTATAAAATCAAATATTTCCAGAAAAATAATCAGGGAGGAAGAATTATCACGATCCACGAGACGGAGCCGTCGACAGGCCCCGTTCTTCCTCGGGAGGACAGATCTGGAGTCCGTTTGGGGCTCCGGAGAGGGGGATATTCGTTCTTCGTCATCACGAACCCATCTCCATCGCCAATTCCATGATGCTCCTACCGGGAGTGAGTAATTCTTTTGTAGGCTCGCTGGTCGGTGAGGAGTTGGATGAGATTCATCATGTAATCGAGTTAGTTTTGTTAGGGCCCGATCCCTAGTATCCACTATGTTCTTAGATTGATGTTGCTATGCTTAATGCTTGTCACTTTGGGCCCTGGTGGCATGAACTCAGATCTGAACCATTTATGAATTCATCATTATATCCATGTTTTAGATCCGATCTTGCAAGTTATAGTCACCTACTACGGTTATGATCTGACAACCCCGGAGTGACAACAACCGGGCCCACTCTCGGTGATGACCGTAGTTTGAGGAGTTCATGTATTCACTATGTGTTAATGCTTTGTTCTGGTTCTCTATTAAAAGGAGGCCTTAATATGCCTTAGTTTCCAATATGGACCCTGCTGCCACGGGAGGGTAGGACAAAAGATGTCATGCAAGTTCTTTTAATAAAGCACGTATGACTATTTACGGAATACATGCCTACATTATATCGATGAACTAGAGCTAGTGCCGTATCGCCCTAGGTTATAACTGTCACATGGTGAGTGTCATCCAACAAGTCACTGATCCAATGCCTATGAAATTGTCCTATTTGATCTTGCTGCGTTACTATTGCTATCATAACTGTTACACTTGCTACAAATTACTGCTATCACTGTTACTGTTACTATTGCTGCTATCACTACTATCAAACTACTTTGCTACTGATCACTTGCTGCAGATAATTAATCTCCAGGTGTGGTTGAATTGACAACTCAACTGCTAATACCTTCAAATATTCTTTGGCTCCCCTTGTGTCGAATCTATAAATTTGGGTTGAATACTCTACCCTCGAAAACTGTTGCGATCCCCTATACTGGTGGGTTATCAAGACCTTTTTCTGGCGCCGTTGCCGGGGAGCATAGCTATATTTGTTGAGCCACTTGGGATTATAATCATATTATCACTATGAAGAATATGAAGGATCCAAAGCCTAAGATATTTCCATAGAGTACGAGGGGAGGTAAGAAACTGCCATCTAGTTCTGCTTTAGATTCACCTTCTGTTATGAGTAAACTTGCAACACCACCACATGCTATTAATGCTGATATGTTGCAAGTTATTGATGATGCTACTTCTACTATTAATGATGCTTATGATGATGCTAGTACCTTGCTTGATAATGATGATGTGCCACTTGGTGATTTTCTTGATAAACAAATTCCTAGAGTAATACAACATGATGTTGTTGAATCTGATGATGAGCTTGAAACTGAAACTCTTGAAGCACCTTCTTGAACTAGCCTTCCTAGATATGAATTGCCTAAGGTACCGGAAGGTTATGTTATGAGTGAAGAAGAAACTAGAGATATTCTTGCTTGCAATGATAGAGATGATCTAGAGAAATTACTATGCAAGTACAAAGAAAAATCTCTGAATGCTAGAATGAAATGTGATCCTAAGTTTGCTACTTCACCTATCTGTATTGCTGATAAGGATTATGAATTCTCTATCGACCCAGAGTTAATTACTTTGGTTGAATCTGATCCTTTCCATGGTTACGAAACTGAAACTGTTGTGGCACGTCTTACTAAGTTGAATGATATAGCCACCCTTTTTACTCATGATGAGAAAACTTGCTATTACTTTATTCTCAAATTATTTCCTTTCTCATTAAAGGGCGATGCTAAAGGTTGGTACAACACTCTTGCTCATGGTTGTGTGTGTAGTCCCCAGGATATGGTTTATTACTTCTCTGCAAAATATTTTCCTGCTCATAAGAAACAAGCTGCCTTACAGGAAATATTTAACTTTGTGCAAACTAAAGAAGAAAGTCTCCCACAAGCTTGGGAGAGGCTTTTCCAGTTACTTAATGGTTTGCCTGATCATCCTCTTAAGGAAAATGAAATACTTGATATCTTCTATAATGGACTAACCGATGCTTCTAGGGACTTCCTAGATAGTTGTGCTGGTTGTGTTTTCAGGGAACGAACTGTGGGACAAGCTGAAGAATTATTGAATAACATATTGCAAAATTATGATGATTGGACTATTCCTGATCCACTTCCTAAACCCACTCTGAAGAAGAGGGGTATATTATATCTCAGTCCCGAAGATATGCAAGAGGCAAAGAAATCTATGAAGGAAAAAGGTATTAAAGCTGAGGATGTTAAAATTTTACCTCCTATTGAAGAAATACATGGGCTTAATACACCACCGCTGCCTAAGGTGGTAGAGGTAAATTATTTAGTGAAGTTCCATGAAAATGACAATCCTCACAATATGCATCCTAGCCTATGCCTTTATGAGTTTGAAAACTATATTAGAAAACAAGATCACTTCAATGCAAATGTTATGAAACAATTAAAATATAATTCTGATATGATTGCTCGCTTGAGTGACTTGTTATTTAGAATCTCAAATGATGTTAGAGGTGTTGGAGAACATGCTTCTATGGTTCAAACTCAGTTAGAACAAGTTGCTAAAGCACAAAGACAATTACTTGATGAAATGAATCATAATATGCATGACTTTGCCGCTAGAGTTGCAACTAGAGGATGTAAAATGACTCAGGAACCAGTTTATCCTGAGGGACACCCAAAAAGAATTGAACAAGATTCACAAAGAAATAACACTAGTGCACCTAGTCCTTCTAGAAAGAAAAACAAAAATGATAGGACTTTGCACACTTCTAGTGAACCTGAAATAGAGAAACCTCCTGATAATGATAATGAAACTTCTATCTCTGATGCTGAAACTCAATCTGGTAAGAACACTCGCCCAGTGATAATGAAAAATATAATGATGAGGTTCATGAAGACACTCAACCAAATGATAAGGAACTAGATAATGATGTTGAGATGGAACCACCTGTTGATCTTGATAACCCACAACCTAAGAATAAAAGGTATGATAAAAGTGACTTTGTGGCTAGAAAACACGGTAAAGAAAGAGAACCATGAGTTCAAAAACCTATGCCTTTTCCACCCAAGTCAACTAAAAAGAAAGATGATGAAGAATTTGAACGCTTTGCTGAAATGCTGAGGCTAGTCTTTTTGCGCACTCGCTTGACTGATATCTTGAAAATGCCTCCTTATGAAAAATACATGAAAGACATCATCACTAATAAGAGAAAAATACCGGATTCTGAAATCTCCACCATGCTTGCTAATTATACTTTCAAAGATGGAGTACCTAGAAAACTTGGAGATCCGGGAATACCAACTATACCTTGCTCTATTTAAAAGAATTATGTGAAAACTGCTTTGTGTGATTTAGGAGCTGGTGTTAGTGTTATGCCTTTCTCTTTACATAAAAGACTTGACTTGAATAAACTCACACCTACGGAAATATCTTTGCAAATGGCTGACAAAACAACTGCCATACCTATCGGTATTTGTGAGGATGTGCCCGTTGTTGTTGCTAATGTTACTATTTTGACTGATTTTGTTATACTTGAGATGCCCGAGGATGACAACATGTCGATTATCCTTGGTAGAACCTTCTTGAATACTGCAGGGGCTGTTATTGATTGCAATAAAAGCAAGGTTACTTTTCATATCAATGGTAATGAGCATACGGTGCACTTCCCGAAGAAACAATTCCAAGTGAATGGTATTAATGATTGAAAAATCTCTGACAATCACTATTGGAAGTTTTCAAATGCCTCTACCTACTGTCAAAAAGAAATATGAAACACTTATTGTTGGGGAAATGCATATCCCCATTGAGGTAACTTAGTGATTTACGAAAGTTCTTCGGTTTCATGCTAATCAAAAGTGGTTCTTAATAAGACCTGATCAACCATATTAATGAATCATTTTTGAGCGGTATGAAGTGGATGAATTTAGTAAGCACTACATTCTGTCCTTACTTTTTGTTCTCTGTTTTTATTAGTTAAATAAAATAAAATGCCATGTTTTGTCTATTTTTTGAATTTTCCGTGCAATAAAAATGACCCAAAAATCAAAGTTCTCAGAATGCCCTGAAAATTCTATATGATTTTTTCTGAATACTTCAGAATTTCTGGTGCAAATAATACCAGAGGGAGGTGCACCAGGTGGGCACAACCCACCTGGGCGCGCCAGGACCCTCGGGGCGCCCTGGTGGGTTGTGGTCGCCATGTTGGCCCCCTCACTTATCTCTTTACCCCAAATCATCACTCACCTCCAGAAAAAAATCACTCTTGCTCTCTCTCCCGTGTTCTTGAGCTCAAACCCGCGGATTTCGATCTCTTTGCTCGAAGCTCCATTTCGGAAACTATTTCGGGGGATTGTTGCTTGGTATGTGACTCCATCATTTGTCCAATTAGTTTTTATTTTAGTGGTTTATACTTTGAATGAATAGCTACTCTTGGTGCTTCTATAGATGTGCTTGCATTTTAGATTCTTAGTATTCTAACTAGTTTGAATGCTTGCTATGGCCTCTATGTATCCCTATGAGTAGTTGCTATCAATTTTGTGAAGTTTTGTTGGAAAAATTTTGTGAACTAAAAATTCAGATTTTTGTTCATAGGAAAATTTGTACGCGGACATGATGAACCTATTTGGAAGGAGTTCCTCGAGGAGACGATCCTCGGGGGCATCTTCTAGTGACAGTTCTGCTCGTCAGTCATATGTTGAACCAAGTGAAAGTTCTACACGAGATGCCTCCACCAAAACATTCTCATGGCCTTGCGATGAATATATGGTGCAGGTGGGCATCAAGGAGGAATTTGAGCAATATGTTCACAATGCCGATCTCGGTCCCTACATCTCAGATAAGTGTGAACAGCGCCATCTTCTCACTGAATCATTTGTCAAAGGATTTAAATATTTTCCACGTGAGTCTAGGGTGTCTGTTATGCTTTATAATGAACCATTTACTATTCCACTAGAGAATTTTGCTTACCATTGCAAACTTCCATTTTGGGGTTCGCTTGATGAGCCATCAAAGGATGAGTTTGAGTCTTTCTTGATTAGCCTTTGTTACGGTGAAGGTAAGGGAGTGAGACAAGGAAGAATAAAGAGCATTCACTTTCCTGCAATTTAGTACTTTGCATTATTTAACGAGAAATGCATAGTAGGCAAGCAACACTGTAGCATACTTTGTTTGCCAGACTTGAGCCTCATTCACACCGCTCTCACTGGTGAAAGAAATTATAACCTTGGAGCGATTGTTCCACGTAGACCTCAGCATAACGCCAAAAGTGGCTAGTTCTATGGTGGAATTTATGCCACACGTTTAGCACGAGGACTGGGTGTTTCACCTTTTCCCTTTGACCCTATCTTACCCACTCGATATTTAGATTTTGATGCCTTAAAGGAGCATAAGATTCTCAAGGGAAGGGCTGATAACTTCACTCATAATTTGTTGTTTAACCAATCACATGTTGTGGAAACATATTTGCCTGCGCCTGATCTCTTTTATTGTCACAACAAGGGGAGATATTTTGTTCTTGAGAGCGAGGCCCGAGCTCACAATGCAGCAGTGGTGGCAGCCCGACAGGTCGAGGCATCCACACCGAGAGCCTCCGTGAGCTACCACGCCGACTACTACCCTCCAGGCTACTGATCGGTTACCAACTTAGGCCAAAAGCCTAAGCTTGGTGGTGTACGTGTTCTCACCGACATTATATTCATGTTCACTTATTATTCTGTCTGTCGGTGCTCACACTTTTTCATTGTATCACCCATGCATAGATTTATTTTCTTGCTTTCTTCTTGTGTGTTTGATAAATTTAGAACAAAAAATTGTTGTAGTAATTTACTTTCTATGCATGCTTAGTAGTAGTATTAAAAAGTAAATCCAAAAAGATTTCCTTGTTCTTCTTTTGCTTGTTGGGAGCTTTCCCGTGTAAATAGTTTTTCTCGTTTTTGCTTTTGCTTTTTATTTTGCTTGTTGAAGAAAACCAAAAACTCCAAAAATATTTCAGTGTATTTCTCTGAATTTCTTTTCTTTTTATTCGAGTTGTACCGAGGAGAAGACCACGATGAAAATGTTGAGTGGCTCTCATATGAATAAGTGTTGAACTAATAAAGAGCCCATTTTACCTTGTCTTCTCCTGTTGAATAAAATGTTTGCAGTTTCCAGCTTAGTCCACGACACTCTTGCACTATTATTAATATTTTCATATCATTCGGTCGTGCAAGTGAAATGCAATAATGACGACATTCAATGAAATGGCTGTGGCAAAAAGAAACTGGTATGAACTCGACTTGTCTTGTTTGTGTAAATATGTTTAACCTAGTGCCCATGATTCAGCCCATTATGATTAAACATGTTTGCAATGATAATTAGAGATTATAGTTTCTCATGCCATGCATAAGTAGCTGGGAGTTAATAATGATTTATTTTGGATATCAACATAGTGTTAAAATGATTGTGATGTATGATGATATGGTATCCTCCTCCGAATGTTCAAGTGGCTTGACTTGGTACATGTTCATGCATGTAGTTGAATCAAAACCAACATAGCCTCTATAATATTTATGTTCATGGTGTTCATATCCTACTCATGCTAGTGTCCAATGTTACTTACGCATAATCCATGGTTATGATCGTTGTTGCTCTCTAGCTGGCCGCTTCTCAATCTTAATAGCTAGCCTTCGCCTGTACTAAGTGGGAATTCTGCTTGTACATCAAAAACCTTGAACCCAAAGTTATTCCAGATGAGTCCACCATACCAACATATATGCGGTATTACCCTGCCGTCTTAAGTAAATTTGCATGTGCCACCTCTAAAAACTTCTAAAAAATTATCATTTTTGTGTGCCTGGATCGTTCATGGAATGATAGGAGGTGGTCGATATCTTCCGTGCTAAGTGGGTTATCCTCAGGTCGAGTGTTTATTGACTCGCCATCGCACAAGGAAATGGGCGGTAATAGGGATTCCCAGTCCCGAACTAAAAATGCAAATAATTAAACAAAACTCCCCCGGGACTGTTGTTGGTTTGGACGGCACCCGTTGTTTCGGACAAGCCATGGAATGTGATTGTTGGTGGAAGGGGCAGTAAACCTTTACTTTTATCGCTTGGGAACCGCCACTAGCGTGCTTAGCATGGAAGATGTTGATAACTGATGGTCGTGAAGTCAATGAGAAGGGGGCATGTCTCAAAATTATCATTTATCTCTGTTTTAAAAACTGAGCTCCGGCACCTCTGCAAATCTCTGCTTCCCTCTGCGAAGGGACTTTCTATTTACTTTTATGTTGTGTCATCACCTTCTAAAAACAAGCGCCATAAACTGAGTAGAGCACAACTGTCATGATTTATGCATTGTGTGTAGCTAACTAGCACAGTGGCCCGCTCGATGCGCGGGCTAGTATTTTATTTAGTTTAATAATGAAATTTCGTGTGTAATCTATGTTGACCAACTTTCATGACCCTAAAAGAATGCGAAGAATCTATAAATTATTACGCGCAATATCTTTCAGTAGCTTAATGAGCATAGACGTTGTAGCATTTCATGTTCTTATCCATATGCATTCATCTGAAGGACATCTTGTTGTTTTTTCATTCGCTACATTCCTGGTTCTATTCTATGGAAAAACTTTATAAAATACAAAAATAGTTGTTAAAATTTAGAAGTAGTTATCATACAAAAGCACCATTCGTTTGCCACTGAGCACCACCTTTCCAGACATGCATTCACCGAGGACTAACTTTAATTCTCTCTCTCTTATTAATGCACACCTCATATTAAACTCTAAACAGAATGTGAGAGAGCATCTTGCATTAGACGTAAAAAAACTACTTTAATTCATCTGAATCTAGTTGAATTGATATACTAAAGTACCAAAGACCGTCACTTTCTTATTGATTGGAAGTAAATCTGACTGATACTAAAATTTGTTCAAATACAAAAAAAAAAATCATTGAGATACTTTGCTTTGAATTGTTAGTTATTAAATAATGAAGCTTCTGTAGGCAAGACCATAAGATCTCGATCTATTAATTTGTAGTATTCAGATCTTACAAAATTACATGAGTATACAAAATAAGACGAAAGTTACACTTCGATCCAAGATAAACCAAAGTACTGAAAACCGTGACTTCAATCTAAGATAGTTATGGTTGGGAAAAAATGATTTCCACTAAAAATATTGCTCAGGTACAATACAAAATACCTTGGAGATAATATGCTTAGAGCTAGTTCTCGAGTAATGAGACTTCTGTAGGTAAGAGTCTTCATATCTCATAAAATTAGATGAGTACTTAAAAATATAGCGAACGGTAACATATACACCATGCATGGACCGTTATGAAACATAAGTTGTTTACTTACACAAGGAATCATGGTTGATGATGACATCACGACTGTTTTTCTGTTCAGGTAAGAAAAATCATTGGAAAAGAACTTTTCAACCCAATTTACTAATATTGAAAAAAAACTTCGTGGGGTTGTCCGTGTAACTCAATGGTGTAGAGATATTACAACGAATTGTGTGCGTAAAATAATATATTTCTTAGTCATTTGACTAAAGAATTCTGGTACTAAGTAAACCACCATCCAATATACATATATAACACAAAAGATTAAGTTCTATCGCTCGCAGCCAAAGGCTTAAACAAATGGTCCGCATGATAGGCTAAGTATGGAAATAAACTATTTGGACAAAACTAAGGCTAGGATTAACTACTATCAAGGAGGCAAACAGGTAGATGGTCGAAATAGTAGAGCGGGTAGCATTAGTCATTAAACCACTGAGAAACCTCCATTGTCAAGATTATTGTGAGCAAGTGCACCAGAGCTTTGGCAGGGGCGGCTATTACGTACCTTTGGACACCGCATTGTTGCGTGCATAATACTGACCTGATGTTGCAGGGTCGTCCTGCGCCTTATGAGAAAAACCACTCCGGCAGAAACAATTTTCACATATGTTAGGCCCCTCGATAAAGGACAGTCTTCTGGCACTAATGGAAGGGTGTGTTGAGCAGAACGGGATGTAAAAGGAAGCGTATATCTGTAGATAGACAGGTAGACAAAGTGGAGGAAGCAGGGACACTCGCGTGTTTCACAGTCATGTAATAGGCCTGCTTATAACAGTTATACGTTTAGAGGGGATTAAGTAAAGAAAAATCAGAGCATCATACCAATTAGAACTTACAACTGAATTTTATCAAATTCAGATTAACAGAAACTGAACCATACATTGAACAATTACTATCTGGCAGACCAGAAAGATAGACAATTCCCGAAAATTAGATTTGCATGTAAGAAGCAACATCATAACAGCGATAGGTGTCTTATATACCAATAAAATTGAACTATATTAATTAAAGACATACAAATCTAGAGATTGTACGCTGTACTATACAGGAATACAGGGGAGCAGTTCAAAGATGCTATACAGGAACACGGGGGAGGACTTCAAAGATGCTCTACCTGTCACGTGGATGTCTGGAGGATGCAAGGAACCAATTGGTTTCATGACCAGCCGTAAGTTTATCAAAATCTTGTGAGACCACAGGGCAAATAATCTCCGTTTGATAATTTCCTAGAAGAGAAGTGCTTTCTCTGTTTGCAAGTAGCTAATTTCCAATGAATCATGATACAATCTTAATGCACTCAGCAAAACAAAGCAAATTAAGTTAATCATCTGATCAGAGGTGCCGGATGGTACCCAACGTCCTTGACTCCTTGTTGTGTTCCTGCGAGGGGGCGTCATTCCTCTCAGTCCCCAGCCCGATGAGTTGAGCAACATGTGGCGCCTGGGCAAGGCCATCGTGCTTTGGATCTCCAGTGAGGTGCCATAGATGTGTCTGTCATCGCCCAGGGTGGATGAGCTCGAGGTCATCAAACGGCGTCCTTCAACAGAGTTGTTAGGAGATGGCCTACCGTCAGCCGTCAGGCCGACCCCAACCTAGTCAACCTTCTACGCAGAGCTCCTGCTGGATGGACGGTAGTGACTGCAATGGTGATGGCGAAGCTTCATACTACTGCATGCCTCCCCTATCTCGTACCCAAAAAGAAATAGCCACCTTGGTAAAACATCTAATTTTCTCCATCGATTGGTGAAATTGTACTCCATCGATAGAGAATGCATCTGTCACGGGAACTACACCAAGCAACCAGAGTGAGCCGGCCCAAGCGAAGCCCACCAGGCCGCAGCGCAGCAAGCAGCCCAACCAGCGCTACGCCGGGCCAGACTGGAGCCAGTGACGCAGCGAGCGTGCCTGCCCTTACTTAGCGCGTGGTTGGTGTGTGTGTGAGGGGCACGAAAGAAGTGAACCCCGACCCGGCCGCCTGTGGCGTGTTTCTCCTCCCACCTCCGGCTCTTTCTTCCCAGATCCCCCTTCTTGCTGCTACCCAAAGGCTTGTATCTTGAATTTGAGGGATTAATCCACAGTCTAGCTAGTTCGAGAGGCAAGATCCGTGTCATTTGGTATCAGATTGCCGGTCCCCGCTTCCTCATCCTGGCCCCGACGCGCACGAAGAGCCTCAAGGCGGTCATGGCGGATCTCGATCTGCAGAAGCAGATGGCGGACGCGGCGGTCGAGCGTGGTGGTATCGCTGCGGCGCTGCTGGCGATCCAGAAGTCGCTCGACAAGATGGAGCCCACGGTGACCCGCATGGAGCCCGTGCTCGCGTCGCTCGAGCCCAAGGTCGCCGATCTCGCAGCGTGGCGCCCCGGCGTGGACCACGCAGTCGGGCAGCTCCAAACAGATCTGGGCGAGATCCGTGCCGAGCTCGCCAAGATCACCGCAAGACCCTTCTTCCACGAGGCGGGCAAGGCCAGTACTAGCGGGATCCAGCCCTCGGCGGACGCGCCCTTCGCCACCAACAACACCAGTGGCGACGGTCACGGGCCCGATGGCCACGGCAGGACTCCACCAGTACGAGCTTCGGTGGGGGGGAGCCCCTTGCTCCCCGCACCGACCCCGGCCAATGGTACGTTCAGGACTCCATTTCCCTCTGTTCCCCTGCTTGGCCCCGGTGAAAGTAGCGGCTCCGCACCCCGCAATTCCTCTTCCCATCTAGTCTGTCCTGAATTTGACGGGTTGGCGCATCCGTTGCGAAGCTTACTTCCGTGTTTGTGCTATCGATCCCAGTACTTGAGTGGATACCGCTGTGGTTTATTTCACCGGCGCCGCAGCTTTGTGGTTAGAGTGGTCTCAAACTCATGTTAAATTTCCTCAGTGGGAGTATTTTGTTGCTGCGGTTCTAGAGAAATTTGGTCGTTCTGAATTTCAACACCTAGTTCGCAAGTTCTCTAGATTAAAACAAACAGGTTCGGTTTTGGAATATGCCGAACAGTTTAACATTGCTATGCATAGCCTGTTGGCCCATCATAAATCATGGGATCCTTTATTTTTCACCACACAATTCTTGGATGGTCTGAATAGTGACATTATGGCAGCTGTCATTCTGCATCGTCCGGTCGACTTGGAAACTGCTGTTTCTTTGGCTGCATTACAGGAGGAGGCCCTGGAGCTTATTCAGCAAGATCGCGCGGAGATAACTGTGACAAGCCAGCAACAAGGAGGGAGCCGTGCTTATCGTGCTTCGCCGCGCCCTCCAACCCCGCTATCTATTCCAGCAACTGTGTCCTCAGGCAAAATGCCGTCGACACCAACCGCTGGTGGGGATGATCGTCGCCGTCCAGACAGCTCCAAGACTGCTTCCTCTACTTCGTCCGTCGACGACAAGCTCAAGACACTGCGTGCCTATCGCCGTGCATGAGGCCTCTGTTTTACCTGCCGCGAACGATGGGGGCCAGGGCACGTATGTGCAGCCACGGTTCAGCTGCATGTGGTTGAAGAACTGGTGGGCATGCTCAACAATTCCCCTTCGCCCGAGTCCGTTCACCTCTCAGCAGATATCTCGGAGGAAGATCTCTGTCTGCTCTCAGCTGCAGCGGCAACGGGCACTGAATCCCCACGAGCCTTTCGTTTACTGGGTCAACTCAAGCAACGATCCCTCTTGATGTTAGTGGACTCGGAAAGTTCACACAGCTTCATCAACTCTGACATTGCCATTGACTGGCCTGGGATTCAACCTATACCAACCCCCCTGAGAGTCAAACTAGCCGATGGTGCTATCGTCGCTTGCACTAAAGAAATTCCAGCAGTCGAATATCAAGTACAGGGGCACAACTTTCAGTCCCCGCTGAAGCTTTTTCCTCTGGGTGCTTATGACGTTATCTTAGGAATGGATTGGCTTGAGTCCCGTGGTGTCATGACAGTTGATTGGGGCCAGAAGCACATGCAATTCCATCACTCGGGGGCCCTTTGCCACTTGACTGGGATTTCTGCCAACACCACCTCCTGCAAGCTACTTTCGCTGGACGAGCTGCATCTGATGCAGGCACGAGACGAAGTGACACACATGCTGCAACTCTGCTCAGCTAAGATAACACCGGACGGGATCGAGGTTCCTCCAGAAGTTCAGAATCTTATCTCTGAGTTTGAGCAATTGTTTGAAGAGCCCCGAGGCCTACCACCAGCACGTAGCTTTGATCATTCAATTGAGCTATTGCCGGGGGCGAAGCCAGTAAATATTCGACCCTACCGCTACAACCCAGCACAGAAGGATGAAATTGAGGCCTTGGTGGCTGATATGCTGAAACAGGGGATAATCCAACCAAGCCGCAGTCCATTCGCATCTCCAGTTCTGCTAGTGCTCAAGAAGAATGGCGAATGGCGTTTATGTGTTGACTATCGCCACTTGAATGCCATCACTATCAAAAATCGTTACCCGCTGCCCATTATAGACGAACTGCTCGATGAGTTGGCTGGTTCAGCTTGGTTTACCACGTTGGATCTGCGGGCTGGTTTCCATCAGATCCGTATGCGTCCTGAAGATGAAGCCAAAACTGCATTCCGGACACACCACGGTCATTTTGAATTCAAGGTGATGCCGTATGGGGTCACTGGGGGGCCTCCCACCTTTCAGTCAGGGATGCATGTGGTGCTAGGGTCCTTGATTCGGAAGGGCGTGCTAGTTTTCATCGATGACATCTTGGTTCATAGCCGTACCCTACCCGATGATTTGTTATTGCTCAGGTCCGTGTTTCAGCGTCTGAATGAGTACTCACTGAAAGTCAAACTCAGCAAGTGCGTCTTCGCGCAGCCGCAACTCAAGTACCTTGGCCATGTCATCAGCTCTGAAGGTGTCAGCACGGATCCGTCCACCGTGGACAAGGTGAAGGATTGGCCACAACCTACCTTAGTCAAGGAATTGCGGCAGTTCTTGGGTCTTGCCGGCTACTACCGTAAATTTGTCCGCCATTACGGTGTGATCAGCCGTCCTCTGACTGATCTGCTAAAGAAATGTGTGGTCTATGCTTGGACACCCTTACATGAGGAGGCTTTTCAAGAGCTCAAGAGAGCCCTGATCTCGGCTCCAGTGCTTGCTTTGCCGGACTTCACCAAACCATTCGTCTTGGAGACGGATGCCTCAGAGCGTGGAGTTGGTGCTGTCCTAATGCAAGGTCACCACCCCATTGCCTTCATGAGCAAATCCTTGGGGCCCAAGCTCCAGGCGCTTTCTACATACGAAAACGAATGCCTCGCCATTCTCATGGCCGTGGACCGGTGGCGCCCGTACCTCCTCACTTCCTCCTTTGTCATCCGCACAGACCACCGCAGCCTGGCATGTCTGGACGAACAGCGCCTGACCACCCCCTGGCAGCAAAAAGCACTAACTAAACTGCTCGGCCTCCACTACATCATCGAGTACAGGAAGGGCGCGACCAACTTGGCGACTGATGCCCTGTCTCGTCGTCCAGAACTACCTGACCAGCTCCATGCAGTTTCAGTTTGCGTCCCTTCCTGGCTGGAAGAAGTTAAGAAAGGCTACTCCGCGAATCCACAGTGCACCAGGCTGCTGGCAGCAGCTGCAGCACAAGCCCCTATCGAGCCGCCATTCGCTGTCCAAGATGGGATCATTCGCTACAAGGGACGCATCTGGATTGGTAGCAACAAACAAGTGCAGAATCAACTCCTCGGTGAGATGCACTCCAGCGCCAATGGGGGGCACTCGGGCATACAGGCTACTTACAGCCGCATCATTCGCCTCTTCGCGTGGCCGCAACTCAAGCAAACTCTCAAGAACTTCGTGGCGCTCTGTGCTGTATGCAAACAAGCTAAACCGGAACATGTAAAGTACCCTGGGCTCTACAGCCGCTGGAGGTGCCTACGCAAGCCTGGCAAGTGGTCACTCTTGACTTCGTGGAAGGGTTACCGACCTCCCGTGGCTTCAACTCTATCCTGGTGGTGGTGGACAAGCTCAGCCGGTATGCTCACTTCATTCCCCTTCGCCACCCATTCACCGCTCTCCAAGTGGCGAAAGCGTATATGGATTTTGTCTTCAAACTGCACGGACCTCCAGACGCCATGGTTTCCGACCGCGATCGAGTCTTCACCAGTCGGGTCTGGAAAGAATTGTGCAAGCTGACACACACGACCCTCAACATCTCATCTGCGCGGCACTCGCAGACTGACGGCACGACGGAGCGTGTCAACCAGTGCATGGAAATCTATCTCCGCTGTTTTGTCCATAACTGCCCCAGCAAATGGATGGACTGGCTCTCCCTTGCGGAATTCTGGTACAACACTTCCTACCACTCCACTCTCAAGTCTACCCCTTTCGAAGTGCTCTATGGCCACAAGCCTCGCTTCTTCGGCATCTCTAATGTGGCTGATGCTGCGGTCACTGATTTGGCCCAGTGGACGGAAGAACGTGCCACCATGGTGGCTTTGCTGCGTCAGCACCTTAACAGAGCCCGGCAGGATATGAAAGTGAAGGCAGACCGCAAACGGTCAGACCGAGTGTTCGCTGTGGGAGATTGGGTGTTCCTCAAGCTGCAACCATACGCACAATCGTCTGTGGCAGCACGCTCTAACCACAAACTTGCGTTTCGATTCTTTGGACCGTTTCAGGTGCTGCAACGTGTGGGTGAAGTGGCGTCCAAGCTTGCACTCCCAGAGCACTCCAGAATCCATCCCGTCATCCATGTCTCGCAGCTGCGGGCCGGCCTCCCTCCGGCCACGAGTGCGATGCCAGAACTTCCAGTACTCGACGAGGATCTTCTTCCACTACAAGTACCCGAAGCAATCCTCCAGAAACGTCGCGTGCAACGCGGAGCTCGTCAAGTGAAGCAAGTTCTAGTGCAATGGTCGGGTTTTCCTGCATCCTTGGCAACCTGGGAGGACAAGATTCCGCTGCGGTCTCGTTTTGCCCGAGCGCTGGCTTGGGGTCAAGCCAAGCGTAAAGGAAGGGGAAATGTCACAGGAACTTCACCAAGCAACCAGAGTGAGCCGGCCCAAGCGAAGCCCACCAGGCCGCAGCGCAGCAAGCAGCCCAACCAGCGCTACGCCGGGCCAGACTGGAGCCAGTGACGCAGCGAGCGTGCCTGCCCTTACTTAGCGCGTGGTTGGTGTGTGTGTGAGGGGCACGAAAGAAGTGAACCCCGACCCGGCCGCCTGTGGCGTGTTTCTCCTCCCACCTCCGGCTCTTTCTTCCCAGATCCCCCTTCTTGCTGCTACCCAAAGGCTTGTATCTTGAATTTGAGGGATTAATCCACAGTCTAGCTAGTTCGAGAGGCAAGATCTGTGTCAGCATCGACCAGCTGTAGATTTTATCCATTGATCTATGAAATCACACTTGTATGTTCTTCAAACATCAGCCAGTTGTAGGTTTTCTCGATTGATCGACGAAGCAACACATCCGCGTTCTCCAACCGGATAGAATACATCGGCCATCTGTTGCTAGCAGGTAATCTCCGTAGACATCACTTTTGCTAGCTAATCTCCACAGGAATCCATCTAGCAGCCTAGAATACATCGGCCATCTGTTGCTAGCAGGTAATGTCCGTAGACATCACTTTTGCTAGCTAATCTCCACAGGAATCCATCTAGCAGCCTCTTCCTAAGCAAGCCGGTATATCAATCGGTTCGAGGCCAATGGAAAGCATCCATCGGATCATCGTTAATGTTGCATGGTCTTCGCCCGCGAGAATTCCGCTAGCCCTTGTGAGCGTATTAGGGTTCGGCCAGCGTGAAAGACGTACAGGGAGAGAGATCGATGAAATCTCTTTTTCTTTTGTCTTTATTGCGGCCGTAGATTAGCTTGGGCTGCAATGTTATTTCTTTTTGACTTGGGCTGCAACGTTGAGGAACGAGACAAATGCTCGAAACATTTTTTTACTGTAAATATAACGTAATGGCAATGGTGGGTAATTTTATGACTTGAGATCTTATCTGATGGTTGTATAATGTTAACCTATTTAAGGAAGGGTCGGATATTTCTAATTTTCATGGTAATTTCTTAGTAATTCTCTTTTTCTGGTGAACCCGTAAATTGTTTTTAGTATATAATAGATAGATAGATGTTGGGTGCATCATGACTGGATCTTTTCTACTATGAATTACAATGTTTAGTCACTGCTTGAACTTTGGAGGTGCTCTGCATTTACGTTTTGCGGTCTTAGAAAGGGCTAGCGAGATACCACTATTGTCATATTATATCATGGTTGTTTTGACAACGTGTTGCTGTTTGAGATATCTTATTATTGCTCGCTAGCTGATTATGTCATTGATATGATTTATTATAATATTTAAGAGTTATTGTTGACATGGTTAGTTATAATGTTGGCTGAAAACCTGGGTGCTGTTTAAGCTTATTTATGCAAACAAGAGCAAAAGAGTTCGTAAAAGTTTTTCTTTCTCACTTTCAGTTTATCAACTAAATTGCTTAAGGACAAGTAAATGTTTAAGCTTGGGGGAGTTGATATGTCTCCAACGTATCTACTGTTTCTCACGCTTTTCCTCTTGTTTTGGACTCTAATTTGCACGACTTGGATGAAACTAACCCCGGACTGACGCTGTTTTCAGCAGAACTACCATGGTGTTGTATTTATGCAGAAATGAATGTTCTCGGAATGGAACAAAACTTTGCGAGGATTTTTTATATCAATAATAAGGATTTTTGGAGCTAAGACCCACCAGAGAGGGGCCCCTGGGTGGGCACAACCCACCAGGCCGCGCCCCCCTCTCCACGCTCGCCCAGGTGGGTTGTACCCACCTGGTGGCCCCGCTGACGACCCTCCTGATACTATAAAATCACATATTTCTAGAAAAAAATCAGGAAGAAAGAATTATTGCGATCCACGAGACGGAGCCCCCGCCAGACCCTGTTCTTCCTCAGGAGGACAGATCTGGAGTCCGTTTGGGGCTTCGGAGAGGGGAATCTTCGTTCTTCGTCATCACCAACCCATCTCCATCGCCAATTCCATGATGCTCCCCACCGAGAGTGAGTAATTTTTTCGTAGGCTCGCTAGTCGGTGAGGACTTGGATGAAATTCATCATGTAATTGAGTTAGTTTTGTTAAGGCCCGATCCCTAGTATCCACTATGTTCTTAGATTGATGTTGCTATGACTTTCCTATGCTAAATGCTTGTCACTTTGGGCCCGGGTGCCATGAACTCAGATCTGATCCGTTTATGAATTCATCATTATATCCATGTTTTAGATCCGATCTTGCAAGTTATAGTCACCTACTACGGTTATGATCCGAGAACCCCGGAATGACAGCAACCGGGCCCACTCTCGGTAATGACCGTAGTTTGAGGAGTTCATGCATTCACTATGTGATAATGCTTTGTTCCGGTTCTCTATTAAAAGGAGGCCTCAATATCCCTTAGTTTCCAATATGGACCCCGCTTCCACGGGAGGGTAGGACAAAAGATGTCATGCAAGTTCTTTTAATAAAGCACGTATGCCTATTTACAGAATACATGCCTACATTATATCGATGAACTGGAGCTAGTGCCGTATCGCCCTAGGTTATAACTGTCATATGATGAATATCATCCAACAAGTCACCGATCCAATGCCTACGAATTTATCTTTATTTATCTTGCTGCGTTACTATTGCTATCATCACTGTTACACTTGCTACAAATTACTGCTATCACTGTTACTGTTACTATTGCTGCTGTCACTACTATTAAAACTATCAAACTACTTTGCTACTGATCACTTGCTGCAGATAATTAATCTCTAGGTGTGGTTGAATTGACAACTCAGCTGCTAATACCTTCAAATATTCATTGGCTCCCCTTGTGTCGAATCTATAAATTTGGGTTGAATACTCTACCCTCGAAAACTGTTGTGATCCCCTATAGTTGTGGGTTATCAGACACGACCCCATTGCCCTACCCAAACGGACATAATCCGGGCAAAACGGAGGTCCGTCTGGGGTCATGCATTGGAGTTGGCCTTACAAGTGGGACCACAGTTGAGGAAACCGACTATTAGTAAACCCCCACCTCGCCCGCCGCGCGATGTCTGACTTAGAGAAACGAGGAGGTTGAAGAGATAGCTGTAGCATGGACTCCAAGAAATATGGTGTCAGATGGAAGTCGTGCTGGTGGCGTGTGCCATACTCCTGGACGTGAATGCTTGTTCTGGCCCATGCCACTCTACTACTATATATCGAGGATTCGAGGTGCTGGTTACGTACAACGAACACATTAACATATGGCCCACCTCTCACTGGGACCACATGTCAACGAAACATGGTGTGTAATTTCTCATGCAAAATGCAATCTGGCCGCGTTGGCCCGAGATGCCGCATTAGTTATCGACCTTTATTTTTTTAATGGCGTGCCGTTCAGTTTTGATGCATGACTAACTGGTACTATATGCAGAGAAAATATAAGCTACTCTAGCACTATTCCACCTCTAGTACTAGTAGTATAAAAAGATATATAGGATGGAGCTTCAGCGCTTTCTTGCTAAGGGCTGCCCACTTGCTTCTCGCACTATCACCCTTTATCCAGATCTAAAAAAGACGGCCTCTCTCTCCCTCCTCGCCGGTGGTCACATATACGCCGGGGAAGAAAAGGACGTGCAGCGTTGACGCACTCGTCGTCGGCGAGCGAGGTCACACACTGACGACAAGGCCGTCCTCTCAGACCTAACGCCCACGCGGGATGGCCTCCATCCCCAAGCTCGCCGCCGTAGTGTGTGCGGAGGACGACGACCATGAGCGAAGCCACTTCCCGCCGACCCTCAGGTATGCTACCTCTTTTCGAACCATACCCTTATTCTGTTGCCCCATCTGCCATGTCACTGCATGTGGATCTTTTTCCACTCAACCATCTTCCCAATTTGCTATCCTCTGCTCTGCTGGTCAAGCAGACGAAAACCTTAATTGGCACTATTAAAGGAAACCCTACTTCATGCAGACTAATCGATGTCTAGGTTGAATAAGGAAAGGAAGGGAGACTGTAATGTCCAAGAGACTAGGCATCGAACCCGCATCTAGGTTGAAAAGGGGAAAATTGGTAGCTAAGCAACGAGCCGCGTCTCTTGGTTGAAGAAGGGTAGAAAGGTATGACAACGCAATAGAGAATGACCAGGTCGATCGGTATGTTGTCCTCACATTGGAAAAATGTGGCTAAAGAGAACAAAAATGGGACGTAATCCACATATGCTGCCTGGATATTTGTTGCTCTGGGCGACCATACCTCCCTCACCACTCTATGCGTCCATGGAGGTACATCGTACTGGTGCGCCCACTGTCCGAATGGGCCTCCCATGCTCTTATTGCCACTTTTTTGCTGTTAGTATAATGCCAGCGGTCAAGGCAAGCAATGCTACTGCTAAAGTGATGCCACATTTAACTAATGCCGCACTCAGTCTAATGCCACCAATAAATTTAAGCAATGCCATTTAATGTCACTGGATTATTTCAGGGTTAGCTGTTGATTGTGGATGTATTAAAGATTTTTCAGCTAAGGCATTCTAATGTTGTTGCACAACCAGTATATCAACGATGAAACTTGTTACTAGCTTCAGATTTTTGTACTGTTAATGTTTATAGATTCCATACCTCACTTTCATGAGATAAGTCAATTTTTTTGTATAGTGTCACCAAAATCCCAAGGCGCTGATGTCATTTTATTTTGGTTAAACTGCACAAAAAATTATGAAGACAAGAGGAAAGGTCAAGAGTGGGCACCTCCTCCTCCGGCTATTCTCTTGATTCGTTTGATAAAGTTTTTATGTTTGATCGATTATCAAGATTGGAATAGCAATTTTTAGGTCCCCTCGAGTTCGAAATGATATTTACCTTGAAGGTACATGGTTTGCAATTTTTTTATACTGTCCTTAGTTAATAATGCTAGTTACCTTCAGACTTTTGTATTTGGTTTAATGCTCTTGCACAGCTAGTATACCAATGCTGAAACTTGTTACCTTTACATTTTGTATTGTTAATTCTTATAGAAATCTTCCAATGCTAGAGCTTATGGAAATCTGTTCAGTAAAACCATTGTACTGTATCCTATAATAAAATAACTACTCTACTGTTGCACTAGCCACTGGATTAGGGAATATTTGTACTATTCGAATGGTGTTGCATTAGAGTATGGACATATATATAGTGTGGCAAGTTTTCCCAGATATGTGCTCAAGAAAACTACTACCTGTTTTTTTATTACTAGACGTTTGGGTACTTTAAATTGAACTGCGAAAACATCTTATATTAAGGAACATAGGGTGTAGAGTTCACTCAAATTATCTAGGTAAAGCTACTTACACCTTTGTTAAAATTAATGTTCATTATGTTATCGGAGGAGGTCTGTATTTTTTTCTCTAATGCCTGTCGACTACATACCTGACATCATGATGTAATGTTAAGTCATTTCCTTTTGTACAGTGTCACTGAATTGTCAAGGCGGTGATGGCATTTTATTTTAGTTGAAATGCACAAAATATAATTAAAAGAAGAGGAAAGTTCAGGAGTTGTTCAATTTTTCAGAAAAAACTACGTATGCCTTCCTGACATCAGCCGCTGTTGCCTTATTTATTCCTTCAAACAGGTGGTTAGAAACAGTCTTGCTACCTTTTCCCATTAAGAAATTGGAATGCTTATATTTGTGAGTCTATGCTTCAACTAGTGCCACTTTTATAGTAATCACACTTTCAATATCTATGCAAATAGGGATGCTCGATTTTAGTGGAACTGCACAAAAATTCAAAATGGTTCAACATTAGGAGCATGTTTTCTTCCAAACCTTTATATCCAATTGGTGGCACTATGAGCTGTTCATTACGAAGGTACATGGTTTTCTACTATCTTGCTACTCCTTTTGTACTCTCATTAGATAGTGATACTAGTGGTTTGCATGTGAATTTATTGGCAGGGTGGACCTACATTGGAGGTGCAGGACAAGATTCAATGATTGGATGCTCAATTTTGGTTGTATTGATTTCACCTCTTCCATCACTGCGAACATGTATATCCTTGGTCTGATTAAGAATAGGCGCTATATTTCTGCTCTGAACGAGCAAATCAATTCGGTATGAAATTGTCCAGGGCAAAACATGACTGTATCAAATTTTCCAGTGCAAAACATGACAGATACTAAGCGGAAGAGACGTGTTTAAACCGAAAATAGAAGGTGGGGTATATGTTTACTAGCTGCTTGGTATTTGTGCAGACAGAGATGTCTGCCCGTTGCTATTTGGCAAACAAACAAAGTGACCGCAATTTTGGTTGAGCTGCACAAAAGAATAGTATAGTCACTGCATGCAGTGCCATTTGAAAATAGACACAAAAAGATTGGATAGTCACTTCATGGAATGTAGAAAAGTAGTATTGTACTATTTATTGGCCAACACTAGGTGCTTCATTGCTTTGGTCTGATTATACAATGGGCATCATTTTTCCTAAGTTAAAGTTTGTATTCCAAAAATAGTCTCGCCGTGTGATCGAGAGAAGACCAAATCATATTGCAGTGGATGCTCCTCCATCATGTGTGGTTCATTCTTATGGTTTCAGCTGTTGGTGGAATCACTTACGTTTGCAAGAGGAATTGTAGACTTCACAAACAAATTTGTCTTTCACTCTGTACTGAATGTTGGCCAAGAGAAGCATCCATGTTAGTAGGAAGAACAGATGTTTTTTCTAGATCTTTGCTTTTGGAGCTACATATTTGTATATGATCTGTGAATCATTGAGATGCATTAACATGTTGATCTTATGAATGGGAATCATAATAGTTGCTTTTGAATTCGGGCTACTAATGTGAACATATTACAATACCAGGTATGTGAGTCTCGTGGGAACATTTCGAACGGATCGGCTCTTACTGCTGTGCACATCATGATCCTTATTTTTGTGTTCTTAGTGTTTACAAGTTACTAACAGTTCCTTATTTCTGTTCGCTCAGTGTTTACAAGTTACTGATCGATCACTAGCTAGCCTACTAATGCGCTCCTGGCAGTTTTAGTTGCGACACAAGATCCCAAGTGGAAGTTTTTTGAATAAAAATGCCTACCTTTGAAGAAACTGACAAGCTGCTCTAAAGAAAATGCCACGCTAATCTGAAGAAACTGCCAGCAAAAACGTTCGCAAATGCCTTATCTCCCAGTGAACGTTCATCAGCTAATGCGATCCTACACGTACACCATCCGGCCTACTCGATCCTACACGTACACTATCCGACCTACTCGATCCTACACGTACACTATCCGACCTACTCGGTCCTACACGAATAAATAGCAGATCACCCACGTACTACCTCCTTTCCGTTTTGCAGGGCTCAATTCAAAAAACGACCTACTCGATTCTACACGAATAAATAGCAGATCACGCATGTACTACCTCCTTTCCGGTGATAACTCACAAGTATAGGGGATCAATTGTAGCCTCTTTCGATAAGTAAGAGTGTCGAACCCAACGAGGAGCTAAAGGTAGAACCAATATTCCCTCAAGTTGTATCGACCACCCATACAACTCTACGCATGCTTAACGTTCGCTTTACCTAGAACCAGTATGAAACTAGAAGTGCTTTGTAGGTGTTGTTGGATAGGTTTGCAAGATAATAAAGAGCACGTAAAAAATTCTAAGGGTTGTTTAGATAAAGAAACAACTAAGTTAGTTTCAGTAGAGAGCTTTTTGTTACGAGAAAGTTATTTGTCCCTAGACAATCGATAACTAGACCGGTAATCATTATTGCAATTTTATTTGAGGGAGAGGCATAAGCTAACATACTTTCTCTTCTTGGATTATATGCACTTATGATTGGAACTCTAGCAAGCATCCGCAACTACTAAATATCATTAAGGTAAAACCCAACCATAGCATTATAAGGCATCAAGTCCTCTTTACTCCCATACGCAAACAACCTACTTACTCGGGTCTATGCTTCTATCACTCATGCCACCCACCATAAGCAAATCATGAACATATTGCAAACCCTACAGCGGGGATCCCTCACGCTTGCGCGACACGGAGATCACCATAGGACAGAACCAATAATAAAACATGCAACTCAAACCAATCACGATCATCAATTAACCCATAGGACAAAACGGATCTACTCAAACATCATAGGATAGCCATACATCATTGGGAAATAATATATAGCGTTGAGCACCATGTTTAAGTAGAGATTACAGCGGGAAAAAGAGGGGTTACACCACTGCATAGAGGGGGGAAGAGTTGGTGATGACGGAGGTGAAATTGTTGGTGTAGATCGTTGTCGCGATGATGGCCCTGGCGGTGTTCCGGCGCCACCGGGAGAGAGGGGGAGAGAGCCCCCCTTCTTCTTCTTCTTCCTTGACCTTCCCCCTAGATGGGATAAGGGTTTCCCCTCTAGTCCATGGCCTCAATGGAAGCGGAGGGGCGAGAGCCCCTCCGAGATTGGATCTCTCTCTCTGTTTCCTTCTGTTTCTGCGTACCCTGATTCTGTCCTTTCACCGTTTCTTAAATTCCCGGAGATCCGTAACTCCGATTGGGCTGAAATTTTGACACAATTTTTATCCGGATATTGGATTTCTTGCGGAGAAAGAAGGGCACCAACCACCTTACGTAGTGGCCACATGGGCCCAGGGCGTGCCCTACCCCCTGGGGCGCACCCCTCACCCTCGTGGGCCCCTCGGGCATCGTCTCGCATTGATTCCACTTCCCAAAATTCACCTATATTCCAAAAAAAATCTCCGTAAGTTTTATCCCGTTTGGACTCCGTTTGATATGGATTTTCTGCGAAACAAAAAATGCAACAAATAGGAACTGGCACTGGGCATTCGATCAATATGTTAGTCCCGAAAATAGTATAAAAGTTGCCCAAAGTATGTAAAAGTTGTAGAATATTGGCATCGAACAATAAAAAATTATAGACACGACGGAGATGTATCAGCATCCCCAAGCTTAATTCCTGCTCGTCCTCGAGTAGGTAAATGATAAAAAATATAATTTTTGATGTGGAATGCTACATAGCATAATCTTGATCCTGTAATCTAATTATGGCATGAATATTAAGACACGAGTGATTCAAAGCAATAGTCTATCATTTGACATTAAGACAATAATACTTCAAGCATACTAATAAAGCGATCATGTATTTTCAAAATAACATGGCCAAAAAAATTATCCCTACAAAATCATATGGTCTGGCAATGCTCCATCTTCACCACATAAAATATTCAAATCATGCACAACCTCGATGACAAGCCAAGAAATTGTTTCATACTTTTGATGTTCTCAAGCCTTTTCAACTATCACGCAATACATGATCGTGAGCCATGGATATAGCACTATAGGTGGAATAGAATATGATGGTGGAGGTTGTGTGGAGAAGACAAAAAGGAAGAAAGTCTCACATCGACGCAGCTAATCAATGGGCTATGGAGATACCCATCAATTGATGTCAATGCGAGGAGTAGGGATTGCCATGCAACAGATGCACTAGAGCTATAAGTGTATAAAATCTCAAACTGAAACTAAATGGGTGTGCATCCAACTTACTTGCTCATCAAGACCTAGGGCATTTGAGAAAGCCCATCGTCAGAATTTACAAGCCAAGTTCTATAATGAAAATTCCCACTAGTATATGAAAGTGATAACTCAAGAGACTCTCTATATGAACAACATGGTGCTACTTTGAAGCACAAGTGTGGTAAAAGGATAGTAACATTGTCCCTTCTCTCTTTTCTCTCATTTTTTTATTTTTTATTTGTTTTTTTGTAGGCTTCTTTGGCCTCTCTCTCTTTTTTTTGGGGGGGGGGGGCGCTTCTTTGGCCACTTTTATTTTGATAACCTCACATGGGACAATGCTCTAATAATGATGATCATCACACTTTTATTTACTTACAACTCAATATTACAACTCGATACTAGAACAAAGATATGACTCTGTATGAATGCCTCCGGCGGTGTACCGGAATGTGTGATAACCCACAAGTATAGCGGATCGCAGCAGTTTTCGAGGGTAGAGTATTCAACCCAAATTTATTGATTCGACACAAGGGGAGCCAAAGAATATTCTCAAGTATTAGCAGTTGAGTTGTCAATTCAACCACACCTGGATAAATTAGTATCTACATCAAAGTATTTAGTAGCAAAGTAATATGGAAGTAACGGTAACGGTAGCAAAGTAATATTTTTGGGTTTTGTAGTGATTGTAACAGTAGCAACGGTAAAGTAAATAAGAGGAGAACAATATGTGAAAAGCTCGTAGGCATTGGATCGGTGATGGAGAATTATGCCGGATGCGGTTCATCATGTAACAATCATAACATAGGGTGACACAGAACTAGCTCCAATTCATCAATGGAATGTAGGCATGTATTCCGAATATAATCATACGTGCTTATGGAAAAGAACTTGCATGACATCTTTTGTCCTACCCTCCCGTGGCAGCGGGGTCCTAATGGAAACTAAGGGATATTAAGGCCTTTTTTTAATAGAGTACCGGACCAAAGCATTAACACATAGTGAATACATGAACTCCTCAAACTATGGTCATCAGCGGGAGTGGTCCCGATTATTGTCACTTCGGGGTTGCCGGATCATAACACATAGTAGGTGACTATAGACTTGCGAGATAGGATCAAGAACTCACATATATTCATGAAAACATAATAGGTTCAGATCTGAAATCATGGCACTCGGGCCCTAGTGACAAGCATTAAGCATAGCAAAGTCATAGCAACATCAATCTCAGAACATAGTGGATACTAGGGATCAAACCCTAACAAAACTAACTCGATTACATGATAAATCTCATCCAACCCATCACTGTCCAGCAAGCCTACGATGGAATTACTCACGCACAGTGGTGAGCATCATGAAATTGGTGATGGAGAATCGTTGATGATGACGACGGCGACGGATTCCCCTCTCCGGAGCCCTGAACGGACTCCCGATCAGCCCTCCCGAGAGAGTTTAGGGCTTGGCGGCGGCTCCGTATCGTAAAACGTGATGAATCTTTCTCTTTGATTTTTTCCCCGAACGTGAATATATAGAGTTGGAGTTGAGGTCGGTGGAGCTCGAGGGGGCCCACGAGGCTGGGGGCGCGCCCAGGGGGGCAGGCGCGCCCCCCACACTCGTGGATAGGGTGTGGCCCCCTGGCCTTGATTCTTTTGCCAATATTTTTTATTATTTCCAAAAATAATCTCTGTGGAGTTTCAGGTAATTCCGAGAACTTTTGTTTCTGCACATAAATAACACCATGCCAATTCTGCTGAAAACAGCGTCAGTCTGGGTTAGTTCCATTCAAATCATGCAAGTTAGAGTCCAAAACAAGGGCAAAAGTGTTTGGAAAAGTAGATACGACGGACACGTATCAACTCCCCCAAGCTTAAACCTTTGCTTGTCCTCAAGCAATTAAGTTGATAAACTGAAAGTGATAAAGAAAAACTTTTACAAACTCTGTTTGCTCTTGTTGTTGTAAATATGTAAAGCCAGCATTCAAGTTTTCAGCAAAGATTATGAATTAACCATATTCACAATAACTCTTAGGTCTCATGTTTACTCATATCAATGGCATAATCAACTAGCGAGCAATAATAATAAATCTCGGATGACAACACTTTCTCAAAACAATCGTAATATGATATAACAAGATGGTATCTCGCTAGCCCTTTCTGAGACCGCAAGACATAAATGCAGAACACCTTTAAAGACCATGGACGGACTAAACATTGTAATTCATGGTAAAAGAGATCCAATCATAGTCATACCCAATATAAATTAATTGTAATGGATGCAAATGACAGCAGTGCTCTCCAGCTAGTGCTTTTTAATAGGAGGGTGATGACTCAACATAAAAGTAAATAGATAGGCCCTTCGCAGAGGGAAGCAGGGATTTGTAGAGGTCCCAGAGCTCGATTTTGAAATAGAGGTAAATAATATTTTGAGCAGCATACTTTCATTGTCAACATAACAACCAAGAGATGGCGATATCTTCCACGCTACACACATTATAGGCGGTTCCCAAACAGAATGGTAAAGTTTATACTCCCCCTCCACAAACAAGTATCAATCCATGGCTTGCTCGAAACAATGAGTGCCTCCATCTAACAACAGTCCCGGGGGAGTTTTGTTTGCAATTATTTTGATTTGATTTGCATAAAGCATGGGACTGGGCATCCCGGTGACCAGCCATTTTCTCGTGAGTGAGGAGCGGAGTCCACTCCTCTTGAGAATAACCCGCCTAACATGGAAGATACAGACAGCCCTAGTTGATACATGAGCTATTCGAGCATACAAAACAGAATTTCATTTGAAGGTTTAGAGTTTGGCACATACAAATTTACTTGGAACGGCAGGTAGATACCGCATATAGGAAGGTATGGTGGATTCATATGGGATAACTTTGGGGTTTAAGGACTTGGATGCACAAGCAGTATTCCCGCTTAGTACAAGTGAAGGCTAGCAAAAGACTGGGAAGCGACCAATTAGAGAGTGACAACAGTCATGAACATGCATTAAAATTAATGAACATTGAGTGCAAGCATGAGTAGGATATAATCCATCATGAACATAAATATCGTGAAGGCTGTGTTCATTTGTTTCAACTACATGCGTGAACATGGGCCAAGTCAAGTCACTTGATGTTGGAAATATGCCCTAGAGGCAATAATAAAATGGTTATTATTATATTTCCTTGTTCATGATAATTGTCTATTGTTCATGCTATAATTGTGTTATCCGGAAATAGTAATACATGTGTGAATACATAGACCACATCATGTCCCTAGTGAGCCTCTAGTTGACTAGCTCGTTGATCAACAGATAGTCATGCTTTCCTGACTATGGACATTGGATGTCGTTGATAACGGGATCACATCATTAGGAGAATGATGTGATGGACAAGACCCAATCCTAAGCGTAGCACAAAAGATCGTGTAGTTCGTTTGCTAGAGCTTTTCCAATGTCAAGTATCTTTTCCTTAGACCATGAGATCATGTAACTCCCGGATGCCGTGGGAGTGCTTTGGGTATACCAGACGTCACAACTTAACTGGGTGACTATAAAGGTACACTACGGGTATCTCAGAAAGTGTCTGTTGGGTTGACACGGATCGAGACTGGGATTTGTCACTCCGTATGACGGAGAGGTATCTCTGGGCCCACTCGGTAATGCATCATCATAATGAGCTCAATGTGACTAAGGAGTTAGCCACGGGATCATGCATTACGGTACGAGTAAAGTGACTTGCCGGTAACGAGATTGAATAAGGTATTGGGATACCGACGATCGAATCTCGGGCAAGTAACGTACCGATTGACAAAGGGAATTGATTGAATCCTCGACATCGTGGTTCATCCGATGAGATCATCGTGGAACATGTGGGAGCCAACATGGGTATCCAGATCCCGCTGTTGGTTATTGACCGGAGAGGCGTCTCGGTCATGTCTGCATGTCTCCCGAACCCGTAGGGTCTACACACTTAAGGGTCAGTGACGCTAGGGTTGTAGAGATATTAGTATGCGGAAACCCGAAAGTTGTTCGGAGTCCCGGATGAGATCCCGGACGTCACGAGGAGTTCCGGAATGGTCCGGAGGTGAATAATTATATATAGGAAGTCCAGTTTCGGCCACCGGGAAAGTTTCGGGGGTTATCGGTATTGTACCGGGACCACCGGAAGGGTCCCGGGGGTCCACCGGGTGGGGCCACCTATCCCGGAGGGCCCCATGGGCTGAAGTGGGAAGGAAACCAGCCCTTAGTGGGCTGGGGCGCCCCCCTTTGGGCCTCCCCCTGCGCCTAGGGTTGGAAACCCTAGGGGTGGGGGGCGCCCCACTTGCCTTGGGGGGCAAGCCACCCCCTTGGCCGCCGCCCCCCTCAGATGGGATCTCCAGGGTGGCCGGCGCCCCCCCCCCCAGGACCCCTATAAATAGTGGGGGGGAGGGAGGGCAGCAACACCACAGCCCCTGGCGCCTCCCTCTCCCCCTGCAACACCTCTCCCTCCCGCTTGTGCTTGGCGAAGCCCTGCCGGGATCCCCGCTACTTCCACCACCACGCCGTCGTGCTGCTGGATCTCCATCAACCTCTCCTTCCCCCTTGCTGGATTAAGAAGGAGGAGACGTCGCTGCTCCGTACGTGTGTTGAGCACGGAGGTGCCGTCCGTTCGACACTCGGTCATCGGTGATTTGGATCACGACGAGTACGACTCCATCAACCCCGTTCACTTGAACGCTTCCGCTCGCGATCTACAAGGGTATGTAGATGCACTCCTTTCCCCTCATTGCTAGTATACTCCATAGATGGATCTTGGTGATGCGTAGGAAATTTTAAAATTCTGCTACGATCCCCAACAGTGGTATCAGAGCCAGGTTTATGCGATGCTTATGTCAAGAAACTTCAACCTGAAAAGCTCGAACCCAAGTCGGAAAAATGCGTCTTCATAGGATACCCTAAGGAAACCATTGGGTATACCTTCTACCTCAGATCCGAAGGCATGATCTTTGTTGCCAAGAAGGGGTCCTTTCTGGAGAAAGAGTTTCTCTCGAAAGAATTAAGTGGGAGGAAAGTGGAACTTGATGAGGTGATAGTCACCACCTTCCGAACCGGAAAGTAGCGCAGCGCGGGAAGATGTTCCTGTGGTGCCTACACCGACTGGGGAGGAAGTTAATGATGATGATCATGAAGCTTCGGATCAAGTTACTGCTGAACTTCGAAGGTCCACAAGGACACGTTCCGCACCAGAGTGGTACGGCAACCCTGTCCTGGAAATCATGTTGTTAGACAACGGTGAACCCTGTCCTAGAAGCCATGAAATCCGAGATAGAATCCATGTATGAAAACGAAGTATGGACTTTGACTGACTTGCCCGATGATCGGCGAGCCATAGAAAATAAATGGATCTTTAAGAAGAAGACAGACGCGAATGGTAATGTGACCATCTATAAGGCTCGACTTGTCGCTAAGGGTTATCGACAAGTTCAAGGGGTTGACTACGATGAGACTTTCTCACCCGTAGCGAAGCTGAAGTCCGTTCGAATCATGTTAGCAATTGCCGCATTCTATGATTATGAGATATAGCAAATGGACGTCAAAACGGCATTCCTTAACGGCTTTCTTAAGGAAGAATTGTATATGATGTAGCCGGAATGTTTGTCGATCCTAAGAATGCTAACAAGGTATGCAAGCTCCAGCGCTCCATCTATGGGCTGGTGCAAGCATCTCGGAGTTGGAACATTCGTTTTGATGAGATGATCAAAGCGTTTGGGTTTACACAGACTTATGGAGAAGCCTGTGTTTACAAGAAAGTGAGTGGGAGCTCTGTAGCATTTCTCTTATTATATGTGGATGACATACTATTGATGGGAAATGATATAGAATTCTTGGAAAGTATAAAGGCCTACTTGAATAAGTGTTTTTCAACGAAGGACCTTGGAGAAGCTGCTTATATATTAGGCATCAAGATCTATAGAGATAGATCAAGACGCCTCATTGGTCTTTCACAGAGTACGTACCTTGACAAGATATTGAAGAAGTTCAATATGGATCAGTCCAAGAAGGGGTTCTTGCCTGTATTGCAAGGTGTGCAATTGAGCACGGCTCAATTCCCGACCACGGCAGAAGATAGAGAAAAGATGAGTGTCATCCCCTATGCCTCGGCCATAGGGTCTATTATGTATGCCATGTTGTGTACCAGACCTGATGTAAACCTTGCCGTAAGTTTGGTAGGAAGGTACCAAAGTAATCCCGGCATGGAACACTGGACAGCGGTCAAGAATATCCTGAAGTACCTGAAGAGGACTAAGGATATGTTTCTCGTTTATGGAGGTGACGAAGAGCTCGTCGTAAAGGGTTACGTCGACGCTAGCTTCGACACAGATCTGGATGACTCGAAGTCACAAACCGGATACGTGTATATTTTGAATGGAGGGGCAGTAAGCTGGTGCAGTTGCAAGCAGAGCGTCGTGGCGGGATCTACATGTGAAGCGGAGTACATGGCAGCCTCAGAGGCAGCGCAAGAAGCAATCTGGATGAAGGAGTTCATTACCGACCTAGGGGTGATTCCCAATGCGTGGGGCCCGATGACTCTCATCTGTGACAACACTGGAGCTATTGCCCTTGCCAAGGAGCCCAGGTTTCACAGGAAGACCAGGCATATCAAGCGTCGCTTCAACTCCATTCGTGAAAGTGTTCAAAATGGAGACATAGATATTTGTAAAGTACATACGGACCTGAATGTAGCAGATCCGTTGACTCTATGGGTGCGATTCATCACAATGTAACTAGATTATTGACTCTAGTGCAAGTGGGAGACTGTTGCAAATATGCCCTAGAGGCAATAATAAAATGGTTATTATTATATTTCCTTGTTCATGATAATTGTCTATTGTTCATGCTATAATTGTGTTATCCGGAAATCGTAATACATGTGTGAATACATAGAACACATCATGTCCCTAGTGAGCCTCTAGTTGACTAGCTCGTTGATCAACAGATAGTCATGGTTTCCTGACTATGGACATTGGATGTCATTGATAACGGGATCACATCATTAGGAGAATGATGTGATGGACAAGACCCAATCCTAAGCATAGCACAAAAGATCGTGTAGTTCATTTGCTAGAGCTTTTCCAATGTCAAGTATCTTTTCCTTAGACCATGAGATCGTGTAACTCCCGGATGCCGTGGGAGTGATTTGGGTGTACCAAACATCACAACGTAACTGGGTGACTATAAAGGTACACTACGGGTATCTCTGAAAGTGTCTGTTGGGTTGACACGGATCGAGACTGGGATTTGTCACTCTGTATGACGGAGAGGTATCTCTCGGCCCACTCGGTAATGCATCATCATAATGAGCTCAATGTGACTAAGGAGTTAGCCACGGGATCATGCATTATGGTACGAGTAAAGTGACTTGCCGGTAACGAGATTGAACAAGGTATTGGGATACCGACAATCGAATCTCGGGCAATTAACGTACCGATTGACAAAGGGAATTGTATACGGGATTGATTGAATCCTCGACATCGTGGTTCATCCGATGAGATCATCGTGGAACATGTGGGAGCCAACATGGGTATCCAGATCCCGCTGTTGGTTATTGACCGGAGAGGCGTCTCGGTCATGTCTGCATGTCTCCCGAACCCGTAGGGTCTACACACTTAAGGGTCGGTGACGCTAGGGTTGTAGAGATATTAGTACGCGGAAACCCAAATGTTGTTCGGAGTCCCGGATGAGATCCCGGACGTCACGAGGAGTTCCGGAATGGTCCGGAGGTGAATAATTATATATAGGAAGTCCAGTTTCGGCCACCGGGAAAGTTTCGGGGGTTATCGGTATTGTACCGGGACCACCGGAAGGGTCCCGGGGGTCCACCGGGTGGGGCCACCTATCCCGGAGGGCCCCATGGGCTGAAGTGGGAAGGAAACCAGCCCTTAGTGGGCTGGGGCGCCCCCCTTTGGGCCTCCCCCTGCGCCTAGGGTTGGAAACCCTAGGGGTGGGGGGCGCCCCACTTGCCTTGGGGGGCAAGCCACCCCCTTGGCCGCCGCCCCCCTTAGATGGGATCTCCAGGGTGGCCGGCGCCCCCCCAGGACCCCTATAAATAGTGGGGGGAGGGATGGCAGCAACACCACAGCCCCTCGCGCCTCCCTCTCCCCCTGCAACACCTCTCCCTCCCGCTTGTGCTTGGCGAAGCCCTGCCGGGATCCCCGCTACTTCCACCACCACGCCGTCGTGCTGCTGGATCTCCATCAACCTCTCCTTCCCCCTTGCTGGATCAAGAAGGAGGAGACGTCGCTGCTCCGTACGTGTGTTGAACGCGGAGGTGCCGTCCGTTCGGCACTCGGTCATCGGTGATTTGGATCACGACGAGTACGACTCCATCAACCCCGTTCACTTGAACGCTTCCGCTCGTGATCTACAAGGGTATGTAGATGCACTCCTTTCCCCTCATTGCTAGTATACTCCATAGATGGATCTTGGTGATGCGTAGGAAATTTTAAAATTCTGCTACGATCCCCAACACTTGAATCATTCAAAGGAGGATACCACCCCATCATACCACATCACAACCATTTTAATAGCATGTTGGCACGCAAGGTAAACCATTATAAACTCCTAGCTAATTAAGCATGGCATAAGTAATTGTAATCTCTAATTGTCATTGCAAACATGTTTATTCATAATAGGCTGAATCGGGAACGATGAACTAATCATATTTAGAAAAACAAGAGAGGTCGAGTTCATACCGGCTTCTCTCATCTCAATCAGTCCATCATATATCATCATAATTGCCTTTCACTTGCATGACCGAATGATGTGAATAATAATAATAGTGCACGTGCATTGGACTAAGCTGGAATCTGCGAGCATTCAATAAACAGGAGAAGGCGAGGCAATATGGGCTCTTGGGTAAATCAACAATAATGCATATAAGAGCCACTTTAACAATTTAATCATAGTCTTCTCCTATCGACCCCCAAAGAAAATAAAAGAAATAAAACTATTTACACGGGAAAGCTCCCAACAAGCAAAAGAAGAACGGGAAATCTTTTTGGGTTTCTTTTTAATTATTACTACTACAGCAAGAAAGGTAAACTAGCTAAACGCTACAACTAATTTTTTTTTGGTTTCTTAAGATTTATCAAACACACAAGAAGAAAGCAAGAAAAAGAAAATAAACTAGCATGGATAGTATAATGAAAGAGTATGAGCACCGACATCTAGCAATGAGTGTGTGGACATAAATGTAATGTCGGTGAGAAAAACATACTCCCCCAAGCTTAGGCTTTTGGCCTAAGTTGGTCTATTGCCACGGATGGCCTGGCGGGAATCCAAAGTTGTAGTTGGGGTCGTACTGAGAAGAAGAAGCCTCTGATTGCCACTGGTTGGCAATCATCTCCGGATCCCACTGGTAATTAGACTGTCGTGGAGGATCAAATTGTGGTTCCGGCTCTGGCTCTGTGGCCGATGTAGGGTTCCGGTAGGCGTGAATGGCCGCCAGCGGAACGAGATACTGGCCTGGAGATAAATCAAAGAAGGAAGGAGCAGGCAAGGTAATAGTCTCAGGGTGATGTTTATCAAAGAACAATTTGTATTTAAGCGCCCTTTCCCTATTCTTAACAATAAAATCATGCGCTACCATACTCTTATAATCTAAATAAACAGTAGGCATCAATTTTTCTTCTTTTTCATAATGCCTAATAGGTATGTTATAGTATGCAGCAAGGCGTGAACCATAGACACCTCCAAAGATGGGGCCCTTTGTATGGTTCAGACATAACCGCTTGGCAGTAATACCGCCCATACTAACAGAGTCATCACGGAATAAACCATGGAACAAAATAATAATATCAGGAACACTAAGGTTTCCATAGTTTCCGCGACCAATTAAGCAACGACTAGCAAATATTGCAAAATAGCGTAAAATAGGAAAATGTATGCTAGTGATTCTTGCATCGGAAACCTTTCTAGTTTCCCCTACAGTAATAGTATCAATAAATCCGTCCACATATTTACGATGTGGTTCCTCTAAGCTACCCTCGAAAGGTATTTTGCAAACCCTGCAAAATTCATATAGTGACATCTTCTTAACCACATCATATAAATGAAACTCTACTGAAGGACGTGATTCCTTAGGATAATAGTAGAAGTTTTGCACAAAAGTATTGGTGAGTAAGAGATACTGTTCGCGTTGGTCGCGGAAGAAGTCGGTGAGGCCTGCATTCTCAGCCAATTCATAAAAATCATCATAAATCCCGGCTGCTCTCAAGAAATCATCGGAAGGCCATTCACAAGGCCGAACCTCCGTGGTGCGAGGCAGATTATATTTGGGCCTCTCTGCTTCTTCACTTTGCTTTTCCTTCGAGCTTCGGCTCGATGAGCCCCTCAAAAATCTCTTCATTATTTTCTGAAAATTTCTGAAATTTTTAGTAACTTCAAATAAAAGTGAATCAAGCTCAAAAAAATTAATAGCAACTACTCCTACAAGTGCCTAGAGCCTATATCATGCATTAGAACTACTTGGAACCATATAAATTTGACGTGCAAGCTCAAGAACATGGTCACCTAGGCAACACAAATTTGCAATGAATAAAGCACTAGAACAAAAACTAATTGGACCAATGGAGGAGTCACATACCAAGGAACAATCCCCCAAAGCAGTTTTGTGAGAGGTGCTTTGAGCAAGGAGATCGAAAATCGCAGCAAAATGAGCTAGAACTCGTGCTTGAGCTGGATGGTGATTTTTTTGGGAGGAAGAGCAAGTGTGTGGGTGCAGGAATAAGTGGAGGGGAGCCGCCATGGGCCCACGAGGCAGGGGGCCGCGCCCTGGACCCTCGTGGCCAGGTGCTTGCTCCCCCTGCTGTGTTCTCAGTGCTAGATATTCTCAAATATTCCAGAAAAAATCATATTAAATTAGCAGGGCATTTGGAGAACTTTTATTTTTGGGGTATTTTTATATTGCACAGATAATTCAGAAAACTGACAGAAAATACTAATTTTACTTTATTTCAACTAAATAACAGAAAGTAAAAGAAGGGTACAGAAGGTTGTGCCTTCTAACTTCATGCATCTCATGCTCATCAAAAAGAATCCACTAACAAGGTTGATCAGGTCTTGTTAACAAACTCATTCCGACTAACATGGAACCGGAGAAATTTTGAATAACACTATGTTACCTCAACGGGGATATGCACATCCCCAATAATAAGAATATCATATCTCTTTTTGATAGTAGGAAGAGGAAATTCAAAACCTCCAAAAATAATCGATAGAATTTTTTCAATAGAGTTGATACTATGAACCTGAGATTGTTTCCTCGGAAAGTGTACCGTATGCTCATTACCATTGCCATGAAAAGTGACATTGCCTTTGTTGCAATCAATAACAGCCCATGCAGTATTCAAAAAGATCTTCCAAGAATAATAGACATACTATCGTCCTCGGGAATATCAAGAATAACAAAGTCCGTTAAAATAGTAACGTTTGCAACCACAACAGGCACATCCTCACAAATACCGACAGGTATAGCAGTTGATTTACCAGCCATTTGCAAAGATATTTCAGTAGGTGTCAACTTATTCAAATCAAGTCTATGATATAAAGAGAGAGGCATGACACTAACACCGGCTCCAAGATCACATAAAGCAGTTTTAACATAGTTTCTTTTAATGGAGCATGGTATAGTGGGTACTCCTAGATCTCCTAGTTTCTTAGGTATTCCACCCTTAAAAGTATAATTAGCAAGCATGGTGGAAATTTCAGCTTGCGGTATCTTTCTTTTATTAGTAACAATTTCTTTCATATACTTAGCATAAGGATTCATTTTGAGCATATCAGTTAATCGCATAGGCAAAAAGATAGGTCTAATCATTTCAGCAAAGCGCTCAAAATCCTCATCATCCCTTTTCTTGGATGGTTTGGGAGGAAAAGGCACGGGTTTACTCTCTTTCCTTACCGTGTTTCCTAGCAACAAAGTCTCTCTTATGATAACGTTGATTCTTTGATTGTGAGTTATCAAGATCAACAGCAGGTTCAATTTCTACATCATTATCATTACTAGGTTGAGCATCAACATGAACATCATCATTGACATTATCACTAGGTTCATGTTCATTACCAGATTGTGTTTCAGCATCAGAAATGGAAATATCATTGGGATTCTCAGGTGGTTCGGCAATAGGTTCACTAGAAGCATGCAAAGTCCTATCATTTTTCTTTTTCTTCTTTTTAGAAGAACTAGGTGCATCTACATTATTTCTCTGAGAATCTTGCTCAATTCTCTTAGCATGGCCTTCAGGATACAAAGGTTCCTGAGTCATTTTACCAGTTATAGTAGCCACTCTAACAGCAAAATCATTATTCTTACTATTCAATTCATTGAGCAAATCATTCTGAGCTTTAATTACTTGTTCTACTTGAGTGGTGACCATAGAAGCATGTTTACTAATAAGTTTAAGTTCACCTTTAACTCTAGACATAAAATCACCCGAGTGTTCAATCATATAAGCATTTTTTTTAATTGTCTACCAACATAAGCATTGAAATTTTCTTGTTTGACAATAAAATTGTGAAACTCATCTAAGCATTGTCTAGCAGACTTATAAAGTGGAATATCACCTTCATCAAATCTATAGACTGAATTTACCTTTACTACCTGTGTTGGTTATCAAGACCATGAGTTTCTTCAATAGGTAATGGATTAAGATCAGATATTTCTTCAACAGGCGGTAAATTAAGACCATGTATTTCTTCAATAGGAGGTAACTTAACATCTTCAGCTTTAATACCTTTTCTTTCATAGATTTCTTTACCTCTTGCATATCTTCAGGACTGAGGAATAGAACACCCCTCTTCTTCGGAGTTGGCTTAGGAGTTGGTTCAGAAAGTGTCCAATTATTTTCGTTGGTTAACATATTATTCAATAGGATTTCAGCTTCTTCTGGCGTTCTTTACCTGAAAACAGAACCAGCACAACTATTTAGGTGGTCTCTGGAAGCATCGGTTAGTCCATTATAAAAGATATCAAGTATTTCATTTTTCTTAAGAGGATGATCAGGCAAAGCATTAAGTAATTGAAGAAGCCTCCCCCAAGCTTGTGGGAGACTCTTTTCTTCAATTTGCACAAAATTATATATAGCCCGTAAAGCAGCTTGTTTCTTATGAGCAGGGAAATATTTAGCAGAGAAGTAATAAATCATATCCTGGGGACTACGCACACAACCAGGATCAAGAGAATTAAACCATATCTTAGCATCACCCTTTAATGAGGACGGAAATATTTTAAGGATATAATAGTAGCGAGTTTTCTCATCATTAGTAAACAGGGTGGCTATCTATCTATCTATCTTCTATACCTACCTCTACTAATTACAGACTTCCTAGAAATTACCACGTTAAACAGAAATTAGGAGCCGTTAATCTGGTGGGGCCGAGTTATTACGGTGTAGATCAATCCTACAAATTCCCAGGTCAAAAACAAATCCAATCCTTGAAATTCCCAGGTAAAAAAAATTCAGATAAAAAAAATTCAGATTTCCAGGATATAATGGGCCATCAGATGAAGTAATCTAAAGGTTGGAACATGCGCTCTGCCTTCTCCCAATCTCTCACGATGTTAGCAACCCTCCACGGGTGGGCCGTGGGCCGGCATGAGAGGGTCGGGCCTAGCATCCAGGCCATGGAGCCAGCGACTACAAATACTTGAAAGGGTGGATCGAGCAGGTCATCTGGCTGGATCACGACTGAAACGGCACGGCGGCTTCCTCTCCCACCTCTGGCTCTCCTCCTCAATCCCCTTGTTCTTGCTTGTTCATGTAATCTAGCTACCCAAATCCTTGTATCTGTAAGTGATTCGTGAGATCAGTAGAGAGACCCTAACACTTGGTATTCAGAGCCAAAATTTTCCCCACCACCTCCCACCCGATCGAGCAATGGAGCCGGCGACCAAGCAGGACCTGAAGGATCTCCTGAAGGAGTTCCGAGAGAGCATGAAGGAGAGCATCAGGGAGGCTGTCGCGGTCGGGTTCGGCAACTCGAAGCCGGCACTCGAGCAGGCGACCACCTCGATCTCTTCTCAGTTCCTCGCCATGGACGCCTCCGATGACAAGGATTTGGCACCTGCGTGCTCCAGCCCCGAACAGGGCACGTACGCCCTCGACTTCGCCCCAACGACCACCATCGACGTCCTTCCCGAGCTCGACATTGACGCCACGGGCGTTGCTGCACCAACGCCCACAACCTGCTCGACGGATGGCCTCATCCACAGCACCGATGGAGACGATAGGATGGAGGCGTCGAAGGCTACTTGGGGTTCACCTACGCCCTTCACCGCGCGTCCAGGGGACTCGCCAACACCAATGAGTGAGCCATCTCTCGGCCTTGCACTCGGTGCGCTGGCGCAGACCAAGTGTTTGACAGAATGCTCAGGTCAAGTTGATGCGTCCGTCACGGCCAGTGTTATCTTAGCGACTACTGGCTGCATGCCCACTACCTGTTCGACCGAGTGGGTCACCCATGCTGACAGTCGCATCATCGACTCATCGTCAACAACCCTACCCATTCGGCTTGCAGCTGCATCGGTGCATCGTTCGTGGGTGCAGATAGTGCCACCGCACCCACCGGACCTGAGGTTATTTTTTTGGTGGGACCATGGGTGTCTAATGAGTGGCCGTGGTGATTTGGAAAGAGTGATTCATCCTAGCCCAAATGAAAGTTTATGCACAAGGCAATGTCAAGAGGTAAAACTCTCGTGTCTGTTTCATGGGATGTCTATTTCTTGGCAATGGTTGGTACACTGGCTAGTCTATGGAGTTGATTTACGTCAAATTCTGTGTCCCTCATTTTCAAATGGTGAGCCACCAGATGTGGATTGTTCCAGTGTTGCCAATTGGGAACCCCATGTCCCTATTTCTGTTGATGACAAGTTCCTGAAGCATCTGTTTCTAAGTGTTCAAGTGCATGACAGTGGAATGGTTGTAGTTCCCTCTCTGACCTTGATACGACTCCTAACTGTACTTGAGGCACCATTCACAATCCATGGAGGGTTTCTTCTCATAGATGGCCTCTGGGGCTGGTCACTACATCTGCTCGGTCGCGTAAGGAAGATATCCGATGATAAGCGAGATGCCCAATGTAGCTTGGTCTATCTTAAGTTACAGCAACATGGATTGTTTGTTGTACATCTTACTGATGGAAATTCTCTCTGTTCATGCCACTATACTGATGCACTTGCTTTTGAGTGGGGCTACAACCATATTTCTTACAGACAACTTCTAGAGATCTGTTGCAAGCGACTGAAGTGTAAATGGAGAATACAATCTGGGCTAGTACAGACCACATTCAGCCGAATTGGTGCAGTAACCAGTGGAACAATGGGACTGTTGGTTGTGCAATTACCAGAGTGTATTGATGACCAACTAGCAGAATTGCTGAAGGAAAATTTTAATGAGATGCCAAAGTGCAGTGTTACTCCTATATCTTGTGAGAGTGGATGTAAGCTGCATAACACATCATTCTTTATCTGGCGGACAAGTGCAGTCTGCCTTCTTCTCTATTGCTATGATCAGTTTCAATGGAAGCCGGCTGGGTTATGCTATCACCTGTCTAATTGCTGTCCAGTGACACTACTTCGGCTGCCGGTGCGAGCAAACTGTTTGACTCGGAGGTATGCAGGTCACAAGAACCAGGTCTACCACATGAAGTTGTCTCATTCTAATCATTGTCAAGAGGGAATAAACTTGCAAGTGGAGCAGATATGGTGTGCAATTACGAGTAATACTATTGATGCTTATCCTTGTGGTGGTGAAGACCATGCACGTGAATCATTGTTCAACCTGGAGCTTGCTGTACATGTGACGGAGTTCGATGTGCGTGGCATAGAAGTTTCCCTACGCAACAAGATCATATTTGTGTTTGAATTTCACTTGCATGTTGTTGCCAGGTGGAGCTCTTACGGTGTAAACTTTGGTGAAATGGAAAACCAAGTGTATGTGCAAACACATTCCATTGGATCGTTGGCCGGGGCACCTCTACAGAAGCAGCAAATGGAGCTGCAATATTATGGAAATTGGGCCATTAACTCTCTTCATCTGCACCGATTGGTGGCAAGGAAGGGGAGAGCAACAGGTTCATGGTTTGATAAATTCTTGGAGGCTTTCATTATGTGCATAAACTGTGAGGACCACTGCTGGGGCTTCCTAAGCTCACTTCTATCTGATTGGCCGAAGTTTGGGAATAGCATCACAGAACTGAAGGAATATCGGGACCAGGGTGGCTTTAGACTGCAATTTTCTTTCAATGTTATGCCCATCTTACAAGGGCACTGGTGCTTTGGAAATGTTAATAGCCTGTTGATTCCTCCTGGTTCGAATGGGAAGTATTATCTCTATGCTCATTGCTGGGTGCTCCAAGTTTGCCAAGATAGTTCACATGGACTGATCAAAAAGTCCAGTGCATGGTATTCGTTTATCACAAGGTTCAGCGTCCGGGTGCCGGGCGTGCCAATGATAGCATGGTCAGTATGCATGGCGTTAATTCGGACTAACTTTGAGAGATGGTGGACTACTTGTTTGCAGTGTTTGGAACAACACCAATGGTTATCAATGTTGCCGGCGTGTACATCTCGGATCTGGTTGGTAGCATGGCCCATGGACGGGGTGGAGCTCTGGATTCACTGTGGGCACACAATTTTTCAAGGAGGGAGGACCTTCATGGTCGTCGCCACCTTTGTCGACCACAACTACTACCTCGACGTCATCCTCAACTTGGTTGCTATCGGCCATGATGACTACTTCGGCAACCTGGGCAAGCAAGCTTGCTACTTTGATCGAGTCTACACCCATCTTGGCTACTATCATGAAGATTACCATGGCGATCCTAGCAAGATCAAGGAACTTCAAGCGCCGTGGGATCCTGGCAAGTCAGCCTTCCAGTCTTCTTCTGAGCTTCGGCTTGGGGTCAAGCCGAGTTTCAAGGAGGGAGGGGTGTTAGCAACCCTCCACGGGTGGGCCGTGGGCCGGCATGAGAGGGTCGGGCCTAGCATCCAGGCCATGGAGCCAGCGACTACAAATACTTGAAAGGGTGGATCGAGCAGGTCATCTGGTTGGATCACGACTGAAACGGCACGGCGGCTTCCTCTCCCACCTCTGGCTCTCCTCCTCAATCCCCTTGTTCTTGCTTGTTCATGTAATCTAGCTATCCAAATCCTTGTATCTGTAAGTGATTCGTGAGATCAGTAGAGAGACCCTAACACACGAACCTTGCATTCCTCTCGATCAGCCGAACAAAACAGATCTCCCGTTCTCTTAAAAGGCCGCTAACTCTCAGGACTCTCTCCTTCCTCTCAATCAGCCAAACAAAATAATCTCCCGTTCTCACAGGGGCTCCTAAATCCTCACGCTCCTCATCTCCGCCTCCCCCATCGATCCCTTCCTCCGCCGCCACACCGCAGCCTGCTCTCGCGACCTCTATCCTTGCTATGGTCTGAAACTCTTGTCCGTCGGATATCTAGGTCGCCCTAGGAATCCTCATGCCCCCCTCACCTCTGAGCGCTTCTATCCTCCCTGAATATATGAACAGCCTTTGTCGGTACCTATTGCTATACCGGAGTTCAATCGTGTCGTGGTGCTCATCGTGCAGTACGTGGTTGTTCAAGACTTCAAGTTCATGTCAAGCAGTGCAGGCGTTGAGAGGTACATACTGGAGTAAAAAAATATCAGGCTGGGGTGTAAGAACGCATGGTGAGCAGCCATGTTGATAAGTGATTTATTGCCTGGTCATGAGGTGAACTGCTCAGGATCAGAGGTTAATCATCGATATGTCAGGACGTTTGATTTTCTGGCCACAGAGTACTCACCGGTGGAAGCTCCATGAGTAATTGCGGAAATATACGTGTACGTGCTTGCATCCCGTTCCACGTGCAAAGAAATTCACCGGCGGAAGCTCCATGAGTACTTGCCGGAATATATGTGTACGTGCCTGGCTACATTCCTGCATCCCGTTCCACCTGCAGAAAATTAAGGTAATTGAATCAGGTGAGTTTGATCTTCTATATATGTAATCCAAGGGAATTATTCTTTCTCAAGTAATTACTTCCTTCAGAACGCATATGACAGATCAGATTGAGTCAAGGAGCCTAGCGCAGAACTGCATCCATGATATCAATGGATGCATTCATACCACATTGCATTGCCCTAATTACAGATTGTTGCGACTTAGACAAAGGATTAGATAGGGCCCGTATGATGAGAGTACACTTTGTATGTGGCATGGTATAATGACTCCACGAGAAGATCTTGGTCATGGTTGGATAGCAGATAAAGTTATGGCGTCCAATTTCCAGGTTAGAACACTGATGTGCATGCTTTGGTTCTGCGTTCTGCACATAAACGGCACACAGTAGCAGCTATGACGGAGTACAAGAGAAATCCCAAAATGAACTGAAAGTGCAGCCTATGCCATCATATCATTCAGGGCAAAAAACTGCTTTGAAAATTGAGACCGCTCAAGATGGTACAAGATGTTTCAATTATCATGTTTGTTATTCTCTTTTTTCTGAGTCCTAATCAGTGTGGTTCCGTTCCTTTGGTTTTTACAGAATAGTATATACACTATATATAGCCTGAGAAAGCAATAACATCGGAGTTAGGGGCATGGAGATAACCTTGGATTGTTCAAAGCAGTGCTGCCGGACACCTGGTTCTGAAAGCCATGCATGCCTGATTCCGTCCAGTTTACTAGACAAGCAAAAGTAGAAGCTACATACAAACAAAGTTCAGGTTTTTAATGATCTGTTGTGATATTCATAATGTACATAGCAATTTCGATTGTGCAATACCAGCACAGCTGCAGGCATATATATATGTGAATGAACCGAAACATGTGTCAGTTGATCTATGGAGGGTACCCTATACAGCAGGTACATTTGAAAAACTATAATACAATTTACAACTTACATTATCGCAATTTTTCCTTCAACTTACATCTCAATATATCATGCCTTCAAGCTTTATCTGTGTGAGTTACCGGATCTCTGTTTCTCGGCGGTTATTACGCGTTCGGGCAGGAGTAGGCCCATCTCCCGCAACACAGGATGTGTGAGAACCTGGAAGCAGCCTCGCAGTTGATGAGCTGCATGCATGTGTACAGCAGTCAAATGTGATCACCAGACTAGGACGTCCGACACCCACATGTTAGTATTTATTAGTTCAACTATATCTTTCTACTGATCTATATTCCACTATGACACTTATCTCTTCCACCACACGGAATTAGAAACGATGTAGGATATGGATTTGCGGCAGCGTATATGCATGATAGAAAAGTAGTATTTGAACATGATATGTTCTCCTTCAGAACTTGGTCTGATTATCAGGTATTCAATCTACGTTTGGTTATTTTGTTCTACTCATGTCGAAGGTTTGAACCTACCACAATATTTGTGTAGTTTTCTTCTATGTTACTTACGTATACAATTGATTTGCCACAATGATCTTAACCTGACCTTCTTTGACCTTGACGTAAATGTAGACAAAGTTGTACGGAAAGATGTGCAAGCGGTTGTTTCAAGCGTCCTTATCTACGCCTCTGGCGTAGTCAAGGTGCATCACGTCATGGTTCATAGTCTACAAGGAGCCTATCCAATTGCGTACAACAGGTTTTATATGGGGTTTGTTACATTTTGATAAAAAATTCTTCTAAACCAGATGAATACACGATAGCAGTTAAATACAAGGACATCAACAAGATGCGTGTTCTTCTATTTCATGGTTTAGAAAAAAAACATTGGTACATATATACAAGGTAATTCGGAACACCAGTAGAAATATTATATAGTTTGAAATATGTGTTCTCAGTTCGTCAAGTGGCTATCCAAGAGTGCAGGACACCATGATATGTGGTGTTGTAAAAAGCATAAGATAGACAAGTTTAGGCCACAGATGCAAGAATGACAGTAAACATTATTGCAAATATTTAGATTCTGTTGGCAACTACTTCCATTCCGGTCAAAAGAGAAAGCATACTAAATCTTTTGGTCGGGACCATCGTTTCAGGTAAGCATCATGATTCTTCGAATGTTGAAAATCTATATATTGTAATAGTCAACATGATTTACAACTTTGGTAATGTATTAACATGGCTTCAATTATAAGACATCATTGTATTAACTACTTATGTAGGATAGACCAATGAAACAGATGCAAGTCATGGGATTTACAAGATTTGAGACATTAAGTTTTGAACACAGTGTCGGAGAACATTAGAATAAACAAATTGGTGAAGATTTTGTCACACAGTTCGGCACATTAACACTATATATGCTACATAAATTTATCTATTAATGTGTCATATTAATTTTCATGTTAATGTGGTATTTAGATATCTCTTGAACAATAGAAGTCCAAAATAGATGTTATGACTTCCTTACAATTACAGTAATCTTTCTTATTCTACTTCTTATGTAAACATATTTGTGCATACAAGCCAGAAATAAATGATGTGCATGACAACTTGCATACTGTTGGAGAAGAAGAAAAAAATTGTAATCCCCAAAAAATTCTTCATAGCTAAATTGCATAGTGTTAACAGGTATGTCAGTTTTATGTATAATTTCTAATATTACTGGAAAATTACATGTGTGTACCATTATAAGCAGAGTTGATCAAAGAAAGTGGAAAATAATGATTATTGTAAAGCATTTCTCTACAAAACAACCTATTACATGAAGATGTTAAGCTGAGATAGTACTATAACAAATTGTTAAGCATGTTAGTTATTAAATAATAGATACACTAAATCATTTTGTTCAATTTTCTAACAAGTAACTAATTACTCATTCTCATTTTACTTCACATGTTAATATTGTCCTGACTCAGATTTTGTAAACTTTGAGCGTGTTTATCAAAATAATTCTTAGCATCTACACTACCATATCATTATGTAGATTCTCATTGAATATATTATCACATCATCTATAAATATATATTTATTTGTTGTAAACATTCATATTGTTCTCAATAAAATTTTGATTTAGGAAAAATCTAATACGGAAAGTAAATTGAAATTCAGGAAGTATAACAACTAGGTGGTCCAATCAAGCCACCTAATGAATTTCAATTTATTAGGACATAAGATTCTCATTAGCACTTACTTTTGTAGGCTAGCCTGTGCGAATGCACGGGTTGATGACTAGTATCATTTAATTTAGTATGATGTGCCACAACAGTTTCAGATTCATAGCCATAAAAAGGATCGGATTCAACCAAAGTAATTATATCAGGATCAACAGAGAATTCATAATCCTTATCAGTAACAAAGATAGGTGAAGTAGCATAAGCAGGATCATATTTCATTGTAGCATTCAGAGTTTTTTGTTTAAGCTTAGCTAATAATTTCTTAAGATCACTTCTATCATTGCAAGCAAGAAAGTCTCTAGCAGTTTCTTCATCCATAACACAGCCCTCAGGCATAACAGGTAATTCATATTTATTGGGAGAGCCTTCATCATCACTTTCATCAATATTATCATTTTCAATAATTTCATTCTCTCTAGCCTTAGCAAGTTGTTCATCAAGAAATTCACCAAGTGGCACAGTAGTATCAAGCATAGAAGTAGTTTCATCATAAGTATCATGCATAGCAGAAGTAGCATCATCAATAACATGCGACATATCAGAATTAATAGCAGAAGCAGGTTTAGGTGTCGCAAACTTACTCAAAACAGATGGTGAATCAAGTGCAGAACTAGATGGCAGTTCCTTATTTCCCCTCGTAGTTCAGGGATAAATTTTTGTTTTCTCGTCTTTCAAGTTCCTCATAGTGACCAGCACATATAAATCCCAAGTAACTCAAAGAATACAGCTATGCTCCCTAGCAACGGCGCCAGAAAATAGTCTTGATAACCCAAAAGTATAGGGGATCGCAACAATTTTTGAGGGTAGAGTATTCAACCCAAATTTATTGATTCGACACAAGGGGAGCCAAAGACTATTCTCAAGTATTAGCAGTTGAGTTGTCAATTCAACCACACCTGGATAAATTAGTATTTGTAGCAAAGTATTTAGTAGCAAAGTAATATGGAAGTACCGGTAACGGTAGCAAAGTAATATTTTTGGGTTTTGTAGTGATTGTAACAGTAGCAACGGTAAAGCAAATAAGCGGAGAACAATATGTGAAAAGCTCGTAGGCATTGGATCGGTGATGGAGAATTGTGCCGGATGCGGTTCATCATGTAACAATCATAACATAGGGTGACACAGAACTAGCTCCAATTCATCAATGTAATGTAGGCATGTATTCCGAATATAGTCATACGTGCTTATGGAAAAGAACTTGCATGACATCTTTTGTCCTACCCTCCCGTGGCAGCGGGGTCCTAATGGAAACTAAGGGATATTAAGGCCTCCTTTTAATGAGTACCGGACCAAAGCATTAACACATAGTGAATACATGAACTCCTCAAACTATGGTCATCACCGGGAGTGGTCCCGATTATTGTCACTTCGGGGTTGCCGGATCATAACACATAGTAGGTGACTATACACTTGCAAGATAGGATCAAGAACTCACATATATTCATGAAAACATAATAGGTTCAGATCTGAAATCATGGCCCTCGGGCCCTAGTGACAAGCATTAAGCATAGCAAAGTCATAGCAACATCAATCTCAGAACATAGTGGATACTAGGGATCAAACTCTAACAAAACTAACTCGATTACATGATAAATCTCATCCAACCCATCACCGTCCAGCAAGCCTACGATGGAATTACTCATGCACGGCGGTGAGCATCATGAAATTGGTGATGGAGGATGGTTGATGATGACGACGGCGACCGATTCTCCTCTCCGGAGCCCCGAACGGACTCCAGATCAGCCCTCCCGAGAGAGTTTAGGGCTTGGCGGCGGCTCCGTATCGTAAAACGCGATGAATCTTTCTCTCTGATTTTTTTCTCCCCGAACGTGAATATATAGAGTTGGAGTTGAGGTCGGTGGAGCTCCAGGGGGCCCACGAGGCAAGGGGGCGCGCCCAGGGGGGCAGGCGCGCCCCCCACCCTCGTGGAAAGGGTGTGGGCCCCCTGGCCTTGATTCTTTCGCCAATATTTTTTATTATTTCAAAAAATAATCTGCGTGGAGTTTCAGGTCATTCCGAGAACTTTTGTTTCTGCACATAAATAACACCATGGAAATTCTGCTGAAAACAGCGTCAGTCCGGGTTAGTTCCATTCAAATCATGCAAGTTAGAGTCCAAATGAAGGGCAAAAGTGTTTGGAAAAGTAGATATGACGGAGACGTATCAATGTGCAATGATCTAGTGTAGCAAAGATATCAAAAAACGGACAAGCCTTGAAAATATCATGCTAGCTATCTTACGATCATGCAAAGCAATATGACAATGAATGCTCAAGTCATGTATATGATGATGATGGAAGTTGCATGTTAATATATCTCGGAATGGCTATGGAAATGCCATGATAGGTAGGTATGGTGGCTAATATAAGGAGGCTTATGTGTGACAGAGCGTATCATATCACGGGGTTTGGGTGCACCGAGGAAGTTTACACCGACTCTCGAGGTGAGAAAGGGCAATTCACGGTACCGAAGAGGCTAGCAATGATGGAAGGGTGAGAGTGCGTATAATCCATGGACTCAACATTAGTCATAAAGAACTGACATACTTATTGCAAAAGTCTATCAGCTATCGAAACAAAGTACTACGCGCATGCTCCTAGGGGGATAGATTGGTAGGAAAGGACCATCGGTCGTCTCCGACCGCCACTCATAAGGAAGACAATCAAAAAATATCTCATGCTCCAACTTCTTTACATAACGGTTCACCAAACATGCATGCCACGGGACTCACAAACCTTAACACAAGTATTTCTCAAATTCACAACTACTCACTAGCATGACTCAAATATCACCATCTTTATATCGCGAAACTATTGCAAGGAATCAAACATATCATATTCAGTGATCTACAAGTTTTATGTAGGATTTTATGACTAACCATGTGAATGACCAATTCCTATCAACTCTCTAAATAGATATAAGTGAAGCAAGAGAGTTTAATTCTTTCTACAAAAGATATGCCCACGCTCTAACAGATATAAGTGAAGCAAAAGAGCATTTTACAAATGGCGGTTTTCTATGTATAGGGAAACAGGCAATCCAAACTTCAAATGATATATGTGATGCACATGAAGCATTTTATAAAGCCATACTCAAAAGATATAAGTAAATGCAATGAGCATTCTATAAATCAACCATGGACTATCCACTACTAGAAAAAGGTCTGTTAGTGGCGCACCTATTTTTGCCATTAATGGCGCACTATAGGTGCGCCAATATTACCATGCCACTAGTAACAAACAGTAATGGCGCATATTTGGTGCGCCATTACTATCACAGATAGTGGTGCGCCATTACTATGCCTAGAAGTGTGGCATTACTATCTGACTTAATAATGGCGCACCACTTACTAACAATTTTTTTTTCAAATTTTTTTTCAGAAATTTTTTTTCAAAAAAAAAAATTCAATTTTTTTTCGTTTTTTTCTTAATCTTGGGTCACTGTGGCTTAATCTCGGGTCAATATGCTTAATCTCCAGTCAAATCGCACTCCATGGTCAAACTTCCCGTAAGGTCACACATCCTCGCACTACTCCAGCCCGAGCACGCTTAACTTCGTAGTTCTATCCAACCCAGCACCAGCTCACTTAACAGGCACTTGTTGATATATCTATCATATCAATCCTATTAAACCTTGTTGATGTCTATGACTTTGTTCATGTTTATGAGTGTGATGAAATTTTGAAAAAATATTTCAAACTTCCCAGTCATATTACGTATCATATTTTGAACATTTTTTCAAAAAAAAATTGAAACCAATTTTTTTTCTGTTACTAGTGGCGCACCTAGCAAATGGTGCGCCATTAGTAAGTTTGAATTTTTTTCCATTTCCCCCCTATAGATCTTAAAAGCCCCGTATCTTTTATTCTGTTAGGTTTATGGGATTCTGAAAATCTTCAATGGGGTTCCCCCTGTTGAATTCGGATGTAACTTTTTGAGTAGATGATTTTTTATATAAAGAACTTTTTAATCCGAGTTTGTATGCAAAAGTTATGCCAATTTTACTAAATTCCAGAGAGATTTTGCAAATAAAGTCTAAATTCATATTTGTTAATTTTCCCAACAACTAGACCACATATCACGTGGGAAACTTATTTCCTTTTATTTTTTTGACATTTTCATCATTTTCTTTTATTTTTTTTAAACTGAAAAGGCGGTTCCGGGGGGGGGGGGTGCATTTGGTTATGAGTTGTTAGCAGAGGCGCACCATGGGATAGTGCGCCATTACTAGTTGACATAGTAATGGCGCAAATGTACAAAGTGCGCCATTACTATGTGTATGTCTTGGTCAAACCATGGTCAAACTCAGTAATGGCGCACTTTGTGTAGGTGCGCCATTACTAAGTTTGACATAGTAATGGCGCACCTATGCAAAGTGCGCCATTACTATGTTTGACCAAGGTTTGACCCAGTCATACACATAGTAATGGCGCACTTTGTACGGGTGCGCCATTACTATGTCAACTAGTAATGGCGCACTATCCCCTGGTGCGCCACTGCTAACAATTTTTTTATTTTTTTCTTTAAAACTAGTAATGGCGCACCACACACCAGGTGCGCCATTAGTAATATGTCAATAATGGCGTACCTGTATCTGGTGCGCCACTGCTACCACTGCTATATAGCAGTGGCGCACCACATACATGGTGCGTCATTAATGTCCATATTAGCTATATCCGTTTTCCTAGTAGTCATCTGATACCAGCATGGTGCATCAAAGAAAAGTGAAAACTAAGTGCAAAATACGCTCCAAGATTTGCACATATCACATGAACGAAACGAAACCGAAAACATACCGATACTTGTTGAAGAAATGTGAGATGCCTTCCGGGGCATCCCCAAGCTTAGACGCTTGAGTCTCCTTGAATATTTACTTGGGGTTCCTTGGGCATCCCCAAGATTAAGCTCTTTCCTCTCCTCCTTCTCCTCATATCGAGACCTCCTCGATCCTTGATCACTTCATCCACGCGAAACTCAACAGAAAGTTCGATATGATCCGCTAGTATAATAAAGCAAATCACTACTCTAATTATTGTTGCAAACTAATTCATATTTTGTTTTTTTGCATTGTAGCTACTGTAATATAACTTTTCGATGGCTTAATCCACTGATAGAAATCGATATTCATCAAAACAAGCAAACAATGCATCAAAAACAGAATATGTCTTCAACAGGACAGTCTGTAGTAATCTGAACATTCACCATACTTATGGTACTCCAAAAATTCTGAAAAAATTGGGAAAAATAGAAAATTTGAATAGAGAGACAGTGCAAAAAGTTTCAGAACCGTTTGACGTTCCAGTAAAAAAATGTAAAATCACGCACTAAAGCCAAAGTTTCTGTTTTGCACCGCACAAACCAACAAGCAATGTAAACATCCTAAAGGCAAATCTTGGCACATTATTTTTATAATACAATGGAATTGTACAAGGGGATATTATTTTTGTTGAAAAGTTTCTGTAATCAAGATTCACAAAGTTTCCGTGAGCATGAACAAAGTTCAAGCAGCTCCTTCACTTCAACAATGCTTGTCTCTCTCACTTTCACTTTCCTTTTTTGAAAAGTTTTGGGTTCCCCTCTTTATTTTTTATACTCTATAAAAGCACTCAACAGAAATAAATGACTCTCTAAAACTTCTGGGTTGTCTCCCTGGCAGCGCTTTCTTTAAAGCCATTAAGCTAGGCATAAGATGCTCAAGTAATGAATCCACCCGGATCCCAAGGTATATCAAAGCCAATTTGAATTAGCAATGATTTGGCATTTAGTAGTGAGCACAAAGCAACATATATCAAGCAATGACGAAGTCTAACTCTCTTCCTATGCATCGGCATGTCATACAAGAACAATTCATGCACATCAAGTAAAGGCCAATGCATAGCATAAGAAGTTTCTTGCAATTTTATCGCGTTGGAAACATAGAGAGGCGGAGATGTAGTATCTCTCATATAATTAGCTTATTCAAATTGGTTGTCTGCACCCTTAAAAGCAACAAACACTACTGGAATTAGCTTATTTGCCGTCTGCCAATTCTTTGCCGTCTGCTGCCTGACGGCAAAGAAGGTCTTTGCCGTCCGCTTACATAAAACGGACGGCAAAGAATCTTTGCTGTCAGCTGGCGAACGGCAAAGGGAGAGATGGGCCCCACTAACGAGCTGCTTAGAAAAAACCTAACGGCCCCCTCTTTGCCGTCTGCTAGCAGACGGCAAAGAGCAAAAAAGTGGACGACAAAGGGGGGCGGACGGCAAAGAGATAACGTTATTTTTGGCAGACGGCAAAGTGAGCTCTTGGCCGTCTGTGTTTTTTTGGCAGACGGCAAAGAGGAAACTCACGCAGATCGATGACTTGGCAAGATCTCAAACGCACATCTCCACCCTCCGTCGGACACACACCCCAGCCACCCACGACGCACGCGCCCCCAGGGCAGCACCCACGCGCCCAGCCCCATGCCCTGTCTTCTCTCTCCCTTATCCCCACCCCCACCGCACGTCTCTCTCTCTCATTTCTCTCCCTCTCGATCCAAATCGAGGAGGCCCGCCGGCCGGCGCCCGCCACCACCTCGACCCCCGGCCCCGGCCAACACCTCGCCGGCCCCTGCCTCATCCCCCGTCGCCCCTGTCGGCCTCCACGCCTCGTCCCCCATCGCGCGCCGTCCGCCTCTGCCACGCCACCGGAGCCCGCCTCCGCGCGCCGCCTGGCTTCGCCCGCCCCCGCTCGCCGCCGGCCTCCTCCGCAAGCCGCCCGGCCTCGCCCGCCTCCGCCTACGCTGCTCTCTGCCTCCCTCTCTCAGCGCGCCTCCGAGCACTAGCGCCTCCGAGCACCAGCAGCCACCCGCCTCCGAGCACCAGCAGCCGAGCCGCGGGCCTTCACCTTCGCTGCTCTCCTTTGCAGCCCGCCTCCGCATGCCGCGGGCCTCCACCTCCGCTGCTCTTCTCTGCCGGCGATGGGGCTTGGCGCTGACGGAGTTGGTGCGGTCCAATGGATCTAGTGCTCGGACGAGGGTGGCGAGCTCCGGTGCGGCGGCGGACGGCTTGAGCTCCTCGGGTGTCCATGGTGGTGTCGGTATGCTCCTGTCCATGGAGAAAGGAAGGAGAAGGCAGAGGGGCGCGGCTGCTGGTTGTTGCTGCTCCAGCGAGCATGGCACAGGGGATGGTTGCAGGGAGGCGCGTTCGTCCAGATCAAACACCTGTACTGTAATGCAGTGTAATCCGTTCGTGTGTAATCTGTTCATCTTGTTAAACAGAGTAGTTTTGTTTTGGATCAGCAAGCTATATGATGGATAGTTTTGTCCTGTGAAATCCGTTCGTTCGTTGTTGATTCTTGAAATAGCAGTGTTGATGGATACTGTGGTGTCCGTCCTCAGTTCGTTCCTCGTCGCCTCTGCACTTGGATTATTTGTTTGTTTTTTTAAAATAAAAAATTCTTTGCCATCTGTAATGTTTCTGGCTAACGGCAAAGAAAGAGTCTGTGGTAGACGGCAAAGGATGGCGTGGTTTGCCGTCTGTGGCAGACGGCAAAGAGGTGGCAGCCGGTAGACGGCAAATCCTCTCGTTAGACACCTAACGTGGCTAACGTCTATCCTTTGCTGTCAACTTTGTTTGTCGTCTGCTTGCCTAGGAAAGCTGACGGCAAATGTCTTTGTCGTCCGCTGTTTGAAAACAGACGGCAAAGAAGCTCTTTACCGTAACTGTCTTTGCCGAAGCCTTTTGCCGTCCGCGGCAGACGGCAAAGGCCTTTGCCGTCCGCCATCCTTGCCGTCCGTGGCAGACGGCAAAGTAGCTGATTCCTGTAGTGAAAGCCTTCTATTCGTTCCACATCATAGTAATCATATATACCATTAGCATAAGAAGCTAAGGTTTCATTATCATTAAATTTGCGTGAAAAGGGAAGGTGTGGAGCCTTCATCTAAGAGTAACAAGTATAATCATATCTCAAGCATAGTTGCCGAGCATACCAATACAACATATAAATTTGATCCCATAATAGTTTCCCTTTTTGAGTCAAGCGATAATCCCTAAAGTATTAATGTTGATCCAACGTGTCTCCCATTATATAATTGAATGGGGTTTTCTCAGGATTATTAAAGTAGTGCATAATATCTTCCACATAATGAGCATCGAGGGTTTTAGGAGGTTCCCCATCTCCATGAGTAGCAAGTAAACCTATTTTTTTGGGTATTTCGTGTTCCATATCCATAACTAAAGGTAGATAACAACTTAGAACAGCAAATAAAATCCACTTAGTGATAAAGCAAACAAGCACACACGAGAATATTCACCCGACGCTATTGCTCCCCGGCAACGGCGCCAGAAAAAAGGTCTTGATAACCCACAAGTATAGGGGATCAATTGTCGGAGTGAATGGCCACGGGTAGCCTAACCGACTGCCCCTGGTTCTTCTGGAAAAATTATCAGGCCTTCGGGCCTCCAAGCACTCCGAGCATTGGGCCGCCTTCCCTGGCCGGCTACCACTAAAGCCGACTCCCGGAAGGCGACCCAGCCTCACCAACTCCTCCCCAGGACGACTAAGGGGTGGCCGACTCCAAGAAGCCGGCCAAGAAGGACGCCGACTCCTAGGAGCCGGCCAAGACCAGAACCACTCCAAACCACTCCCACATAACGGCAACGTGACGGGGTGTGGCCACAGTGCGGCCCACTGCCCCCGAAGCCCGAGGCGGGCGTGGCTACAGGAGGCCGTACGGGACGGACGCCTCCCGTGCGGCTCGGCACTGTAGCCATGTTGGCCTCGACGTAACCCACGACCGACTCCCGTACGGCCCGCGGGCGGCGGGCCCCTTCGGCCAGAGAGAGGCGTGAAGGCGGCCCGGCCTTTCCCAGTCGGCCAAGAGCGTAGCCGGCCTCCAGAAGCCGGCTACTCCCTTCCTCGAAGCAGGAGCCCCATTAAGGAGACAAGACGAGGTAAGGCTACAGTGATAGCCCCCGAGGCGGCCCACTGTAGCCACGCTTGCCTCAACAAAGCCCTCGTCATCATCGGCGAGGCTACAGTAAGCAGCCGCCGACAAGACCCTATGCGGTGGGGCCGGCCTGTCGACCGAGTAGCCGGCAGCCGGCGGGACCCACCAGCTAGCGGGACCCAGCAGCCGGCGGAGAAGCCGGCGAGTGTAGACACTGACGGCTGGGGCCAGAGCCCAGCCGGATTACCATTGTACCCCCGGGGGGTAGGCCTATATAAACCCCCCGGAGCACCCATGCAAAGGGTTCGCACCCAAGCATAGTTGGCCTCTGAGCATAGAGTCGCCCTCTAAGCATAGCGCACACACCATAGATAGAGAGAAGCAAGAGCTAGCCTTGTTCTTCTTCTCCCTTGATCTCAACAGCTCTAGGAGCGATTGTAGCTACCTTTTATCGATCTAGTGATCATGCGGAGACCCCGCAGAGCAGGACAAGGGGTGTTATCTCCTCGGAGAGCCCCGAACCTGGGTAAGATTCGCCGGCGTGCATGTCTTCGCCTCATCCCGTTTCCAGGCACCGGCGACGTTTTATTGGCTCCCACAATGATAAGCCATCCCTTGGCATATGTCGCACCAACCACCCGACATTTGGCGCCCACCGTGGGGCCAGGTGCACCGTCGTCCGGAGACCTGTTCTGGACGGGAACCCTCTTCCTCCCCCGCGAGCGCAGCCAGCCTGCTGCGCCCGATGGCGTTTGCCTTGACGCGCTGCAAGGCGTCGACGACGCCTGCGCAGCGAGCTGCCTCGCCGATCTGCTCGGCGAGACTCGCATCTCCGACGAGCCTGCGTCCGACGCAGGCACCGACTACCCCGAGAGCCGCCTCGTCAGCCTCCTCGACCAGCTTCACGTCTCCAGCGAGCCTGCTGCAGATGTGGAGTCGGTCGGCTCCACCGACCCGATGCTCATCGACTCCGACACCGCGTCGCTCGACGCCTACCCCTCCGACGTGGTGGTCTTCGACGACCCCCTCCCTCGAGCTGACAGCGGCAGCAGCGCTGTCACCGAAGTGCTGGTCATCAGCCACGTCTCCAACTCGGGCGAGAATGCCCGCGACGCTCAGCAAGCGGCGATGCACGACCTCTCCGTCCCCATCCCGGCCGACGCCGACGCCGAGACCCTGGAGGCACGCCGCCTTGCCCTCATCGCGGAGGGCAAGAAGATAGCCTCGATGAGACGCCTCACCGAGGCCCACCAGCGCGAAGTCGACCGCGCCGCCTTCGGCACGCCGCCGCCTAGCGGCCCGAGCCGAGCCGGCTTCGTCCAGAAGCGCGGCGCAGCCGTTGCCAGCATGCTGGGCGCAGATCGCCCCGTCTACGCCACCCCGCTCGAGAATCTGCGAGCCGCTCAGGCGGCTGCAGAGGAGCTCAATGGGCTGGGAGCCGATGAGCTCCCCTACATGACAAGACGGATCCAGCAGCTGATCGACGCGGCTGCAGAACGGCACGAAGCCGGCGCCCGTGCTGATAGTCATCCCCCGCGCCGGGAGCACGCCGCGACGTCCCGCTCGCCGACTGCGAGCGGCGCGCGCCAGAAGAAAGACAAGGAGCCGGCTGCCAGCCGCAGCCGGACTCGCATCACCATCGAGCGCGACGCGGATGGCCGCCCTCGAGCTGTAGAGCACCAAGGAAACCTGCCTCCTCCCCCGCCTCGAAGAGAAAGACGCCTCACTCCGCCGCCTGTCACACATCCGACTCTTGGCGACCGACTCGGCCGCCGAGAAGGAGTCGGCGAGAACGACGCCCGCCACAGGATCGACCGCCTTGCTCGATCCTTGGCGTTAGAAGAAGAAGACGATGTCGGCCCGCCATGCTTTGGCCCCCGCATCCGCGACGAGCCCTTCCCCAAAGGGTTCTCGCTCCCCAGAGACACGCCCAAGTACAACGGCTCGGTGAAGCCGGAAGATTGGCTCATCGACTACTCCACGGCCGTCAGCATCGCCAACGGCAATCGGCGCGTCGCCGTGAAGTACGTCCCCCTGATGCTGCAGGGCACGGCGCGCACATGGCTCAACAGCCTCAAGCCCTACAGCATCAACAGTTGGCTGGACTTCACCGAAGTTTTCGTCCGCAACTTCACCAGCACCTACAAGCGGCCTCCCAAGCCTCGCCAGCTCTCCCTCTGCGTCCAGGGGCCCAACGAGTCGACCCGCGACTACCTCACGCGATGGGCCGAGCTCCGCAACTCCTGCGAGGGAGTGCACGAGGTCCAGGCCATCGAGTACTTCACCGCCGGGTGCCGGGAGGGCACCCTCCTCAAGCACCGACTCCTCTGCGACGAGCCGGCTACCCTCGATGAGTTGCTGGTCATCGCCGACAAATACGCCACTGCCGACTCCTCAATGAAGACCGAGCTCCGAGTGGACGCCTCGGGGAAAGTAGTTGCTCCGGCTCCCAAGACGCCGGCTGGCGACCCTAATCGGCGCCCCTACCAGAACGACCACAAGCGCAAGGGCCCCATGCCGACTTCCTCCAGTCGGCAGGTGGCCACAGTTGAAGACGAGCAGCCCGAAGAGCGGCCCGCTCCCAAGAAGAAGGGTGGCCGGCCGCCCTGGCAGCCGTCTTTCTCCTATGAACAAGCACTCGATGCCCCCTGCAAGTTCCACAGCGGCGCGAAGCCGTCCAACCACACAACCCGGAAATGCCACTGGCTCACCCGCATCACCAAGGGTGAGGGAATGTTGCCGCCTCCGCCTCCCGGCCAGCCGCCTCCAGCCCCCCAGCAGCCGGCGGCTCGGCCGGCAGTCGGCGCCATCCAAGACGAGTTCCCCGAAGCGCACGACGCCTACGTCGTCTTCACTAGTCAAGCCGACGACAAGCGCAGCCGACGCCGGCAGCACCAAGAAGTGAACGCAGTCGCCTCTAGCACCGCCGAGTTCATGCACTGGTCGGAAAAGCCAATCAGCTGGAGCCAGGCCGACCACCCAGAGGTGATGCCTTCGCCTGGCTCCTATGCTATGGTCTTGGACGTCACCCTTGCGACGGAGAGGCGAGCTGCCAGATTTTCCCGCGTCCTGATAGACGGCGGAAGCAGTATCAACATACTGTACCGCGATACCATGGACAAGCTGAACATCAAAGCGAAGCAGCTCATGCCGAGCCGCACCGTCTTCCATGGTATCGTACCCGGCCTATCTTGCTCTCCAATCGGCAAGATCAAAATGGATGTTCTCTTCGGAGACAAAGATCATTTTCGCCGGGAAGCAATATGGTTCGAGGTAGTGGATTTGGAGAGCCCCTATCATGCACTGCTTGGCCGACCTGCTTTGGCCAAGTTCATGGCTGTGCCCCACTACGCCTACCTGAAGATGAAGATGCCGAGCTCGAAGGGGATCATCACGGTAGCCGGCGACTACAAGAAGTCCATCGAGTGTGCCATGGCCAGCAGCCGGCTGGCCGAGTCCCTCGTGGTGGCAGAAGAGAAGAAGATGTTGGAACGGGTTGTGGCCATGGCCGGCAAGCAGCCGGCCTTGTCCCCCAACCCCAAGGATTGTGATGCGCAGGGCTCCTTCCAGCCTGCCAAAGAGACGAAGAAGATACCTCTGGACCCGGAGAGGTTCGCTGTGATTGGGGCGAACTTGGACAGTAAATAGGAAGGCGAGCTCGTCGACTTCCTCCGTGAGAATCGAGACATCTTTGCATGGTCCCCAAAGGACATGCCGGGTGTCCCGAAGGATTTCGCCGAGCACAAATTACATGTCCGAGCTGACGCGAAGCCGGTCAAGCAACCCCTCCGCCGACTGTCAGAAGAGAAGCGAAGAATTGTGGGAGAAGAGATAGCCCGGCTCCTTGCAGCCGGCTTTATCATGGAAGTGTTCTTTCCAGAGTGGCTTGCCAACCCAGTTCTGGTTCTGAAGAAGAATAACAAGTGGCGTATGTGTATAGACTACACGAGTTTGAACAAGGCCTGCCCAAAGATCCGTTTGCTCTGCCACGGATTGACCAAGTGATAGACTCCACAGCCGGATGCGAGCTGTTAAGTTTTTTGGATGCATACTCAGGGTATCATCAGATCAAGTTGGACCCGGCTGACCGCCTGAAGACTGCCTTCATCACACCCTTTGGAGCTTTCTGCTACCTGACAATGACATTCGGCTTGAGAAATGCCGGTGCCACTTTTCAGCGTTGCATGCAGAAATGTCTCTTGAAACAACTCGGCAGAAATGCCCACGTCTATGTAGACGACATTGTGGTGAAGACAGAGAAGCGCGGTACCTTGCTGGAAGACCTGAAAGAAACATTTGCCAACTTGCGCCGATTCCAGATCAAGCTCAATCCCGAGAAGTGCGTGTTCGGAGTGCCAGCCGGCCAGCTGCTAGGCTTCCTGGTCTCCGAACGCGGCATTGAGTGCAACCCCGTCAAGATCAAGGCCATCGAGAGGATGGAGATTCCCACCAAGCTGCGAGATGTGCAGAAGTTCACTGGCTGCTTAGCCTCCCTGAATCGTTTTATCAGCCGACTAGGAGAAAAGGCTCTCCCCCTGTACCGACTCATGAAGAAGTCCACTCACTTTGAGTGGAATGATCAAGCCGACCAAGCCTTCCATGAGTTGAAGAAAATGTTGACCACTCCGCCTGTCCTGGCTGCGCCGACTGAGAAGGAGCCCATGCTCCTCTACATCGCCGCGACTAGCCGAGTCGTCAGCACTGTTGTTGTGGTCCAGCGCCCGGAGGAAGGCCGAGCCCAGCTGGTCCAGAGGCCGGTCTACTATCTCAGCGAAGTACTATCCAGCTCAAAGCAAAACTACCCGCACTACCAGAAGATGTGCTATGGGGTGTACTTCGCTGCCAAGAAATTGAAGCCCTACTTCCAAGAGCACCCCATCACGGTCGTGTGCACTGCCCCGCTCGCCGAGATCATAGGCAGCCGGGATGCATCCGGCCGGGTGGCCAAATGGGCCATTGCCTTGGCGCCCTACACGATCTTCTATCAACCCCGCACCGCCATCAAGTCGCAAGCATTGGCCGACTTCCTCGTCGACTGGGCCGAGACCCAGTACTTACCGCCGGCTCCCGACTCTACCCATTGGCGGATGCACTTTGACGGGTCCAAGATGCGCACCGGCTTGGGAGCCGGCATCGTCCTCACCTCTCCCAAAGGCGACAAGCTCAAGTACACGCTGCAGATCCACTTCGCCGCCTCCAACAACGTGGCCGAGTACGAGGCGCTCGTACATGGGCTCCGGCTAGCCAAAGAACTTGGCATACGCCGGATCCTGTGCTACGGCGACTCCGACTTAGTGGTCCAGCAATCATCTGGCGACTGGGACGCCAAGGACGCGAACATGGCGAGCTACCGTTTCCTCGTCCAACAGATGAGCGGATACTTCGAAGGGTGCGAGTTCCTTCACGTGCCAAGGGCCGACAACGACCAAGCAGATGCCCTAGCACGGATCGGCTCCACCCGACAAGCCATACCGACTGGCGTCTCCCTCCAGCGCCTCCTCAAGCCGTCCATCAAGCCGTCTCCAGAGTCGGATTCCATCTTCGTACCGCCTGCGCCAGAAACAGCCGGATCCGACTCGAGAAATCCCGCAGGCGGCACGGGGACCTCGACGACTGGCCCGGGGACTGCCGTAGTCGCACCCGGCACGGGGACTTCAGAACCCGGCCGGGGACTGCAGTCGGCCCGGGGACTGCAACGACACAAGAAGCGGTGGCCGACTCCAATTCAACACCCAACCCACCCACCCGAGTCATGGTGGCCACATTAACAGAAGAAGAAGTCACAGCTCCCTCATGGGCCCAGCCCATCCTCAAGTTCCTAGTCAGCAGAGAGCTGCCGGCTGATGAGATCTCAGCAAGACTAGTGCAACGACGAGCCGCAGCATACACAATAATCAACAGGGAGCTTGTGAAGCGCAGCGTCACTGGAGTCTTCCAGCGTTGCGTCGAGCCAGAAAAAGGAGTGGCAATCCTCAAAGACATCCACCAAGGCGAATGCGGCCACCACGCAGCCTCAAGATCCCTTGTGGCCAAGGCTTTCCGCCATGGTTTCTTCTGGCCGACTGCCTTGGAGGATGCTAAAGAAATAGTCAAGAGCTGCAGAGGATGCCAAGTTTTTAGTTCCAAGCAACACCTGCCGGCTTCTGCACTCAAGACCATTCCCCTCACCTGGCCTTTTGCCGTCTGGGGACTGGACATGGTGGGCCCTTTCAAGACAGCCCGCGGCGGCTTGACACATCTACTCGTTGCTGTGGACAAGTTCACAAAGTGGATCGAAGCCAAGCCGATTAAGAAGCTGAACGGGCCGACTGCCGTAACATTCATCACCGACATCACTACTCGGTACGGCGTGCCGCACAGCATCATCACCGACAACGGCACGAACTTCGCCAAAGGTGCACTGGCACGTTTCTGCGCGACGCAGGGCATCCGACTGGACTTAGCGTCCGTTGCCCACCCGCAGTCAAACGGCCAGGTCGAGCGAGCAAATGGACTCATCCTCTCCGGCATCAAGCCCCGACTGGTTGTACCACTGGAGCGATCGGCCGGCTGCTGGCTCGAAGAGCTGCCGGCTGTCCTCTGGAGTCTGCGCACTACACCCAACAAGTCAACCGGCTTCACTCCATTCTTCCTTGTGTACGGTGCCGAGGCTGTCATCCCAACAGACATCGAGTTCGACTCGCCTCGGATCACCATGTACACGGAGGAGGAAGCCAAAGAAGCAAGAGAAGACGGCGTCGACCTACTGGAAGAAGGCCGGCTGTTAGCCCTCAGCCGGTCCGCCATCTACCAGCAAGGGCTGCGCCGCTACTACAACCGCAAGGTCAAGCCAAGATCCTTCCAAGAGGGCGACCTTGTGCTCCGGCTGATCCAGCGAACAGCCGGCCAGCACAAGCTCTCGGCCCCTTGGGAAGGCCCCTTCGTCGTCAGCAAGGCACTCGGCAACGACTCCTACTACTTGATCGACACGCAAAAACCAAGAGCACGCAAGAGAGACGACTCCGGCAAGGAGTCGGAGCGACCATGGAACGCAAACCTCCTAAGACGATTTTACAGCTGAAAAGCAGTATGTATCACGCTCCCCTTTTGTATTAAGTACAAACCAACAGGCCCCCCGAACAGTACTCGGGGACTGCCTTTGTTTATCTATGAATGACTAGTGTCATATCCATGAATGTATTATTACATTTCGAATTTTGTCCGGCACCGGGTTCGACTAGTCGGCCCGGGGACTGGCCGCCTTGAGCTATATCGCAAGTTTTTCCTAAAGTCAGAAAAGTAGTGCGCCGGCTCCCAAGTCCTCTCTTGTTGAAAGTCGCAGCTCAAAGAACTGACTGTCCGACTAGCAAGAGAGAAGACAGAAAGGACGCCTGCACGAAAAATGGCTAAGGAACAACTAACCTATATAGCAAAGAGACGGCCTCCAAATATGCCTGCCGGCTGTCAAAGCAGCCGGCTGGCCGGCTTCCTAAAAAACTTAGCTTTAGTCCAGCAGAGCTAAAGTACTTCCCCCTCCCCAATCGGCCAGGCACTCCCCGGCTACAGATTGCAGAGCAACTGTTTGACTGGGGAGGCGGCAACCAAGGGAGGGCGGCAAAGGAAAAAGCAGAAGGACAAAAAGCAAAAAGTACAAGGAAAGGCCAAATTGCATAAACTATATATACATAAAAGCCGCCAACAGGCCGGCAACAGACTTAAGTTTGAATACACCCAGTGGGTGGAATTGTGCAGACTTAACCAAACATTGTTCAAAAGTAACAAGACAGGAAAACAAAAGGAAGAAGACTAGGGCGCGAGATGAAGGCCGAGCTGGTCGGTGAAGGCGGCCTCGCCGGCTGAAGGAGTGGCTGCCTAGCGGGTCTCGGCTTGGCTACCACCTACGGCAGGCGACGCACTCGCGCGCGACGTGGTGCTGGAGGTGCGGTCAGGATGCGGCTGGCCAGCTGCTCCACCAGCCGGCTCGGCGTCTTCACCCTCCTCCTCCTCCTGTTCGCCCTCATCGCTGGAGTCGATCTCCTCCGCCGAGTCCTCGCCGTACGCCGGGTCCAGCCCGAACCAATCTTCCGGCTGGGCGACTCCATTGTCGTCCACCTCGGGGGCGAAGACATTGGTGTCGGTGTAGTCGGCGATCGCCGAAGCCCGCCGAATGATGGCCGGCCGCGCCGGCTCCAGCTCCGTGTCGGCTTGCTGCCGCCAGGTAGCCAGCTGCTCCAGGTTCAGGCCGGGATACCAGGCCTTGACGAACTCCAGCGCCCGCCTGGCGCCGGAGCGAGCCGCCGAGGCCTTCCAAGCCTCGAAGCGGCCGACTGCCACCTCCAGCCAGTCGGCGGTCCGACTGGGGGTGCGAGGGACCACTTGGCCGGGCCAGAGGGCGGCCAAGACCTGCGACCCGGCACGCTGAAGCCGGCGGAGCAGCCGGTGAGCCGGCTGGATGCGAGCCTGGATCGCCAGGAGCTGTTCCTCCAGCGAGCGGCCGGCGGTTGGCGAGATCTCGAAGCCGGCCTGCCTCTTCGCTTGGCGACGGGCCTCGATGGCCTGGTTGGCGGCAGTCGAATAGCCAGGGAAATACTCTGCGCGAAGAAGAAAGGAAGAGAAGAACACCAAAATCAGAAAACAAGCCAAAGTGGCAGATGGCAAGAAAGGACGAAGAGATAGACGGCTTACCGTCAACCAGATCCTCGATCTGGCCATAGCCGGAGACCAGAGTCTGCCTGGCCTCTGCCCAGCCGGCCGCCTCCGTCTCGAACTCGGCCTGGAGAGTGGCCTCGCGGTCCTGCGCCGCCTTCAGTGCCGCCTTGTGGCTTTCCTCCTGGTCGGCTAGCTTCTTGACCAGGCGGTCGCGCTCCTGCACCAAGGCGGCGAGCTCGGCGTCCTTGGCACGAAGAGCAGTCTGGGACTCCCCCAGCTGTGCCCTCAGACTGGCGTTGGCCGCTGCAGAGACGGCAGAAGAAGAAGAACAATAAGAAATCGTCAAGGAAGATCCGAGCCGACTGCTCAGCAGTCGACCCGAATCTCGGGGACTACACCCAGTGGGTGCGCTGACGCGCCCCCACATGAGATAAAGATCAAGCTACGTACCTCGGCTCTCAGTAAGGTCACCAGTCTTCTGAGTCAGCTCCCGAGCCTGGGAGTTGAAGGCGGCTACTCGAAGGTTGTGGTAGTCCTGCAAGATGGACAGAAGACCAAAGTAAGAACAAAAACAGCAAAGACAAATCCTCCAAGAAGTTCCAAGCCGCCTGCTCAGCAGCCGACTTGGAACTCGGGGACTACACCCAGTGGGTGCGCTGACGCGCCCCCACGGAAGAAATCAAGATCAAGAAGAGAAATCAAGATCAAGAAAAAAGCAAAGTCAAGAAGAAACAAGATGGGAGTACTAACCCGGATGGCTGCCCGCGTTGCGAGGAATTCGTCGGTGAACTGCCTCAGCGCCGCGGCTTGGCTTTGGAGCCGGGTCCGGACGTCTTGTGCAGCCACGTTCACTACGGCTGTCCCTCCGCCTGGCGTCCACCCCGAGGTAGCGCTGGCCGCCTCCGCGTCTCGAGCCGACGAGCTGGAGCCCACGGCCGGCTGTGGCTCCGACGCGGCCTTCTGCGGCTCCGACGCGGCCTTCCCCGCACGCCGGCTTGGCGGAACCCGGACCGCCACCTCAGCCCCCGCGGCCGGCTCGCCCTCCGCCGACTGTGCAGGCGGCGGATCAGGCCGGCCACCCTGGGCCGCCCCAGTTGGCGGGGTCGGCTCCGGCCCCTTCTCCAAAATGATGACGTCGTCGCCGCTTCCTCCCAGCCCCGGCTGGGAACCGCTGGCTCCCCCTGGCGAGGGCTCCACGTCCCCAGGCGCCATGACGCGCAGGGGGGTGACCATCAAAGCCTCCCCCGCCGCCGCCGCGGCCTCAGCCTCTGCCTGGGCCTTGGCTGCGGCCTCGGCGAGCGCCTTCGCCGCCTCTTCCTCCCGAGCCGCCTGGGCGGCGGCTGCCTTCCGTGCCTCCGCCTCCCGTGCCTCCTGCTCCTCCCGCACCTCCCGCGCGTTCCTTTCCGTCGCCTCCTGGAGGTCGGCGCGGGGGTCCACGCGGCGGGTGGTGCTCCCAGAGCCCCTTGGCGACTCGACGACGGAGCCGGCGGCCGCCCGCTCAAGAGACAACGGAGCTCTGATCGTCGAAGAAAAAGACAAGAGTTCAAGAACCACCAAAGAAAAGAAAGAAAGAGAGTACATAGAGAAAGAGAACTTACGCCGACACGGTCTGCGGCTGCTTCACCACTTTGCGGAAGCGAGCCGCCTTCGCGGCCGCCTCTTCCCGCCTGGTGGCTGCCGCCCCGCCCCTGGGCTTCTTCGTTCGGCTGCCGAACAAGCCCTGGGCGGCGCGGCGCTTCTGGCCTCCACCCCGAGCAGGCTGCGCGCCGGAGGAGCCCGCGCCGCGTCCGGATGCCGGCTGGCGGCGCGGGACGGCTTCGGCTTCATCCTCGTCCGGCCAGTCGTCGAAGGTAGCAGTGAACCCGGAGCCGCCTGCTTCGCCGCCGGCTTGGCCACCGGCCGGCTCGACGGCGTCGTCCATATGGACCGCCCCCAGGTCGGGGTCCTCCAGGTCGTGTTCGGTCCGGTCGGGGACGAAGCGACGCTCCGCGTCTGACCCGCCGGCCGGCCGAAGCAGAGGGCTCTGTCGAAGAACAAGCCGACTAAGTCAGAGTCGGCCAAGAGATACTCGGCAACAAGGCTGAGAGAGAGAGAGAGAAAAAAAGACAAGGGGAGCGTACCGTAGGCGGAGGATTGGCACGGCTATATGGCTCCTTGCCGAATTGCCACTCTTCAGAGAGTTGGCAATTTGCGAGGTAGTTCACCATGTAGGCGACCTCGTGGCGCGGCATCTCCTTGGTGCACATTCGGCTCGGATCGAGCTGGCCGCTCATCTGACAGATCAGATGAGGCCGGCTTTGGAGCGGAGGAACCCGGCGCGTGACGAACGCGGCCAGGAGGTCGGGCCCCGTCAGGCCCTCCGACTGGACCATCACCCGCAGTCGGGCGATGGCGGCGTTTCCTGCCTGCGACAGCGTCACAGCCCGGAAGGACCACTGGGGCAGCCTGCCCGCCGGTGGGCCGGCTACGTAAGCCGGCAGGTTGATGTAGTCGCCCCGCGGAGCGATGTTACGCACGTAGAAGTATGATTTCTGCCACTTCTTCACCGATTGGATTAGCGTGATGACGGGGAAGGGGTTGTCGGCGCCCGATCTCCGCGACGCGATGAAGGCGCCAGTATGAGCCGGCACGCCCTTGCTGCGCGTGCCCAGCTTCGACTGGAAGAGCTCCCCCCAGAGCTCAAGGGTGGGAAGGACGCCGAGATAGCCCTCGCACAGGGTGACGAAGGCTGACAGCAGCACCACCGCGTTGGGGGTGAGATGGTGTGGCTGGAGCTGATAGAATTATATCCTTTGCTGTCAACTTTCTTTGTCGTCTGCTTGCCTAGGAAAGCTGACGGCAAATGTCTTTGTCGTCCGCTGTTTGAAAACAGACGGCAAAGAAGCTCTTTACCGTAACTGTCTTTGCCGAAGCCTTTTGCCGTCCGCGGCAGACGGCAAAGGCCTTTGCCGTCCGCCATCCTTGCCTTTGCCGTCTGCCGTGGCAGACGGCAAAGTAGCTGATTCCTGTAGTGAAAGCCTTCTATTCGCTCCACATCATAGTAATCATATATACCATTAGCATAAGAAGCTAAGGTTTCATTATCATTAAATTTGCGTGAAAAGGGAAGGTGTGGAGCCTTCATCTAAGAGTAACAAGTATAATTATATCTCAAGCATAGTTGCCGAGCATACCAATACAACATATAAATTTGATCCCATAATAGTTTCCCTTTCTGAGTCAAGCGATAATCCCTAAAGTATTAATGTTGATCCAACGTGTCTCCCATTATATAATTGAATGGGGTTTTCTCAGGATTATTAAAGTAGTGCATAATATCTTCCACATAATGAGCATCGAGGGTTTTAGGAGGTTCCCCATCTCCATGAGTAGCAAGTAAACCTAATTTTTTTGGTATTTCGTGTTCCATATCCATAACTAAAGGTAGAGAACAACTTAGAACAGCAAATAAAATCCACTTAGTGATAAAGCAAACAAGCACACACGAGAATATTCACCCGACGCTATTGCTCCCCGGCAACGGCGCCAGAAAAAAGGTCTTGATAACCCACAAGTATAGGGGATCAATTGTCGGAGTGAATGGCCACGGGTAGCCTAACCGACTGCCCCTGGTTCTTCTGAAAAAATTATCAGGCCTTCGGGCCTCCAAGCACTCCGAGCATTGGGCCGCCTTCCCTGGCCGGCTACCACTAAAGCCGACTCCCGGAAGGCGACCCAGCCTCACCAACTCCTCCCCAGGACGACTACGGGGTGGCCGACTCCAAGAAGCCGGCCAAGAAGGACACCGACTCCTAGGAGCCGGCCAAGACCACAACCACTCCAAACCACTCCCACATAACGGCGACGTGACGGGGTGTGGCCACAGTGCGGCCCACTGCCCCCGAAGCCCGAGGCGGGCGTGGCTACAGGAGGTCGTACGGGACGGATGCCTCCCGTGCGGCTCGGCACTGTAGCCATGTTGGCCTCGACGTCACCCACGACCGAATCCCGTACGGCCCGTGGGCGGCGGGCCCCTTCGGCCAGAGAGAGGCGTGAAGGCGGCCCGGCCTTTCCCAGTCGGCCAAGAGCGTAGCCGGCCTCCAGAAGCCGGCTACTCCCTTCCTCGAAGCAGGAGCCCCATTAAGGAGACAAGACGAGGTAAGGCTACAGTGATAGCCCTCGAGGCGGCCCACTGTAGCCACGCTTGCCTCGACAAAGCCCTCGTCATCACCGGCGAGGCTACAGTAAGCAGCCGCCGACAAGACCCTATGCGGTGGGGCCGGCCTGTCGATCGAGTAGCCGGCAGCCGGCGGGACCCACCAGCCAGCGGGACCCAGTAGCCGGCGGAGAAGCCGGCGAGCGTAGACACTGACGGCTGGGGCCAGAGCCCAGCCGGATTACCATTGTACCCCCGGGGGGTAGGCCTATATAACCCCCCCGGAGCACCCATGCAAAGGGTTCGCACCCAAGCATAGTTGGCCTCTGAGCATAGAGTCGCCCTCTAAGCATAGCACACACACCATAGATAGAGAGAAGCAAGAGCTAGCCTTGTTCTTCTTCTCCCTTGATCTCAACAGCTCTAGGAGCGATTGTAGCTACCTTTTATCGATCTAGTGATCATGCGGAGACCCCGTAGAGCAGGACTAGGGGTGTTATCTCCTCGGAGAGCCCCGAACCTGGGTAAGATTCGCCGGCGTGCATGTCTTCGCCTCATCCCGTTTCCAGGCACCGGCGACGTTTTATTGGCTCCCACAATGATAAGCCATCCCTTGGCATATGTCGCACCAACCACCCGACATCAATTGTACCCTCTTTTGATAAGTAAGAGTGTCGAAACCAACGGGGTGCTAAAGGTAGAACAAATATTCCCTCAAGTTCTATCGACCACCCATACAACTCTACGCACGCTTAATGTTCGCTTTACCTAGAACAAGTATGAAACTAGAAGTACTTTGTAGGTGTTGTTGGATAGGTTTGCAAGATAATAAAGAGCACGTAAATAAATTTTAGGGGTTGTTTAGATAAAGAAACAACTAAGTTAGTTTCAATAGAGAGCTTTTTGTTACGAGAAAGTTATTTGTCCCTAGACAGTCGATAACTAGACTGGTAATCATTATTGCAATTTTATTTGAGGGAGAGGCATAAGCTAACATACTTTCTCTTCTTGGATCATATGAACTTATGATTCGAACTATAGCAAGCATCCGCAACTACTAAAGATCATTAAGCTAAAACCCAACCATAGCATTACAAGGCATCATGTCCTCTTTACTCCCATACGCAAACAACCTACTTACTCGGGTCTGTGCTTCTGTCACTCACGCCACTCACCATAAGCAAATCATGAACATATTACAAACCCTACAGCGGGGATCCCTCACGCTTGCGCGACACGGAGAGCACCATAGGATAGCACCAATAATAAAACATGCAACTAAAACCAATCACGATCATCAATTAACCCATAGGTGCCATACATCATTGGAAAATAATATATAGCCTTGAGCACCATGTTTAAGTATAGATTACAGCGGGTAAAAGAGGGGTTACACCGCTGCATAGTGGGGGGAAGAGTGGGTGATGACGGCGGTGAAGTTGTTGGTGTAGATCGTTGTCGCAATGATGGCCCCTGTGGCGTTCCGGCGCCACCGGGAGAGAGGGGGAGAGAGCCCTCCTTCTTCTGCTTCTTCTTCCTTGACCTTCCCCCTAGATGGGAGAAGGGTTTCCCCTCTGGTCCATGGCCTCCATGGCGGCGGACGGGCGAGAGCCCATCCGAGATTGGATCTCTCTCTCTGTTTCCTTCTGTTTCTGCGTTCCCTGATTCTGTCCTTTCACCGTTTCATAAATTCCCGGAGATATGTAACTCCGATTGGGCTTAAATCTTGACATGATTTTTATCCGGATATTGTCTTTCTTGCGGCGAAAGAAGGGCACCAACCGCCTTACGGAGTGGCCACGAGGGCCCAGACCGCGCCATACCCCTGGGGCGCGCCCCTCACCCTCGTGGGCCCCTCGGGCATCGTCTCGCGTTGATTCCACTTCCCAAAATTCACATATATTGCCAAAAAAATTCTCCGTAAGTTTTTATCCTGGTTGGACTCCGTTTGATATGCATTTTCTATGAAACAAAAACATGCAACAAGCAGGAACTGGCACTGGGCACTGGATCAATATGTTAGTCCCAAAAATAGTATAAGAAGTTGCCAAAAGTATGTAAAAGTTGTAGAATATTGGCATGGAACAATAAAAAATTATAGATACGCTGGAGACGTATCATCCGGTTTGCAGGGCTTAATTCAAAAATCTCACAAACCAAGGTAGATGATGAGTGGTGGAATCATTTTTGACAAGGAGGGAGTACCTCATCTGGATGATTCGAGTGCACTCGTTTGACCGTCATGCCGACGTGCGACCCAGCTCGGACGGGAGGCACCACTGATGGGACGGGACGACACAGTCATAATTTCAGTTTTTCTAGTTTTCAATGGCAAGCTGGCGCGCTAAGCCATGCCTGCTTATGCATTAAATTCTGATGACCACGATGACCATCGCGTTTCCCGCGACACGCTGGTTCGCCTACCTTTCGCCTATAATGAATGTTTCCCGGCCTTCTCCGGTGGCACCATCACCCAACTCACCCTATCATCATACGCCCCCACTGGCTCGACGTCGCTCGCCACTTATCCTCGCTCTCGCCAAGTCCGCCATGCCCCCGCCCGTCCGCGATAGGCGACGCCGGAGGCGGTCACCGCCGAACTAGTGTTCGGTTTTTCACCGGAAGGCAGACGGAGGGAGGAGGCATTCTATCGGTCTTTAGATGGCAATGCGGAGTATGAGGAGTTGTTGGAGCACGACCGCCTGGCGGAGGAGCAGTGTATCGCTGATTTGCGGCGCCGGCGGGACATGGAGCAGCAGTGCACCGACGCTCTGAGTCGCGAGTAGAGCGCCCGCAAATGGGATGACTACGTGGAGGCGGGCACCCGACAAATAGCCCTGGAGGCTGTCGGGCACGCACGCGTTCACGACGCCGAATTTTACTACCAGCTCGTCAAGTGAGTTTCCCGCTTAGAAGCCGAGGCTTCGGTGGACCGCGCCGGCATGGAAAGGGCCAATGCGCGCGAGCAACGTGCCCTATCGCACCCCTGGCAAGTCCGAGGCAAGGCGGAGGACGCCGGTGCCGGCGTTTAGCGTGTACCGCAGATGGCGGCCGGCATTGTCTAGTTAGCTAAGAGTAAGTTAGTACTTGTACACTACTAGAGTATTAGTGGGAGTAGATAGTTAACTTGGCTATGATGGTTGTCAACGTGGAAGTTCGGTACTCTATATGTGGATCAGACCTGTTATTTTGCTCTGAATGTTGAAGTTTTCGTTTGAACATATGGACTGGGCTGTTATTTTTTTAAATGGGTTGTATTTGTCCGCCATGGGTTGTATTTGTCCGCCATGGGTTTAGAGGCTGACTTGTGGGCCTACCAGGTTGACGTGTACACAATCAAGAGATGATTATACGTGAAGAGGATGACAGCAGGGACCCACCATGGTCAAGGCAGTACGCAAGCAAGTGCCTCCTTATTTCAAGCCAATAAAAAATGGCTCCTTCTAATGGAGTTCTGACATCTGGGTCCCATGCCATTGTCAACGTAGTCAATAAACGAGAGAATTGCACAACGAGTGGGTGACACCAGGGACCCAACAGCTCGCCCAGTTATTTTTGTTTTGGGTTAATTTAATAAATGCCACACCAAATCTGGTGATTTCGAGAAATGCCACTGCAATTTCCAAACTTTGAAAAAATGCCATTTCATGCCATTTTCTGTGGCATTTTTCAAAGTCTGGAGTGGCGTTTTTTAAAGTTTGCAAAAATCGTAGTGGCATTTTTCAAGGTTTGCAAAAATTGCAGTGGCATTTTTCAAAGTGTGGAAATTGCAGTGGCATTTTTATGAATCGCCGTAATTGAGTGGCATTTATCTAATTTGTTTTTGAGACGGAACCAGGGTGTCAACTGGGCTGTGCGGGGAACTCTGGCCTGTCTAGACAACATTTTCTTTTATGTTTACCACAGACCAGCCCAGTAGTTTTTTTTCTTTCTGAAAATGGCTAGCCCAGTTTTTTTGTGCTTTGTCAAGTAAGTCGCTTTGTCAGGCCTGTTGGGCTGCAAATCTTTAAAGACGAGGAGAGCTTCATTCGGCTGGCCCAGAAAATTGCCTATCAGTAATGAGAAAGGGGATGTACATTTTTAAAACACATCAAACCGGCAATTAGTTTCAAAATTCTTTTTTTTCATTTCAAGATTTTAAATTCCATTGATTTTTATGTGTGGAAAATTTGTTGGATGTTATGTTGATATACATTTATTTTTAAAATCAGTTTGAATGTGACTCGAAATTTCGGGATTAAAAACAGTTCGGACCACACCGAAATATGCAAAATTTCGTATAATTTTTTGACCGTGGCCACAATAAGGGCTGTAATGCTAACAAAAAGAATATGTGCTCCAAAATAACCCTTAAGAATTAGCAAATGGGCTGTAAATTATCTATTATATATAAAAAGTACTTGATGGGTTAACTAAAAAAGAGAATTACGCTAGAAAATTCCACGTTAGTCAGAAAATATTGACCCTCAATCGGATAGATCATCTATTATTTTTAATCTTGAACCGTTTGATCTGCGTACCATAATATGGTGGGTTCAAACCAGGTTGACACGTATATACGTGAAGTAACATATCCATTAGATCTCTCACATGCATGCACGTTAAAAAACTATCTCATACCTAAAAGGAGGAACCAACTTGGTCACGTTGACTCTTGCATGCAAGGGAAAAAAAAAGAGCACTAACCTAAAAAATCGTGACCAACTTTGCCAGGTTAACTAATGTATGTAAGTTATCCAACAAAATAATTTCATGCATGCACGTCATAGAAGAAAAAGGATCTTTCGCCTTAAAAAAGGTAACCAACTTGCATGGTTACTGCCTCTTCCCTATATTTTGCATACATGTAGATTAATGCATGTCAAACAAAATAGATATCTCACCTTGAGAAAAATTGCCAAGTTAACCATGATTTATCTCTTCCTAATATTCCCGCATGCGGAATTTTTTGTATAGGGATCTCTCATGCGCGATCGACTCCACAAGAAAGGAATGAAACAAACATCCATGCGTGCTTGCCTGACCCAAGTTTTCGTCAATATCTTGCCACATAAAAACATTACGTCAGCGGATGGTGCTTCACCGCTTTAGGAAGTCTTCTTCGATCAATACTCCCATGTACATAAGGCAGCAGAAGATAACTTAAAAATCACAAATACCACCTCAGCGTGCTAACATTATCTTCCGTCCTATGGCATTACAACCAATAGCATCGACATAGTGTACTGTATCTACAAACCATGTACATGTTACGAGCCAGCATCGTATAAGCGTGCGACTAGCATCGAGGCCTGCAACCTAGCTAAGGCGGGCAGTGCACTCCAAAAACAAAGAGAAATAGGCTACAAAATCCAATAAATTTAGAGACATCCGACCATTTGATTTATACTAAAATACGAGAGCCGTTAGATTTGTGTTAAGTGGAAAAATTACCCACCAATGCCATTATAAAAAAGGAAACATTTCATTCACCTTTGCCTACGATAAAGAGATCTAGCGTGGGAACATCTAGCGCAGGACTGTTCTCTAGAAAATAAAAACTAGGGTGGACCTTTGACTATACGATAGAAAAAACAGCAACGATACAAAAAAAAAACTAGCGTCAAACTTTTCCTATGGTAGGAAAAAAAAAAGAAATGTGGGACTCTCCCTAGAAACATCTAGCGTGGACTCTTTCCTCCAAATAAAAAAAAAACTAGCATGGAAAAATAAAACATCATGGTACTAGGATGTGCTTGTAAATAAACTAGCATACTAGGCAGGCAGATGCCTCGACATATATGCATTCAACTAGCGCATAAACATCATGGGACTCTTAACTCGAAAATAAATAGCGCCGGACTCCATGCAAAGAGAAAATAGAGAGCATGGGACTAGCACGTGATGGTAAAAAACTAGGTACTACGTGGGCAGATACCATGGATATGCATGCATGTATTCTACCATGAAATATGGACGCATGAAAAAGAATAAGCAAGCATCATGTTCCATTATTCCTTGCGCCATATTGCCTATTAAGGGCTACATGTTTCTTCCATCGAGTGGAACGACCAAAGTAAAACTACGCGCTCAAGGAACCAAACTGGAGCCGTCTGTGACAAGGCCAAAACATATTAAGAGGGTCTGACTAAATTAGCCCCGCATCCTTTCTCCTTGTGATATATTCAATGCAAAGGAATGCGCCAAGCAAACAATGATGCAATACACAGTTAGACTGCATGTGGGTTGAAAGGCAAACTATGTAGATTCAATAACAACTACAAGTTGAAGCGTCTACTTGATCTATTCAAGTCACCCAGGACTCCCATCATTGTACCTTCTCCTTGCATGCACATGCCTTCCTTTTAGTTTTTAGTCAAGAGGACACACGGGAAAAGGAAGATATACAATGCCTACTCAAATACAATGTTTACGCACCGACATGAACTTTCCGTTCATAGAGAAAATAAATTAATGGTATAATCACAGTTTAAAAAAACCTTTTCCAAGGCAAAACTATAGTTTGCTACCACATGGTACCTAGAAAATGAGATGAAAGGAGAATGAGCATGAGCAAAAAATATTGGTTCCTGCTTGAGTAATGATGGACTTACCAGCCCATAAAGTTGATTGGTTACACAAATATTTATTATGATTAACCTCTTTGGCTTTATTCCATTGCAGATGGCGGTAAACTATGGTGGCTCATGCTATGGAGTAGGATCAAGAGACATAGGAGATAAAGTGAAACATGGATGAATCACGAAGTAATCACATGAATCACGAAGTAATCATATGGTTCCAATTTTTTCTTTAAAAAAATTAAATTAATATGTTCTCAACTTTATAAAATTCTAGCCCGCACATCGAGCGGGCCACTCTGCTAGTTAGAAATAATGGCAGATGGGTTGTATGCTGTATTCCACAGATTTGAGGCTTTCCTAAAAAAAGATTGACGCACAAGCAGCGACTGTTGGATGTCCATCCAATGGCCGTCGTGCTTCTTCAATCTCTGCTCTTCCTGCTCCAGCCGCTGAAACAAGCGCCGGCGGGACTGCCTGCTCCCTCCTCCCGCGGCCGGCTGTGCTGCCGGGCAGGCCTCACCGCCCCACCGTATTCCCATCACTGGCCTAGTCATCCCTCTACTCACCGACACCTGCTGTTATTCTCCGGCGACGGCAGACGAACCAGTAAACCCTCGTACTCCCCTCCGCGTGGGAAACAACTGCCGAGTCTTCCCTAGCTCCGTGTCGTTCCCTTCCTAGGCCTCGCCATCGTCCACCACCCTGGTGCTCTCGGTGCGGCGTGGTCAACGTGGTCAACGAACGACATCCATCGGAAGTGGATTGTACGTGGAGAGGCTGACAGCTCGGTCCACGGCCGCACGCAAGGAAATGCCTCCTTATTACGCGTAAAATAATGATTCCTCCACCTGACAGCTGGGACCCACCGGAAGGGCATCTGTATTTCGCGAAAAAATGTTCCCCCCGCTGACTCGTCAGACCCACCAGCTATATCTTTGCACGCAAGGGAGTGCCTCCTTATTACGCATAAAAATATGAATGCCCCTCCTGCCAGCTGGGACCCACCATAGTGGGAGGCTGACTTGTGGGCCTACTAAGTTGACGTGGACGGAGGGCTTTGTCAACTTAGGCAATATGAACGATTCTAGCTCCAGTGACCGTACGATGTCCATCCAATGGCCGTAGTGCCTCTTCAACCTCTGGTCTTCTTGCACCAGCCGCCCAAACCAGCATCGGTCGTGCTGCGTGCTCTTGCCTCCCATGGCCGGCTGTGATGCCGAGGAGGCCTCACCGCCCCCTACTAGTCCCACCACTGGCCAGGCCCTGCGACGACGGCAGCCTCACACCGAAGCCGAACCAGTGAACCCTCGTACTCCTCTCCATGTGGGCATCCACTGCCGCGTCTTCCCCGGCTCCGCGTCATCCCCTTCCTAGGCCTCGCCGTCGTCCACCGCCTTGGTGGTCTCGGCGCGGCGTGGTAAATGAGGTCAACGAACGACTTCCATCGGAAGAGTACTGTACGTGGAGAGGCTGACAGCTGGGTCCACGGCCACAGCAACGAAGTGCCTCCTTATTATGAGGAAAATAATGATTCCTGCGCCTGACAACAGGGACCCACCGGACGGGCCACCGTATTTCGCAAAAAAACGTTTCCCCCTGACTGCTGGGACCCACCAGCTACATCTTCGCACGCAAGGAAGTGCCTGACAGTCGGGACCCACTGGTCGAAGCGTACGTAGCATTGTCATGCTGGTTGCGAACGTGTACGTACATACTGGTCGATCGGTCTGTCTGCAGGTTGCAGCGATGAACCGTGGCCGTGTAAGGAAGGGCACGTGTCATAGTAGAGGTGCCCACGTAGCATGTCATGAAGTCCCGTTAGTATCGTGTACACGTATGTACAGCGGCCAGGGTGCAAGAAAGTAAATACGGCCACGTACGTACATACGGGCGGGGTCTCGAACGCCTACTCGCGCATAGACGTACGGCCAGGGCTGGTGTACATGGCTGGGTCGAAACGGAGAAAATATGTCGTCGTCATGATCATCGGGAGCCAACCGGCTTGGACGGAATAGCCGATCGAAACGAGGCCTGGAGTAACGCAGAACGGAGGAAACGGCCTTGTGTTCGACCGGCCACGGTCGAAATGGGATCCTATTCATCGGGAAGGGTCTAACCGCAAAACGGAGGAAACAGACTTCTCTTGGACCTCCTACGGTCAAAATGTGGTCCTGTTGATCGGGAGGGGTGTGGCGTACCGCAAAACGGAGGAAACAGACTTGTGTTGGAGCGCTACGGTCGAAACGGGGGTCCTGTTCATCGGGAGGGGTGTGGCGTACCGCAAAACGGGCCTCCACGGGATACTGTTCATCTCCACGGTCAACTGCCTCCACGGGCTAATGTTCATCCACCGGCGACCTCCTCCAGCCTCCACCTGCGACTGTTCATCCACGACCTCTTCCTCCTACCTCCACTAGCCACTATTCATCCAGCCTCCACCGCTCCTCCAGCGGCTACTTTTCAACCAGCCCTCTCCACGGGGTCTTGTTCAACCACTCCTCCACGGGCTATTGTTTATCTAGCCCTCCACCGGCTCCTGTTCAACAAGCCCTCCACGGGGTCCTGTTCATCCAGCCCTCCACGGGGTCCTGTTCATCCAAGCCCCAATCGGCTCGATCGATCTGGGTCCTGTTCATCCAACGGCAACGGCCTCTACTACCACGCGGTCCTGTTCATCCACCTCCCCACCGGGAACTGTTCATCCAACCCATGCAACAACGCTCAGTATTCATCTAGAGGCAGCATCGATCCACTTCAGTTAGCAGCAGTAGCAAAGGAATCGCTCGATCGGGTTCAGTTAACAGCCATCGATCTATCGCTCGGGTTCAGTAACGCGTAGCCTGCAGTGCAATCGCTTGGGTTCAGTAGGCGAAGCCTCGCTCGTTGTCGTGGTTTTGTCACGGCAGATGTCCTAGCGTAAGGACTTAGTCGTGGAGCCATCGCAACGTAGTTAGCTTAAAGGGTTTAAAGCGGGACAAAGGATGAAAGGAGATTATACTGGTTCGGCCCCTTACGGTGAAGGTAAAAGCCTAGTCCAGTTGTGGTGGAATTGCTAGGGTTTTGTTGACCAGGGAGCAAATACGCTTTGCCTGGCTCTTGATCTGTTGTTTCTTGTCCCTAAACCTCCGCCGGGTCGTCCCTTTATATATATAGGTTGACGCCCGGCGGTTCACAGAATCCCGGCCGGCTCATAAACGTGTCCGGTTTGGCTTCTACCTTTTCCTGTGTTACAACACAAGTCATACATCATATGGCGGTTTACAACTACGGGCCATAATCTGCCTTTGGGCTTTGGGCCTTCTTGTTAATCTCCTCCGTAAAGCGCCATATTCCTTATCTTCATGGGCTTCAATATGAGTAAATCACCATGAGCATAACCTGGCCCCTCCTGGGCGGTTTATACTCAATAATTATATCCCCAACATTAGGCCCCAGGTTGATTTGAACTTGTTCATGTCAATCTTCAACACTTAGAGAATTCCTTCAATATCTTCACGAAAACATTGTAACTCGCCGTGACGTCATCTTCCTAGATCATGATAATCCGCCATGACGTCATCTGCCACTAACTTTACACATAGCTAAAATATTTTAATGCATCTCCTTTTCTTTAATGAATCTCCGAAAATCAAGGCGTCCGCACGCCTACAGATCCATTTTTTGACCTCCTTGATTCCCGCGCTTGCCTCTTATCCATTTGCCTTATAAATAGGGCCGAGGGTCCCTTTCAGTCCCCCCCTGTCGGTGTCAAAACCGGCGGATCTCGGGTAGGGGGTCCCGAACTGTGCGTCTAAGGCGGATGGTAACAGGAGGCGGGGGACACGATGTTTACCCAGGTTCGGGCCCTCTCGATGGAGGTAATACCCTACTTCCCGCTTGATTGATCTTGATGATATGAGTATTACAAGACTTGATCTACCACGAGATCGTAGAGGCTAAACCCTAGAAGCTAGCCTATGGTATGGTTGTTGTTGTCCTACGGACTAAACCCTCCGGTTTATATAGACACCGGAGGGGGCTAGGGTTACACAGAGTCGGTTACAAGGGAGGAGATCTACATATCTGTATTGCCAAGCTTGCCTTCCACGCCAAGGAGAGTCCCATCCGGACACGGGACGAAGTCTTCAATCTTGTATCTTCATAGTCCAACAGTCCGGCCAAAGGATATAGTCCGGCTGTCCGAGGACCCCCTAGTCCAGGACTCCCTCAATAGCCCCTGAACCAGGCTTCAATGATTATGAGTCCGGCGCGCAGATTGTCTTCGGCATTGCAAGGCGGGTTCCCCCTCCGAAGACTCCATAGAAGATTTTAAACACAAGGATAGTGTCCGGCTCTACAAAACAAATTCCACATACCACCGTAGAGAGAATAATATTTCCATAAATCGTATCTGCTGATACATTCTGTAGCATGACATCATACTATGGCGCGGTCATTATTCGAACCGTTTTTCTCAACCAGCCACTTCACATATCGCGAGGCGGTTTTCTTGGCACGTCTTGTCGAAGCAGAGATCGTGTCCCCTTATCACGGGATTCTCATCAATACGGGTGTGGGTAACCCAACCGCACCATCAATTACGGCGCTTGGAGAATAAGCGAGTTTACCAGGTAAGTCGGGAGGCGCATAGCTTCCTCCGCCCTTATAAAGGGACAATGATTCACCCTTTCACGCACGCCTTCTTCCTCCTTGCTCATCCATTCTTGCGTACTCGAGCTCTAGCACCCAAGTTCGTGTTTTTCTCCTCAAACCACTCCAAGCATGCCCGGAGTGGGAGGCAAGTGGATGGTCTCCTCCGTTACGGAGGAGGACATCACAAAGTTGCGGAGCGCCGGATATCTGGCCGCGGATATCGCACACCGGCTGCCAGACGCGGGGCAGATCATCCGTACTCTAGAACCCCATGTGAGCATGGTTTTCCTTACCCATTTCGTCCGCGGACTTGGATTTCCCCTCCACCCGTTTGTCTGCGGGCTCATGTTCTACCACGGGCTGGATTTTCACGATCTGGCCCCCAATTTCATCCTCAACATCTCGGCGTTTATCGTCGTGTGCGAGGCCTTCCTCCGCATCAAGCCCCACTTCGGCCTGTGGCTGAAGACCTTCAATGTTAAACCGAAGGTGGTGGTCGGCCAGCAAGCGGAGTGCGGAGGCGCCATGGTGGGCAAAATGCCCAACGTCACCTGGCTCGAAGGCTCCTATGTGGAGACCATAAAGGGGTGGCAATCGGGGTGGTTCTACATCACCGAGCCGCGCGACACCAACTGGGTGGCGGCCCCCGAATTTCGATCCGGAATCCCCATGCGGCTCACCTCCTGGAAAGAGAACGGCCTGTCCTGGGGTTCCCCGGTAGAGCTGACCGGACTCCAGACATGCATCAAGAACATGATGAGCAAGGAAATCAAGCTCGTCAACGTGGTCCAAGTCATGCTCTTCCGCCGGATCCTCCCGTGTCAAAGGCGGGCATTCAATTTGTGGGAGTTCAACCCGGCCGAGCACCAGACGCTGCGAGAGCTCTTCGACACGACGCACAAGGACGTCTGGAAGGTGCTGTTCAAGGGCGCCGAGGTACCTCCTCCCCTTACCGAGGACCGCGGAGTCTGCGCAAAGCGCCCTGCCAATCCGGTAAGTCCTTTACATCTCATAAGATGTTCTTTCCCCCAGTATAACCACGCGCGGGATCTAAGCCTCGACGCCATTTAACAGGACTGGGTAGCTACAGTGGAGCAGATTAATTGTCCGGCTCCACTACTCGAAGATCCGGCAGATGCTCTCCTAACGGAGATGCTCGTTCCGGCGCCTTATGAGGTGCCGGAGAAGAAGGCCAAGAAGAAGGCCACGAGGACCAGGAAGGGTCTCCGGCAAGGTTATATCGGACTCATCGTCTGAAAACACCGAGGCGCACTCCTCCCACGAAAGCGAGGAGGAGGAAGAGGAAAGTTCTCCCCCCCAGCCTGGGGAGACAAGAAAAGGAAGGCCGCCCCGGTCGGGGTGGCCAAAGGGTCCAAGAAGAGAAGGACCGTCCTTCCGGACAACTCCACAAGGGTCGCCTACAGCGACGACGAGTGGCTGCCCAGGGATAAGCCCCTGGTGAAGTCGTAAGTATCCAGATACCATAGTAATTCTGGTATGTTTCGTTTCGTTGCTTCTTATCATGCCAAACATGATCACACATCCAATCCCGAGCCCACATCGACGTATCTTCGTCGGATGATTCTCTGGACCCGTCGGATATGAACAACGATTCGCCCCCGCCCGCCTCCTCCCCCCGCCCTACGGACGACGTCGAGGTGTTGTCTCGAAGGGCACCGAATCAAGGGGAGGTAGTCCTGGAGGCGCCTCAAGGTGACATTCCGGACGCTGGGCGCAAGGGGAGCAAAACTCCCAAGGGCTCCAATGGCGGGGGCAGCAAGCTTGGCCCCCAGCCGAATACTGTACAGGAACCTCCAGTGGTTCCGGACTCTGTCAGGCGACCCCTCACTGAGGGGGGCGAGCCGTCTGTGCCGATGACCTCTGTCCAACTAAAGGCATCGGACAACTTGCTGGAAGCACTTCGCGGTGCTTCCATTGATGAAGAGCACCGCACTATCATGAGTGCGGTGGTCAAGAAGGTTCAGTCTGCCAAGAGCGGACTGACTGAAGCCTGTGCCAGCCTCCTAACAGGCTTTGAGGTAAGTAATCAAATTATAAGAAAATGTTACAGCCTAGACAGTAGCCCCTGATGCTCTGTTTGGCGTTTCGCGAAAAAAGGCCGAATAGAGGATCAAATAATAATCGCAGGAGTCTAATCATAATATGTCTATGTGCATACGCAGGCTTCACTGCTGGCCGATGCCGCACGTACTGCGGAGGTCTCCATACTGAAGCGGGACCTTGAGCGGTCCAAGGAAGAGCTCAACCTTACCAAGAGGCAGCTCGAAGAGAACAAAGGTAAGTGATACCCCGTCTGTATATTGATAAAGAAAAATGTGGATTTTGAATAACAGGATCGTCATGAATTTTGCTTTAGGGGCCACAACTGAAGTGGCGGCCCTGAAGAAGGCGCTATCCGAGGCCGAAGACAAAGCAGCCAAGGAGCGCGTCGAGTGAGAAAAGCAAGAAGCCCGAGTAGGCGAGGTGCAGCAAGAGCTCCAGGCTCTCGCCAAAAAGCACGAGTCCTTGGAGCGTGACCCTAAGACGCAAGGGTCCGAGCTTGCGAAGGCCCTCGAAAGCGCACAACATGCCAAGGCCGAAGGCCAAAAGGCCCTCCAGGAAATTGAGGCGGTTAAGAAGATAGCAGCGGGTAACGCATTCATTATGCAAAGCAAGCATGTGAAGGAAACTTTCTTTTTAGTTACCCGAGTTCGGAGCTCTCCAGGAGCGTTCGCAGATCTACCCCGCAGTGTGTTGGATGCCGAGGAGGGGAGCTCGACGAAGAAGTTGTTATGGTCTCAGTATACTGGGACCGAACACCCGATGCCCTTAAGCGACCAGCTCAAGCAACTGGTCGAGCTCCACAAGGCGGCTGAACAGGCCATGAAGGGTCTTATAGTCCGGATGTGGCCTGGCGAGCCCCTGCCCGATAGCTACTTCGGTCTGGTGAGGCGGCTTGTAAATGCCTGCCCATGGCCTGAAGTCATAAAGCGGTCCGTCTGCATCGAGGGTGCGCGCAGGGCTTTTGCCCGGGCGAAGGTGCATTGGGGGAAGCTGGACGCCGAAAATCTGGTGAGGGAGGGGCCGCCGGAAGGCAAGGAGCATCACCACCCTGAAAAGTATTATGAAAGTGTCCTGAAGGGTGCTCGCCTTGTGGCGGAGGAATGTGCTAAGGATGTAATATTTGAATAAATGTACTTCATGTGATCCTGTAATATGAAACGAGTTCATCTGCGCTATACAACGCTTGTGAATTTAAAATATTACCTTCTGTGCGGCCGTTTATAAAATCTGAGAGTTGGCCAGTCGTCGGCTTCTGCCCCCATGTAACTAGTACTGAGGTGTTTGGGATAAATCTTAGCACTCTTTATCCCAATTTTGGGTCCTTCGAAGGAGGTGTTCAGCACAACGAACCAGGCAATCGGACTATAGGGCTTTATCACTCTCACTTATCCATAGAAGTCTACAATTTTAAATTTTGGCGAAGCCCCTAGTATTCGGAAGGCCGAATTTGGGGCGCTATATACGCCTAAGTAGGGCAAGGCCGACTCCTCGCCCGAAGCGGAAAAAGTCTTTAAGGACTTGAGACCTCTCGAACAGCGACCAGCTCTCGCCGCATCATGACAGTAAGTTTTCGGCTTTCTCTACTGAGGTGCTCGTCCGGAAGAACCGGGACACAATCGCAGTAGTTCTCCCAACGCTACCTTAGCCGATATAGCGGAACGTAAGGTACCAAAACATGGTAGCCGGGCAAACCCAACTATTGACCCAAGACATGATTCAGAGCTGATGCATATAGTGCTATAAGTTCGGGGTGCCGCACTTTCGAAAGTGTTCGGACTTCTCACGCCGTATTTATGGGGTATGCAGAAGCCCCTGGCGTACTGGTAGTACCAGAATGTACAAGTGCAATTTGTCGTAAATAAACAGACAAGAGAAAAAAAAGAAAGGGTAATGCAATAATAGACTAACGCTATGCATTGTTATTAAATAATACGTCGAAGCGTACTAATACAAGTAGTGCAATAAGCAAAAAATATGACTATTTGACATGTCCTATCCAAGGGCAAGCTACGTATGGGTATTTAAAACAGGTATTTCGATCGGTATCAGAAACCACCTGGGGATTCCCTTGTACGTCTTAGCTTCTTGCCTCCTTGGTATTTCCTTCCCGTAATGCGTCCAGCAATCAGACTGCCGAAAAGGTTTCCAGAGAGTAAGGTCCTGAAAGAGAGAAAATGATAGAGGTATACAGCCCCTGGGCAGTTGAGCCACATTGTGGGACGTGTCCTGGCCATGCCTCCGCCTATGCCGATGGTATTTTTAGTGCGTAATTATGTATGCGCGTCACAGATTTCGTCGCTTGACCGGGACTAGGACGGTGGCCGAATTGCTAGGCGAGCTCTGAACGTGCCAGGCGATCCTGCTGCAGGTTACTCCGGACTCGCTTGAAGGTGTCCGGGGTCTTTATCGCTGAATTGGCGGTTTGCCTTGAAAGGCTGCTTTGTTCTTCTGCTGCGAGGGCCGCAGTGTGCTCCTCCGTGCGGAGCGAGCGTTCTGTGTTTCCATTGACTGTTATAACCCCACGAGGTCCTGACATTTTGAGCTTGAGGTATGCATAATGCGGTACCGCATTGAATCTGGCAAATGCGGTTCGTCCGAGCAGTGCGTGATAGCCACTGCGGAACGGGACCATATCGAAGACTAACTCCTCGCTTCGGAAGTTGTCCAGAGATCCGAAGACCACTTCCAGTGTGATTGAGCCCGTGCAGCGGGCCTCTACACCTGGGATGACACCATTAAAGGTGGTTTTAGTGGGTTTGATCCTCAAGGGGTCTACACCCATTTTGCGCACTGTATCCTGATAAAGCAGGTTCAGGCTGCTGCCACCATCCATGAGGACTCGTGTGAGGTGAAATCCATCAACGATGGGATCGAGGACCAATGCGGCAGAACCGCCATGACGGATACTAGTGGGGTAGTCCCTATGATCGAAAGTGATCGGACAAGAGGACCATGGGTTGAACTTTGGGGCGACTGGCTCCATCGCGTAGACGTCCCTTAGTGCACGCTTCCGTTCCCTCTTGGGAATATGGGTTGCGTATATCACGTTCACCGTTTTCACTTGGGGAGGAAATTTCTTCTGTCCACCTGTGTTCGGCGGCCGGGACTCTTCTTCATCGTCGCTATGCAGCCCCTTTTTCTTGTTTTCGGTATTCAACTTGCCCGCCTTCTTGAACACCCAGCATTCTCTGTTGGTGTGATTGGCTGGCTTATCGGGGGTGCCGTGAATTTGACACGAGCGATCGAGTATGCGGTCCAAACTGGACGGGCCCGGGTTGCTTCTTTTGAACGGCTTCTTCCGCTGACCGGATTTAGAGCCACTGAATCCAGCATTAACTGCCGTGTCTACGGTGTTGTCACCATTGTTGCGGCGCTTGTGTCTGTTACGACGTGGTCTGCCATTACTATCTTTGGCATCTGAATTGCCATGACTTCTTGATGTGTTGTTGCTGCGAGCCAGACAGCTATCCTCCCCCGCACAAAAGCGGGTCATGAGTGTCGTGAGGGCTGCCATAGACTTTGACTTTTCCTGGCCGAGGTCCCGGGCGAGCCAGTCATCACGGATGTTATGCTTAAGTGCCGCTAAGGCCTCTGCATCCGGACAGTCGACAATTTGGTTTTTCTTAGTTAGGAACCAGGCAGAATTTCCTGGCCGATTCCCCTGGCTGCTGAGTTATATGGCTCAAGTCATTAGGATCCGGTGGTCGCACATAAGTGCCCTGGAAGTTGTCAAGGAATGCATCTTCCAAATCCTCCCAACCGCCGATGGAGTCTGCTGGCAAGCTATTCAGCCAATTCCGAGCTGGTCCTTTGATTTTTAGAGGGAGGTACTTGATGGCATGTAGATCGTCACCACGAGCCATGTGGATGTGGAGGAGGAAATCCTTCATCCATACCGCGGGGTCTGTTGTGCCATCATATGATTCAATGTTTACAGGTTTAAAAGCCTCTGGGAATTCGTGATCCATTACTTCATCAGTGAAGCATAGGGGGTGTGCAGCGCCTCTGTGCCAGGCTATATCACGACGCAGTTCATACGAGTCTTGCCTGCTGTATTCGGGCCGGCCGGATTTGCTTTTGGTATGTCCGGCGTGACGGTCATCGTCCCGAGTTGGGGCGCGCCCCTGTGATCCGTAGATCGATCTTGCATGTTTTGCTTTGTTTTCCAATCTGTCTCGCAGGTCCCGCGTGTTGCCCCGGGCCTTGGTATTTTTGTTTGAATGGCGGCGGGTGCGGGCTGGACTTCGGGCTGATATGCCTCTCTGTCTCGGCCACGAGGTGGCCGATCAGCCGCATCGTACGCTGGTGATGTGGGTTTCAATGCTTCCTCCTCGAGTTGGGGTAGCAACCTGCGCTTTGGGTAACTCTTGGTTGGGCGCTCGAGTTCGTATTCCTCGGCCGCCAGGACTTTAGTCCATCTATCCGCTAGCAGATCTTGATCAGCTCGAAGCTGTTGTTGCTTTTTCTTCAGGCTATTTGCTGTGGCTATAAGCCGGCGCTTGAAGCGCTCCTCCTCGACGGGATCCTCAGGCACGATAAATCCTTCGTCGCCGAGGCTCACCTCGTCTTCGGAGAGAGGCATGTAATTGTTATCCTCCGATTCTCCGTCTGCTGCCTGTTCCGGAGGCCTAGCTTGTTCATCCTCCCGCTCGAGGTCTGGCTGGAGGGGATTATCGTTGTCTTTGGCACTATCCAGAGCGTTATTGTCTCTTGTGCAGGTATCGCTGCTTTTGCTATGGCGGGACTTAGAGCGGCGCCGCTGACGTCGGTGCTTGGATTGCTTCTTGGAGGGATTATCCTCCGCTGTCTTATCGCCATCGCCTTCTTTGGGGGTGTCCACCATGTATATGTCATACGATGAGGTGGCAGTCCAGCGCCCTGTGGGCGGTGGTTCTTGTTCGTCTCTGGTACCTCTTGAGCACTGCGTTGGTTTTCCCTTGAAGAGGAAAGGGTGATGCAGCAAAGTAGCATAAGTATTTCCCTCAGTTTTTGAGAACCAAGGTATCAATCCAGTAGGAGGCTACGCGCGAGTCCCTCATACCTACACAAAACAAATAAATCCTCGCAACCAACACGATAAGGGGTTCTCAATCCCTTCACGGTCACTTACAAGAGTGAGATCTGATAGATATGATAGGATAATATTTTTGGTCTTTTTATGACAAGATGAAAAGTAAAATAAAAGCAAAGTAAAAAGAAAAGGAAATAAATAAGTGTTGGAAGATTAATATGATGAAGATAGACCCAGGGGCCATAGGTTTCACTAGTGGCTTCTCTCGAGAGCATAAGTATTTTACGGTGGGTGAACGAATTACTGTTGAGCAGAATTGAGCATAGTTATGAGAATATCTAGGTATGATCATGTATATAGGCATCACGTCCGAGACAAGTAGACCGACTCCTGCCTGCATCTACTACTATTACTCCACTCATCGACCGCTATCCAGCATGCATCTAGAGTATTAAGTTCATGAAAACAGAGTAACGCCTTAAGCAAGATGACATGATGTAGAGGGATAAATTCATGCAATATGATATAAAAAACCCATCTTGTTATCCTCGATGGCAACAATACAATACGTGCCTTGCTGCCCCTACTGTCACTGGGAAAGGACACCGCAAGATTGAACCCAAAGCTAAGCACTTCTCCCATTGCAAGAAAGATCAATCTAGTAGGCCAAACCAAACTAATAATTCGAAGAGACTTGCAAAGATAACCAATCATACATAAAAGAATTCAGAGAAGATTCAAATATTGTTCATAGATAATCTTGATCATAAACCCACAATTCATCGGTCTCAACAAACACACTGCAAAAAGAAGAATACATTGAATAGATCTCCACGAGAGAGGGGGAGAACATTGTATCGAGATCCAAAAAGAGAGAAGAAGCCATCTAGCTACTAACTATGGACCCGAAGGTCTGAGGTAAACTACTCACACTTCATCGGAGAGGCTATGGTGTTGATGTAGAAGCCCTCCGTGATGGATGCCCCCTCCGACGGAGCTCCGGAACAGGCCCCAAGATGGGATCTCGTGGGTACAGAAGGTTGCGGCGGTGGAATTAAGTTTTTGGCTCATGTTCTGATCGTTTGGGGGTACGTAGGTATATATAGGAGGAAGGAGTACGTCGGTGGAGCAACAGGGGCCCACGAGGGTGGAGGGCGCGCCCTGGGGGGTAGGCGCGCCCCCTACCTCGTGGCCTCCTGGAAGCATCTCTTACGTAGGGTCCAAGTCTCCTGGATCTTGTTTGTTCCAAAAATCACGCTCCCGAAGGTTTCATTCCGTTTGGACTCCGTTTGATATTCTTTTTCTACGAAACTCTGAAATATGCAAAAAACAACAATTCTGGGCTGGGCCTCCGGTTAATAGGTTAGTCCCAAAAGTAATATAAAAGTGAATAATAAAGCCCAATAATGTCCAAAATAGAAGATAATATAGATGGAGCAATCAAAAATTATAGATACGTTGGAGACGTATCAGTCTCCTGCATCGTCGTCCATACCGTCGATGTCTTCGGAGCCAAAGTCGAGCATGTCGGATAAATCGTCGACAGTGGCTACTAAGTGGGTGGTGGGTGGGGAGCGAATTTCTTCATTGTCCGTATCCCATTCTAGCCGGACATAGTTCGGCCAAGGGTCTCCTGACAAGGAGAGAGACTTCAACGAGTTTAGCACGTCGCCAAAGGGCGAGTGCTGAAAGATATCCGCGGAGGTAAACTCCATGATCGGTGCCCAATCGGAATTCGATAGGCACGGACGCAGGCGGTTCGGAGCCCGTGGCCGGGGACGAATCCAAATGTCTGCAACCCGGGTCTCATCAGAGGTGGAGTCAGTATTCGGCTCTATCACCGCCGAGTGTGCGGCCTCCGTGGCGGGGTCCATCCACCCGTCCTCGGATGGCGTAATCTGCTCCGGATCGAGGGCCGGAGTAGCTGCAGGTGGGTTCTCCCGAACACTGTCCGTAGGCAGAGGTAAGTCATGCCTGTCGTGACTGTGCGGCGCACCTGACAAGGGCTCGAATCCGTCGAAGATCAAGTCTCCGCAGATGTCGGCAGTATAGTTCAAGTTTCCAAACCTGACCTGATGGCCAGGGGCGTAGCTCTCGATCTGCTCCAGATGGCCAAGCAAGTTGGCCCGCAGTACGAAGCTGCCGAATACGAAGATCTGTCCGGGGAGGAAAACCTCACCCTGGATCGCATCGTTGCCGATGATCGAAGGAGCCATCTAGCCTTACGGTGACGGCACAGTGGAACTCTCAATGAAAGCACCAATGTTGGTGTCAAAACCGGCGGATCTCGGGTAGGGGGATGGTAATAGGAGGCGGGGGACACGATATTTACCTAGGTTCAGGCCCTCTCGATGGTGGTAATACCCTACTTCCTGCTTGATTGATCTTGATGATATGGGTATTACAGGAGTTGATCTACCACGAGATCGTAGAGGCTAAACCCTAGAAGCTAGCCTATGGTATGATTGTTGTTGTCCTACGGACTAAACCCTCCGGTTTATATAGACACCGGAGGGGGCTAGGGTTACACAGAGTCGGTTACAAGGGAAGAGATCTACATATCCGTATTGCCAAGCTTGCCTTCCACGCCAAGGAGAGTCCCATCCGGACACGGGATGAAGTCTTCAATCTTGTATCTTCATAGTCCAACAGTCCGGCCAAAGGATATAGTCCGGCTGTCCGAGGACCCCCAGTCCAGGACTCCCTCACCCCCCCGTGCCTTTTCACTTCGTCTTCTTCCTTGCATCGACCTAGCGCTCGAGCTCAGCTGCCGCCGCCAAGTCCTCGTCCTCGTCCTCAACTCCAGCCGCTTCATCACCCTGAACGTAGCAGAGAACCGCGGCGCCTCTCCGCTGTTCCACCAGCCTCAGTAAGCCTTCTTTCCTTCCCCCATAGATCTATCTTTAGGGTTTGAGCGTCCATCGGTGTTCGTCGGTGTGTATCCTTTCATAGTGGTTTTTTGATTTAAACCTTAATATCCAATCTGTATAGCAATGGCCACAGTCCTTCTTTCCATCAGTGCATCTCATTTAAGTAGAAAATCCCATCTAGATCCTTCAACTACTCAAGTATCAGAATGTTTAAACCTGACTATTTTTCCATTTTCTAATATGCGGCAGATCCAGATTTCTACATTGAATCTGCGAAACCTGTTTTTCAGCACTTAACCATTTTCCAACCCCAGATCTGTATGTTCAATATCTGCGAAGGCGGTTTAACTTTAGAAAATGAAAATCCGCCAGGTACCATTAGTCCCCTCTTAAACGACCAATCGCTTGTCATTATAACTCTGGTAATATCAACTTCCGGTTTAATAATCTCGCATGTTTGAATAACTTCTGTCTCTTAACCTGTAACACTTTATGCTTGCCAATTATGAATCTTAAACCGGCACAAACCTTCCTTCAGGTTGTTGTTCAAATGGCCAAGTCTTTTTATGCCTGCAACTGGGTTCCTTCCCGGGTTACTGAAGAACAACTGAATGGATGGGTCGCAACTGGCGCTTCAGCAAAAAAAGGAAGTCATCCACTGGAGAGCACCTGGTCCAGAAAATCCTCATGAACCCAAGGATGGAAAAGTGATTGTGTTTGTTGATCATCTGGGACGAGGGTTTAGCCCTCCCGGATCAATTTTTTTTCGTGATGTGCTCGCTAGCTTCCAACTCTGCCCTCAAGACATTGGACCTAACTCTGTGTCCAATATTTGTAAGTTTCAAGTGTTTTGCGAAGCTTATCTGCAAGAAGAACCCACTATTGAACTGTTCAGGGACTTCTTCTATTTGAACCGCTGTATTGAATTTACAGATGGGCCCAATACTGAACTTGTCGGGGTTTCAATTCAGAAGAGAAAAGATGTCAGTTTCCCTCATGCCAAGCATCATAGTCACCCCAAAGACTGGAATCAAACTTGGTTCTATTGCCGAGATACATCCCCAGCTGAAGAAAATCCTCTGCCGGGTTATCGTGCTCACCGGCTTACCAGTACTCATCCGTTTCGCCAACGACTTAGCGCAAAGGAACGAGCCAAATATGCACCACAACTTTCGAAGCTCCGAGCCTTTATGGCCAATGGTTTAACAGGCATCGACTTTGACCGTTGCTGGGTTTCTTGGAGTATCTTGCCTTTAAGTCGTCGCCCCGGTTTAATGTGTGAGTACACATGGGACTTAAAAGACCCTCAACGCCATATTGACATCCAGCTATCTGATGCTGAAGTTACTGAAGTTGTTAAGAAGATGCTGGATGAACCGGTGGCCGGATGTAGTAAAACAGGGCTTAGTCCTTTTTGTGTTTCCAATAAACCACCAGCTGTAAGAACTGCGTAACTCTTATTTTTAATCCGTCCCTTTTAACTATTCCCTTATAACTTTTGCCAATCTTTGATAGCGTGATGATCCGGTCTGAAAGAAGAAGCCGCAGGATAAACCGGCAAAAAACCCTCATGTCAAGACCAAGGTTACCAAGAAGCCTGCCAAAAAGAAAACCGCCGACTCCACCGATTTAAACTTTGATGATGACTATGAAAATCACGAGTCAGAGGTAGAAATTGCTTCACTTGGTTCCTTCTTCATACACCTTATTGATAATGATTATTATCAGGAGGACGCAGAGGCTAGTCAAGCTGGTGACGTAGAGGTAATTATTCTTTCCTCCGGCTCAGAACCTCTGCCAACTCCGAAAACCCGTCAAGCAAACCGGAAAGTAAGATTTTCTCACCCTCTAGCTCACATGGATCCAAACTTTCTTTGGAAGAAACAGCAACATGAAGCTCGCCGCACAACCCGGCATAGCGGCCATGTGGTAACTTCGTCCGGTTTACCGAACACGCCGGTTCGTAAACGTCGCCCAGAGGTCTCTTATACTTCTGACCCACGTTATCCTAAGGCGGGTTATTTCCGGCAACCTCTTACTCCGTCTGATTCAAATTATCAAGGAACTTCCCATTTCTCTTCTGGCGAATCAACAAAGATGCAACTGCCAACCCTCAAAACGGTTCCTGGGTAAGCATGTTCAAACTAACCCTTAATATTTTATGTTTACTCACTGTACCAACCTTTGTATTCATTCCTTTCAGTGCCAAGCCCAGACCCAGTAAAAAGGCCAAATTGAATAAACCGGCTGATGATAACCCGACCATTGAACCGGAAAAGATCTCAGATCAGTTTGAGCCAAATGTGGTGCTATTCTTGATGATCCGCCACCGCAACATCACGAAACCTTTGCTGAACAAATGGAAGATGATCCCATAGTCCATGCTGCTGACCCGCCAAGCCCGGCTAAAGCTGCTGATAAACCGCCAAGCCCAGTCAAAGCAGCTGATAACAAAACGGATGATATTATGATTACCGGCATCGCCCACACCACCCCTGGCAATCCTGTCGCTTTATCAAAGCATATTGCCAAGGAGGAATTTTCTGTTATGGACAAGGGCAAGTGGAATACAGATTTGTCAAGCTACGCCCACCTCAACACCCAAGACATCCATTCTTGGTTTTTAAACTGCCTGTACACACAAGCCGCGACTATGAAGCCGGTTTAGTGAACATGATGAAGGAGCGATATGAGGTACGTACTGTTAACTCTGCATAATTGTTTCTCCATTGTGTCCAATTTCTAATATCAACTCCAGTAGCCCCCAAGGGCCGGTTTAGGTTACCAATGTAAACCGGGACTTTGTAATACTTCAACTTTTGCCTAAGTAGCCCCCAAGGGCCGGTTTATCTCTTCAAGATGAACTGGGACTGTATTATTGAGCAAATATACATTAGCCCCCAAGTGCCAAGAATAATACTTGAATTGATCTTGGGACTTACAAGAAAACTTTGATAAGAAGCAATAGGCATTAGCCCCCATGTGCCAAGTGTATAACTTGTTATGTGCTTGGTACTTCAAATATATGCTGCCGACTCATAACTGTTGGGGAACGTAGTAATTTCAAAAAAATTCCTACACACACGCAAGATCTTGGTGATGCATAGCAACGAGAGGGGAGAGTGTGTCCACGTGCCCCTGTAGACCGAAAGCGGAAATGTTAGCACAACGCGGTTGATGTAGTCATACGTGTTCAGGATCCGACCGATCAAGTACCGAACGCACGGCACCTCCAAGTTCTGCACACGTTCAAATCGATGACATCCCTCGAACTCCGATCGAGCCGAGCTTTGAGGGAGAGTTCCGTCAGCACGACGGCGTGGTGACGATGATGATGTTCTACTGACGCAGGGCTTCATCTAAGCACCGCTACGATATTATCGAGGTGGATTATGGTGGAGGGAGGCACCGCACACGGCTAAGAGATCAAGAGATCAATTGTTGTGTCTATGGGGTGCCCCCTGCCCCCGTATATAAAGGAGCAAGGGAGGAGGAGGCCGGCCCTCGGAGGGCCGTGCCAAGGGAGTAGGATTCCTACTCCTAGTTGGAGTAGGTTTCCTCCTTTCCTAGTCCAACTAGGAGAAGGGGGGAAAGGGGGGAAGAGGAGAAGGAAGGGAGAAGGGGGCCGCGCCCCAAACCCCTTGTCCAATTCGGACTGGGCTTGGGACGGGCACGCGCCACCTCCTGACTGCTGCCTCTCCTTCCCACTAAGGCCCATTAAGGCCTAATACTTCTTTCCCGTATTCCCGTAACTCCCCGGTACTCCGAAAAATACCCGAATCACGCGGAACCTTTCCGATGTCCGAATATAGTCGTCCAATATATCGATCTTTACGTCTCGATCAATTTGAGACTCCTCGTCATGTCCCCGATCTCATCCGGGACTCCGAACTACCTTCGGTACATCAAAACACATAAACTCATAATATAACCGTCATCGAACTTTAAGCGTGCGGACCCTACGAGTTCGAGAACTATGTAGACATGACCGAGACACGTCTCCGGTCAATAACCAGTAGCTGAACCTAGATGCTCATATTGGCTCCCACATATTCTACAAAGATCTTTATCGGTCAGACCGCATAACAACATACGTTGTACCCTTTGTCATCGGTATGTTACTTGCCCGAGATTCGATCATCGGTATCTCAATAGCTAGTTTAATCTCGTTACCGGCAAGTCTCTTTACTCGTTCTATAATACATCATCCGCAACTAACTCATTAGTTGCAATGCTTGCAAGGCTTAAGTGATGTGCATTACCGAGTGGGCCCCGAGATACCTCTCCGACAATCGGAGTGACAAATCCTAATCTCGAAATATGCCAACCCAACAAGTACCTTCGGAGACACCTGTAGAGCACCTTTATAATCACCCAGTTATGTTGTGACGTTTGGTAGCACACAAAGTGTTCCTCCGGTAAATGGGAGTTGCATAATCTCAGAGTCATAGGAACATGTATAAGTCATGAAGAAAGCAATAGCAACATAGTAAACGATCAAGTGCTAAGCTAACGGAATGGGTCAAGTCAATCATATCATTATCCTAATGATGTGATCCCGTTAATCAAATGACAACTCATGTCTATGGCTAGGAAACTCAACCATCTTTGATTAACGAGCTAGTCAAGTAGAGGCATACTAGTGACACTATGTTTGTCTATGTATTCACACATGTATCATGTTTCCGGTTAATACAATTCTAGCATGAATAATAAACATTTATCATGATATATGGAAATAAATAATAACTTTATTATTGCCTCTAGGGCATATTTCCTTCAGTCTCCCACTTGCACTAGAGTCAATAATCTAGTTCACATCACCATGTGATTTAATACCAATAGTTCACATCACCATGTGATTAACACCCATAGTTCACATTGTCATGTGACCAACACCCAAAGGGTTTACTAGAGTCAATAATCTAGTTCACATCACTATGTGATAAACACCCAAAGAGTACTAAGGTGTGATCATGTTTTGCTTGTGAGATAATTTTAGTCAACGGGTCTGTCACATTCAGATCCGTAAGTATTTTGCAAATTTCTATGTCTACAATGCTCTGCACGGAGCTACTCTAGCTAATTGCTCCCACTTTCAATATGTATCTAGATCGAGACTTAGAGTCATCCAGATCTGTGTCAAAACTTGCATCGACGTAACTCTTTATGACGAACCTTTTGTCACCTCCATAACCGAGAAATATTTCCTTATTCCACTAAGGATAATTTTGACCGCTGTCCAGTGATCTACTCCTAGATCACTATTGTACCCTCGTGCCAAAATCATGGTGAGGTACACAATAGGTCTGGTACACAGCATAGCATACTTTATAGAACCTGTGACTGAGGCATAGGAAATGACTTCCATTCTCTTTTCTATTTTCTGTTGTGGTCGGGTTTTGAGTCTTTACTCAACTTTATCCTTTGCAACACACGCAAGAACTCTTTCTTTGACTGTTCCATTTTGAACTACTTGAAAATCTTGTCAAGGTATGTACTCATTGAAAAAACTTATCAAGCGTCTTGATGTATCTCTATAAATCTTGATGCTCAATATGTAAGCAGCTTCACCGAGGTCTTTCTTTGAAAAAGTCCTTTCAAACACTCCATTTATGCTTTGCAAAATAATTCTACATTATTTCCGATCAACAGTATGTCATTCACATGTACTTATCAGAAATGTTGTAGTGCTCCCACTCACTTTCTTGTAAATACAGGCTTCACCACAAGTATGTATAAAACTATATGCTTTGATCAACTTATCAAAAGCGTATATTCCAACTCCGAGATGCTTGCACCAGTCCATAGATGGATCGCTGGAGCTTGCATATTTTGTTAGCACTTTTAGGATTGACAAAACCATCTGGTTGCATCATATACAACTCTTCTTTAATAAATCCATTAAAGAATGCAGTTTTGTTTATCCATTTGCCAGATTTCATAAAATGCAGCAATTGCTAACATGATTCGGACATACTTTAGCATAGATACGAGTGAGAAACTCTCATCGTAGTCAACACCTTGAACTTGTCGAAAACCTTTTGCGACAATTCTAGCTTTGTAGATAGTAACACTACTATCAGCGTCTGTCTTCCTCTTGAAGATCCATTTAATCTCAATGGCTCGCCGATCATTGGGCAAGTCAATCAAAGTCCATACTTTGTTCTCATACATGGATCCCATCTCAGATTTCATGGCCTCAAGCCATTTTGCGGAATCTGGGCTCATCATCGCTTCCTCATAGTTCGTAGGTTCGTCATGGTCAAGTAACATGACCTCCAGAACTGGATTACTGTACCACTCTGCTGCGGATTTCATTCTGGTTGACCTACGAGGTTCGGTAGTAACTTGATCTTGAAGTTACATGATCATCATCATTAGCTTCCTCACAAATTGGTGTACGAGTAATAGGAACAGATTTCTGTGATGAACTACTTTCCAATAAGGGAGCAGGTACAGTTACCTCATCAAGTTCTACTTTCCTCCCACTCACTTCTTTCGAGAGAAACTCCTTCTCCAGAAAGATTCCGAATTTAGCAACAAAAGTCTTGCCTTCGGATCTGTGATAGAAGGTGTACCCAACAGTCTCCTTTGGGTATCCTATGAAGACACATTTGGGTTCGAGCTTATCAGGTTGAAGCTTTTTCACATAAGCATCACAACCCCAAACTTTAAGAAACGACAACTTTGGTTTCTTGCCAAACCACAGTTCATATTGTGTCGTCTCAACGGACTTAGACGGTGCCCTTTTTAATGTGGATGCAGCTGTCTTTAATGCATAACCCCAAAATGATAGTGGTAAATCGGTAAGAGACATCATAGATTGCACCATATCTAATAAAGTATGGTTAAGATGTTCGGACACACCATTACACTGTGGTGTTCCAGGTGGCATGAGCAGTGAAACTATTTCACATTGTTTTAACTGAAGACCAAACTCATAACTCAAATAATCTTCTCCACGATCAGATCGTAGAAACTTTATTTTCTTGTTATGATGATTTTCCACTTCACTCTGAAATTATATGAACTTTTCAAATGTTTCAGACTTCTGTTTCGTTAAGTAGATATACCCATATCTGCTCAAATCATCTGTGAAGGTCAGAAAGTAATGATACCCGCTACGAACCTCAATATTCATCGGGCCACATACATCAGTATGTATGATTTCCAACAAATCTGTTGCTTGCTCCATTGTTCCAGAGAACGGCGTTTTAGTCATCTTGCCCAAGAAGCATGGTTCGCAAGCATCAAGTGATTCATAATCAAGTGATTCCAAAATCCCATCAGCATGGAGTTTCTTCATGCGCTTTACACCAATATGACCTAAACGACAGTGCCACAAAGAAGTTGCACTATCATTATTAACTTTGCATATTTTGGCTTCATTATTATGAATATGTGTATCACTACAATCGAGATCCAACAAACTATTTTCATTGGGTGTATGACCATAGAAGGTTTTATTCATGTAAATAGAACAACAATTATTCTCTAACTTAAATGAATAACCGTATTGCAATAAACATGATCAAATCATATTCATGCTCAACGCAAACACCAAATAACACTTATTTAGGTTCAACACTAATCCCGAAAGTGTAGGGAGCGTGCGATGATGATCATATCAATCTTGGAACCACTTCCAACACACATCGTCACTTCACCCTTAACTAGTCTCTGTTCATTCCGCAACTCGTGTTTCGAGTTACTACTCTTAGTAACTGAACCAGTATCAAATACCGAGGGTTGCTACGAACAGTAGTAAAATACACATCAATAATCTATATATCAAATATACCTTTGTTCACTTTGCCATCCTTCTTATCCGCCAAATACTTGGGGCAGTTCCGCTTCGAGTGACCAGTCCCTTTGCAGTAGAAGCACTTAGTCTCAGGCTTAGGACCAGACTTGGGCTTCTTCACTAGAGCAGCAACTTGCTTGTCGTTCTTCTTGAAGTTCTCCTTCTTCCCTTTGCCGTTTTTCTTGAAACTAGTGGTCTCGTCAACCATCAACACTTGATGTTTTTCTTGATTTCTACCTTCGTCGATTTCAGCATCACGAAGAGCTTGGGAATTGTTTCTATTATCCCTTGCATATTATAGTTCATCACAAAGTTCTACTAACTTGGTGATGGTGACTAGAGAATTCTGCCAATCACTATCTTATCTGGAAGATTAACTCCCACTTGATTCAAGCGATTGTAGTACCCAGACAATCTGAGCACATGCTTGCTGCTTGAGCTATTCTCCTCCATCTTTTAGCTATAGAACTTGTTGGAGACTTCATATCTCTCAACTCGGGTATTTTCTTGAAATATTAACTTCAACTCCTGGAACATCTCATATGGTCCATGACGTTCAAAACGTCTTTGAAGTCCCGATTCTAAGCCATTAAGCATGGTGCACTAAACTATCAAGTAGTGATCATATTGAGCTAGCCAAACGTTCATAACGTCTGCATTTGCTCCTGCAATAGGTCTGTCACCTAGCGGTGCATCAAGGACATAATTCTTCTGTGCAGCAATGAGGATAAACCTCAGATCACGGACCCAGTCCGCATCATTGCTACTATCATCTTTCAACTTAGTTTTCTCTAGGAACATCATAAAACATAGGGAAGCAACAACGCGAGCTATTGATCTACAACATAGATATGCTAATACTACCAGGACTAAGTTCATGATAAATTAAAGTTCAATTAATCATATTACTTAAGAACTCCCACTTAGATAGACATCCCTCTAATCCTCTAAGTGATCACGTGATCCAAATCAACTAAACCATGTCCGATTATCACGTGAGATGGAGTAGTTTCAATGGTGAACATCACAATGTTGATCATATCTACTATATGATTCACGCTCGACCTTTCGGTCTCAGTGTTCCGAGGCCATCTCTGTTATATGCTAGGCTCGTCAAGTTTAACCTGAGTATTCTGCGTGTGCAACTGTTTTGCACCCGTTGTATTTGAACGTAGAGCCTATCACACCCGATCATCACGTGGTGTCTCAGCACGAAGAACTTTCGCAACGGTGCATACTCAGGGAGAACACTTATAACTTGATAATTTAGTGAGAGATCATCTTATAAAGCTACCGCCGAACTAAGCAAAATAAGATGTATAAAAGATAAACATCACATGCAATGATAATATGTGACATGATATGGCCATCATCATCTTGTGCCTTTGATCTCCATCTCCAAAGCATGGTCATGATCTCCATCGTCACCGGCATGACACCATGATCTCCATCATCTTGATCTATATCGATGTGTCGTCACATGGTCGTCTCGCCAACTATTGCTCTTGCAACTATTGCTATTGCATAGCGATAAAGTAAAGCAATTATTTGGCGCTTGCATCTTATGCAATAAAGAGACAACCATAAAGCTTTTGCCAGTTGCCGATAACTTCAACAAAACATGATCATCTCATACAACAACTTATATCTCATCATGTCTTGACCATATGACATCACAACATGCCCTGCAAAAACAAGTTAGACGTCCTCTACTTTGTTGTTGCAAGTTTTACGTGGCTGCTACGGGCTGAGCAAGAACCGTTCTTACCTACGCATCAAAACCACAACGATAGTTCGTCAAGTTAGTGCTGTTTTAACCTTCTCAAGGACCGGGCGTAGCCACACTCGGTTCAACTAAAGTTGGAGAAACTGACACCCGCCAGCGACCTGTGTGCAAAGCACGTCGGTAGAACCAGTCTCGCGTAAGCGTACGCGTACGCGTCATGTCGGTTCGGGTTGATTCCTCCAACAATACCGCCTAACCAAAGTATGACATGCTGGTAAGTAGTATGACTTATATCGCCCACAACTCACTTGTGTTCTACTCGTGCATATGACATCTACGCATAAAACCATGCTCGGATGCCACTGTTGGGGAACGTAGTAATTTGAAAAAATTTCCTATGCACACGCAAGATCATGGTGATGCATAGCAACGAGAGGGGAGAGTGTGTCCACGTACCCTTGTAGACCGAAAGCGGAAGCGTTAGCACAACGCGGTTGATGTAGTCGTACGTCTTCACAATCCGACCGATCAAGTACCGAACGCACGGCACCTCCGAGTTCTGCACACGTTCAACTGGATGGCGTCCCTCGAACTCTAATCCAGCCGAGCTTTGAGGGAGTGTTCCGTCAGCACGACGGCGTGGTGACGATGATGATGTTCTACCGACGCAGAGCTTCGCCTAAGCACCACTACGATATTATCGAGGTGTATTTTGTTGGAGGGGGCACCGCACACTGCTAAGAGATCAAGAGATCAATTGTTGTGTCTATGGGGTGCCCCCTGCCACCGTATATAAAGGAGCAAGGGAGGAGGAGGCTGGCCATAGGAGGGGCGCGCCAAGGGAGTAGGATTCCAACTCCTAGATGGAGTAGGTTTCGTCCTTTTTCCTAGTCCAACTAGGAGAAGGGGGGAAAGGGGGGAAGAGGAGAAGGAAGGGACGCGCGCCCCAAACCCCTTGTCCAATTCGGACTGGGCTTGGGAGGGGCGCGCGCCACCTCCTGGCTGCTGCATCTCCTTCCCACTAAGGCCCATTAAGGCCCAATACTTCTTTCCTGTATTCCCGTAATTCCCTGGTACTCCGAAAAATAACCGAATCACTCGGAACCTTTCGGATGTCCGAATATAGTCGTCCAATATATCGATCTTTACGTGTCGATCATTTTGAGACTCCTCGTCATGTCCCCGATCTCATTCGGGACTCCGAACTACCTTCGGTACATCAAGACACATAAACTCATAATATAACCGTCATCGAACTTTAAGCGTGCGGACCCTACGGGTTTCGAGAATTATGTAGACATAACCGAGACACGTCTCCGGTCAATAACCAATAGCGGAACCTGGATGCTCATATTGGCTCCCACATATTCTACGAAGATCTTTATCGGTCAGACCGCATAACAACATACGTTGTTCCCTTTGTCATCGGTATGTTACTTGCCCGAGATTCGATCGTCGGTATGTCAATACCTAGTTCAATCTCGTTACCGGCAAGTCTCTTTACTCATTCTGTAATACATCATCCGCAACTAACTCATTAGTTGCAATGCTTGCAAGGCTTAAGTGATGTGCATTACTGAGTGGGCCCAGAGATACCTCTCCGACAATCGGAGTGACAAATCCTAATCTCGAAATACGCCAACCCAACAAGTACCTTCGGAGACACCTGCAGAGCACCTTTATAATCACCCAGTTACGTTGTCACGTTTGGTAGCACACAAAGTGTTCCTCTGGTAAACGGGAGTTGCATAATCTCATAGTCATAGGAACATGTATAAGTCATGAAGAAAGCAATAGCAACATACTAAACGATCAAGTGCTAAGCTAACGGAATGGGTCAAGTCAATCATATCATTCTCCTAATGATGTGATCCCGTTAATCAAATGACAACTCATGTCTACGCCTAGGAAACTCAACCATCTTTGATTAACGAGCTAGTCAAGTAGAGGCATACTAGTGACACTATGTTTGTCTATGTATTCACACATGTATCATGTTTCCGGTTAATACAATTCTAGCATGAATAATAAACAGTTATCATGATATAAGGAAATAAATAATAACTTTATTATTGCATCTAGGGCATATTTCCTTCAATAACATGTATGTCTCCTACAGGATGAGCTGAGCAAAAAGGAATCTCAAACCGCTGACCTTCAAGAAAATATCAAGTCCCAACAAGCAGAAACCTCCAAAGCCAAAGAGTAGCTGACCAGTGCTTTAGCAGCCATGGAGAAACTGATGGAAAACTTCAAGAAGGAGCGGGTAGACTGGGACATAGACAAAGCCACACTGCAAAAGAGGGCTGAGGATGCAGAAGCAACCCTTAATCCGGTGGTAGAAGAACTGACTAGTTTGAAGCGGCAAATAAATGCCATGACCACTGCTGTGTTTGGTAAGTATCCTTATTATAAGCTGTTAATATGTATTATCCCATAAACTGCTGGTTTATTGACGTGCGTAATGATGCAGGATCTCGCATTACCCATCTGGGCTCTGATATGCAGAAGAAATTGAAGGCTGCCTATACTCTTATAGAGCAATTATATACCGGCGCGCAACGGATCATCTGTATTGCCTCCAATAATAAACCGCCCCCAACCTTGATCAAGGAAACATTAGAGAGGCTGTCGATGCTGCCTGCCCGGTTTGAGGAGTTAAAAAGATCAGCCGCAAGGGCAGGTGCTCTGACGGTGCTAACCCGGGCTAAAGCATGGATACCAGATCTTGACCCGGCTGACGTGGGAAATGGCTATCCGAGCATAAAGGAGGATGGATCAGATTTTGACAATGATGATCTCCAAGCTTTGACAAACGAAATGCGCCCGTTAGCCAGCAAATTGGCTGAGGAGACTGATCTTTCTCTTAACCAGTCGATTTACAACACCGACAACAAACGGGTTAATGCGCCAACTTATGATGTGCAAAATCTTATCCCGCCAATCTGTAAGCATACCTATGCCCCTGATGTTGAACCGTCCACCCTTATAAGCGATGAAGCTGTCTTCCAAGCCTTAACTGCGATTGACTAGGAAACCATTGACATCCAGCCAGTGGGTGGAGAGGAGGAGGATGAAGTGGCGCAGGATGATCCACAACCTTCAAGTCAGCCTGGTGAAGATTGATGATCCGGAGAACGGTTTAGCTTCTGCATAGTGCAATGCGTGTGATAAACAATTATCCTTTTGGGCATCAAAGCACCTTGTAATAGGCTAGTTTAAACACTTGGTCTACTATGCCATCGTGCATATTCACTTTGCATGACACTGTTAATCCGCCATGATTAAGATATGTTATGCCTGCTTATGATTTTGAACAGCTTATTCGACCTGTTCCTGCATACAACATGTTTAAAGTGTCCTGGCGGTTTACCGCCGGACGGGTCATAATGCCCAACATATAACCAAGGTTTATAACCCAGGCTGTACTTTAAGAATAATCAAATATGAAATACATCATACATGTGACATTGAATCACATCGTTGGTTTACCAACTTATTGTAGTAAGGGTGATAATCCAAATCCTTAGTATTGATAACTCCTCTTATGTTTTGCCGGTTTATAACAAAGCCTTACCGGGTTGAATAAACACCGGATTATCCTTATATCATACTGGCGACTTGTAGTCGAAATCCAAACCGGGTTAATAAACACCAGATTATAGCTGACGATTTATAATCAAAAGCCAAGCCGGGTCAATAGACACCAGCAATCTTTTCAGTTTGTTCGGCCGACTTATAGTCAACAGCCAGACCGGGTCAATAAACACTGGATTAGTATAGACCTCATCAAAATAAATCTCAAAAAGAAAAATTGCAAAAGAAAATATACAAGAAGCAAGGCTTTTCATGGGCTGCCAGGCCACTGAGTTGAACCATTTTACAAAGCCTTATAGGATGGACCTCAGATTAACCAATCGTCATTTTAACTAAGACAAGTTCAGGGTCTGTATAAGATTGACTTGTCAAACTTTCGACGGGTCATACCAGGATTACCTGGGTGGAGTGACTTACTTAAAAAGGCAGGATAATCCCGGGTTTTAGGTGAATACACCTGGCTTTTATAGCCTATTACAATGTTATTGACTCTGCGTTCTTCTAGAACAAAGAGCCCCCAAGCAATATTTTGAGTTGTGCTCAATGGGCGCCTATGTTTGAGTTGTGCTTTGCAACAGACTCTCTTTGGCCCCTGTTGATTTTGGGTAACAAGCCCAATTTTTTTTATGTGGCTTATAAGCCAGATCAATGGGTAATCAGAACTCCGCTTTATAAACAGAAGCCCCCATGTAATAAAAAACTTTTTAAAGAACGGCAGAGGCCCCTCTTTAGCAAGGATGCCGGTTTATTATATTGATCATCATAATGTATACATTGTCAAGAATATGTACATAAGAGGAGCCTATGGCTCAGGTGTAGTAAGGGCGAAGATGAGCGATATTCCATGGCGGGTGGGTCTCCTCCTCCAATTTACGTGAGTCTTTGTGCTCTCGAACATCGATAAGGTAGTATGACCCGTTGTGCAGATTCTTTCTGACCACAAAGGGTCCTTCCCAAGGCGGGGATAACTTGTGCATATCCGTCAGATCCTGGATGAGCCGGAGCACCAGATCGGCTTCTTGAAAAGTTCTGGTTTTAACCCGGCGGCTGTGATAATGACGCAGATCTTGCTGGGAAATCAACGAACGAGCCGCTGCAATATCACGCTCCTCATCTAACAGGCCAAGTGCTTCCTGACGTGCTTTCTCATTGTCAGCTTCAACATAAGCCGCCACACGAGGCGAGTCATGACGGATGACACTAGGGAGAACCGCCTCTGCTCCATAAACCATGAAAAAAGGTGGGTAACCCGTAGATCTGTTGGGTGTGGTATTGATAATCCATAACACAGAAGGTAACTCCTCCACCCAACAACCCGACGTCTGTTGTAAAGGAACAATAAGCCGGGGCTTGATGCCTCTCAGGATCTCTTGATTGGCTCTCTCCGCTTGACCATTAGATTGGGGGTGAGCCATTGATGACACATCAAGCCGGATGTGCTCACGTTGACCAAATTCTTTCATAGCACCCTTGGACAGATTAGTGCCATTATCAGTTATGATGTTGTGTGGAAAACCAAACCGGAAAATAACCTTCTTGATGAATTGAACCGCCGTGGCTGCATCACACTTACTGAATGGTTCTGCCTCCACCCACTTAGTGAACTTATAAACCGCCACCAGAAGGTGGGTCTTCTTGTCCTTGGCCTCTTAAAGGGCCCAACCATATCCAGCCCCCAAGTTGCAAACGGCCAAGTGATTGGAATCATCCTCAATTCCTGAGCCGGAACATGAGCTCGACGTGAAAACTTCTGACAACCATCACATTTTTTCACCAAGTCCTTAGCATCAGCATGAGGCGTCAGCCAATAGAAGCTATGACGAAAAGCTTTACCTACCAGGGACTTTGAACCGGCGTGGTGACCACAATCTCCTTCGTGGATCGCACGCAAAATCTCACAACCTTCTTCCGGAGATACGCAACGCTGAAACGCCCCTGTTACACTGCAATGATGCAATTCTCCGTTGACAATGGTCATTGACTTGGATCGCCGGATTATCTGCCTGCCAAAGTTTCATCCTCCGGTAACTCGCAACGGTTCATATATGCCAAATATGGGACTGTCTAATCTGGGATAACATGAAGAGCTGCCACCAACTGAGCCTCTGGGTCAGGAATAGCCAAATCCTCCTCTATAGGTAGCTTGACGGGCGGGTTATTCAAGACATCCAGAAAAACATTGGGTGGCACCGGTTTACGTTGGGAACCCAAACGGCTTAAAGCGTCTGCCGCTTCATTCTTTCGCCGGTCCACATGGTCAACCTGATAACCCTTGAAGTGACCAGCCACAATATCCACCTTTCGTCGATACGCCGGCATGAGCGGATCCTTGGAATCCCAAGTACCAGACACTTGTTGAGCTACCAGGTCTGAGTCACCAAAGCACTTAACCCAGCTTAAATTCATCTCCTTAGCCATTCAAAGACCACGGAGTAAGGCCTCATATTCAGCTGCATTGTTAGTGCAAGGGAACATTAAACGGAGAACATCACAAAACTTATCACCTCGTGGCGAAGTTAACACGACTCCAGCCCCCGAGCCCTCCAATTGCCTGGACCCATCAAAATGAATAGTCCAGTAAGTGTTATCCGGCTTTTCTTCCGGCGCCTGCAACTCCATCCAGTCATTGATGAAATCCACAAGCGCTTGGGACTTGATTGCCGTACGAGGCATATACTTTAACCTGTGAGGCTCAATAGCCCACTTGGCAACCCAGCCAGTTGCTTCCCTGTTCTGGATTATATCTCCTAAACGGGCAGAACTGACCATAGTGATGGGATGACCCTGAAAATAATGCTTAAGCTTCCGGCTTGCCATGAAAACTCCATACACAAACTTCTGCCAATGTGGGTACCTATGCTTGGACTCAATAAGCACTTCACTGATATAATAAACCGGTCGTTGAACCGGATAATCCTTGCCAGCCTCCTTGCGCTCTACAACAATGGCCACACTGATAGCCCGGGCATTGGTTGCCACACACAATAAAAACGACTCTTTATCGACCGGAGCAGCAAGGACAGGTGGCTCAGCTAACTGCTTCTTCATGTCCTCAAACGCCGCATTAGCAGCATCACTCCAGACAAAATTGTCTGTCTTTTTCATCATCTGATATAGAGGGATAGCTTTCTCCCCCAACCGGCTGATAAACCGGCTCAACGCTGCAATACAACCCGCCAGACGCTGAACATCGTTGATGCACGCCGGTTTAGCCAGAGACGTAATAGCTTTGATCTTTTCTGGATTAGCTTCAATGCCCCTGTTAGACACCAGAAAACCCAAGAGCTTGCCTGCCGGTACACCAAATACACACTTGGCCGGATTAAGCATCATCTTATAAACCCGTAGATTATCAAAAGTTTCCTTCAAATCATCTATTAACGTCTCCTCTTTCCTGGACTTCACCAAAATATCATCCACATAAGCATGAACATTGCGCCCAATCTAATTATGAAGACAATTCTGCACACAGCGCTGATAAGTCCCTGGGCACTCTTGAGCCCAAAAGGCATAGATACATAGTAGAAGGCTCCAAAGGGAGTTATGAAAGCCGTCCTCTCCTGGTCCTTAACTGCCAATTTGATCTGATGATAACCAGAATAAGCATCCAGAAAACTCAAATGCTCACAACCCGCCGTAGCATCAATGATTTGATCAATACGAGGGAGAGCAAAGGGACCAGCTGGACAAGCCTTGTTCAAATCTGTGTAGTCCACACACATACGCCAAGTGCCATTCTTCTTAAGTACTAGCACCGGGTTAGCTAACCACTCAGGGTCAAAAACCTCCACAATAAACCCTGCTGCCAAGAGCCAGGATACCTCCTCACCAATGGCCTTGCGCCTTTCTTCATTGATGCGGCGGAGAAAGTGCTTGACCGGTTTAAATTTGGGATCAACATTAAGAGTGTGCTCAGCGAGTTCCCTCGGTACACCTGGCATGTCAGAAGGTTTCCATGCAAAGATGTCCCGGTTCTCACGGATGAACTTGATGAGCGTGCTTTCCAATTTTGGATCCAGATTAGCGCTGATGCTGAAATGCTTGGATGAATCGCCAGGAACAAAGTCAATTAGCTTAGTCTCCTCAGCCGATTTAAACTTCAAGGCCGGATCATGCTTTGTAGTTGGCTTTTTCAAAGAAGTCATATCCGCCGGACCAACATTGTCCTTATAAAACTTCAACTCCTCGGTTGCACAAACCGACTCAGCGTAAGCCGCATCACCTTCTTCACATTCCAAAGCTATCTTACGGCTCCCATGTACCATTATAGTCCCCTTATGACCCAGCATCTTGAACTGCAGATAAACATAACAGGGCCTTGCCATAAACTTAGCATAAGCCGGCCGTCCAAACAGGGCATGATAAGGGCTCTTGATTTTCACCACTTCAAAAGTCAATGTCTCTGATCTTGAATCATGATCATCTCCAAAAGCAACTTCCAGAGCTATCTTGCCAACTGGATATGCCGACTTACCAGGCACCACACCATGGAAAACAGCGTTCGATGGTTTAAGATTCTTATCTGTCAACCCCATGCGACGGAAGGTTTCATAATAAAGGATATTGATAATTCTCCCTCCATCCATGAGCAGCTTGGTGAACTTATACCCTCCAACCTGAGGCGCCACCACCAATGCCAGATGACCCGGATTATCAACCCTGGGCGGATGATCCTCTCGACTCCACATAATGGGCTGTTCAGACCAGCGCAAGTAACGGGGCACTGTCGGTTCAACGGAGTTTACCGCCCTTTTATGAAGCTTCTGATCACGCTTGCACAGGCTAGTGGTGAAAACATGATACTACCCACTATTCAACTACTTCGGGTTGCTCTAATAACCCGACTGTTGGCTCTCCTGATGATGCTGCTGGTTATAACCACCTTGGTTGCCATGATTGCCTTGATTGCCTTGAAGTCCTGAGCCAAAAGTGCCTCCACCAGAACCCGGCCCATGAGAACCGGATCCTGAACCGCCGCCCGGTCCGTGACCATCTTGGAAAAGATTTGAGTTTTGAAACTCCCTCATAATAAACCAATCCTTCCAGAGGTGCGTAGCTGGCCTTTCTCGCGTCCCGTGTCTTGGGCAAGGCTGATTTAACAGGTGCTCAAGATTGATGCCTGATCCTCCACTCCGCGGGTTGCGGTTTACCCTTACGACGCTGGCCATTATTCTGCGTGTTGGTGTTAGCCACAAAATCCAAACTATTATCTGCCTTGCGCTTACCGTTGTTTCCATGGCCCGTCGGGTTATGCTCTTGCCCTTTAGTGCTGCCGCTCTTCTTTCCCTTTCCCGACTTTTCATCGTCAGACTCGGGGTCCTTGGTACTATCAGAGTCGGCATACTTAACCAGAGCTGCCATAAGCGTCCCCATGTCATTGCAGTGACGCTTGAGCCATCCCAACTTCAGCTTCAGAGGCGTGAACCGACAATTGCCTTCCAATGTTATGACTGCTGTATCGGCATTGATGCGGTCCGATGAATGCAAGATTGCTGAAACCCGACGCACCCAATGAGTTGTCGATTCACCTTCTTCTTGGACACAGGCGGCTAAATTCACAATTGACATGGGCTGCTTGCACATGTCCTTGAAATTCTGGATAAACCGGGGCTTTAACTCGGCCCATGATCCAATGGAATTAGCTGGCAAACTTTTCAGCCAAGTGCGAGTTGTTCCTTCCAACATCATGGTGAAGTATTTAGCGCATGCGGCATCGCTAACGTCCAGCATTTCCCTCGCCATCTCATAGCTCTCAATCCATGACTCGGGAGGTAAGTCGGCGGTGTAATTGGGTACTTTACGAGGACCTTTGAAATCCTTAGGCAACCGCACATTACGTAGAGCCGGGGTGAGACACGGTACGCCCAAAGAACTAAAAGCGACACCTGGTTCCACTGAAGTCGTTGGACAATCCTGAGTAATCTGATGGGACGCGTACTGCGCCGCTAACTCAGCTTCTCGACGTGCTCTACCGTGATCCACCACGTCCTGAGCATTAGCACCACCACCAGCCGGGTTATGTCCTCGAGGCGGGTTACGCTTCCGCGCACTGTTTGACAAAGCCGGTTCATCAATATGCCTGCAGTAACTCCGGCTTGGGCGGGGGGTAGAATGAATCCTTTCGCAGCTGTACGAATAAGTCTGCTGCTGAGTCAAAGCTGTCTAAAGGAGATCTCTAGCTCGTCGGGTCTCAACCGCTACTGGGGACTCGCCTTCGACCGGGAGAGCTGCCAATCGTGAAGCGGCGGCGACTATGTTATCTAAAGGGTTGGAGTAATGACCCGGAGGCGTCGATATGCCCTGTGACAAGACATTGTTCTGTTGAGGCGGATCCATCGTGCGCGGCTGATCCGGCGCCCCCGTTCCAGGTACCTTCTCCCGGTTTACCAGTGGCTGGTTACTGGTTCCTGCTCCAGGCGTGTTAAAGAGATTCCTTGCATCATAAACCGGTGGCAGGTGAGATCGGTACCTTCTTTTTTTTGACTATTTACTGTAGAGCAACAGCCCCACAGCCCTTTTTATTCTAGAAATTTTTGCCCAGTCCTGTTTAAATCCGCTCCCACCGGGAGTCGAACCCAGGACCTGGGGTGCTACTAAGGTCGCTGCAACCACTAGGCTACAGGCCCGTTCTCCTGGGGTGATACCGGTACCTTCTCCTCATGACATCATTTGACGCGTTCTGATCCAACATAAGCCGGTAAGCCCGTGCATCCAACTCAGCCCGCTCTACAGCCATCCTAGTGTCCTCAGGTGCCAGGTCTGCCTTGGCTTGAGTTATCTGATCCTTCACTTTTGCAACTTCCGCGTTATGCTCATCCTGATTTGCCGGGTTAACTTCTGCCGCCAGAAGCGTTGCCAAAGCGTCAAATAAGTCGGACAAAACCTGAGCCGGTGGTCGCGCAGGGCCTCCTGCCCCGGCTGCTGTTGCCGCTGCTGATCTGGAGATCATTGGCGCTGTGGTCGAAGAGTGCTGCACTGACTGTGTACCGGCCATGAAGATCACAACCCGGCTCGGCGGATCGAAGTGGTCCGGAATACTATCGACATCAGAATAGCCCCCAAGCCGGCCGTCTTGCAGTTGGTACAATGACTCAGTCTCTCCGGTAGATGACTCGCCATCAGAGTAAACGACGGTTTCACCACCAGATGCTGATCTATCCTCAGATTCCGCTCCGTGAATAACTCCCACGAAGGCACTCTTCGTGGCAGGCTAAACCCGGGAAATTGAAACGTAATGCTTATATGATTGAACACGTGAGTGATTATATGTCTAGTGAACTTAGACTTATTAGTAAACATGCTTCTATGGTTACCACTCAAGTAGAACAAGTGCTTAAAGCTCAGAAAGATTTGCTCAATGAATTAAATAATAAGAAAAATGATATTGCTGTTAGAGTTGTGATTAGAGGGGGTAGAATGACTCAGGAACCTTTGTATCCTGAGGGCCACCCTAAGAGAATTGAGAAAGATTCTCAGAGAACTAATGTTGATGCACCTAGTTCTTCTAAGAAGAAGAAAAAGAAAAATGATAGGACTTTGCATGCTTCTAGTGAACCTGTTGTTGACACACCTGAGAATCCCAATGATATTTCTATTTCTGATGCTGAAACACAATCTGGTAATGAACATGAACCTAGTGATAATGTTAACGATGATGTTCATGTTGATGCTCAACCTAGTAATAACAATGATGTAGAAATTGAACCAGCTGTTGATCTTGATAACCCACAATCAAAGAATCATGGGAACCATGGGTTCAGAAACCTATGCCTTTTCTTCTAAACCATCCAAGAAAAAGGATGACGAGAATTTTGAGCGCTTTGCCGAAATGATTAGACCTATCTTTTTGCGTATGCGTTTGACTGATATGCTTAAAATGAATCCTTATGCTAAGTATATGAAAGAAATTGTTACAAATAAAAGAAAGATACCAGAAGCTGAAATTTCCACCATGCTTGCTAATTATACTTTTAAAGGTGGAATACCTAAGAAACTAGGAGATCCAGGAGTACCAACAATACCATGCTCCATTAAAAGAAACTATGTTAAAACTGCTTTATGTGATCTTGGAGCCGGTGTTAGTGTTATGCCTCTCTCTTTATATCGTAGACTTGATTTGAATAAGTTGACACCTACTGAAATATCTTTGCAAATGGCCGATAAATCAACTGCTATAGATGTTGGTATTTGTGAGAATGTGCTTGTTGTGGTTGCAAACGTTACTATTTTAACGGACTTTGTTATTCTTGATATTCAAGAGGACGATAGTATGTCTATTATTCTTGGTAGACCCTTTTTGAATACTGCAGGAGCTGTTATTGATTGCAACAAAGGCAATGCCACTTTTCATGTTAATGGTAATGAGCATACGGTACACTTTCCGAGGAAACAACCTCAAGTCAACAGTATCAATTCTATTGGAAAGACTTCAACGATTACTATTGGAGGTTTTGAATTTCCTCTTCCTACTGTCAAGAAGAAATATGATATTCTAATTATTGGGGACGTGCATATCCCCATTGAGGTAAATTAGTGTTATTCGAAAATTCTCCGGTTTCATGCAATTCGGAAAGAGTTTGTTAACAAGACTTGATCAACCTTGTTAGTGTATTCCTTTTGATGAGCATGACATGTATGAAGTTAGAAAGCACAACTCTCTGTACCCTCCTTTTACTTTCTGTTATGTAGATTAAATAAAGCAAAATTAGTATTTTCTGTCTGTTTTCTGAATTATCCTTGCAATAAAAAAATACCCCAAAAATAAAAATTCTCCAAATGTCCCAAAAATGAAATATGAATTTTTGTAGAATATTTAAGAATTTCTGGCACTGAGAACACACCAGAGGGGGCCACCACCTGGCCACGAGGGTCCAGGGCACGCCCCCTACCTCGTGGGCCCCACGTGGACCCCCTCCACTTATTCCTGCACCCACTTACTTCGTCTTCCTCCAGAAAAAATCCTCCCATAGCTCAAACCCGTGTTCTAGCTCATCTTGCTGCCATTTTCGATCTCCTTGCTCAAAGCTCCATTCACAAAACTGTTTTGGGGGATTGTTCTTCGGTATGTGACTCCTCCATTGGTCCAATTAGTTTTTGTTCTAGTGCTTTATTTATTGCAAATTTTTGCTGCTAAGGTTACCATATTCTTGAGCTTGCATGTCAAATTTATATGGTCCAAAGTAGCTTTAATGCATGATATAGCCTCTAGGCACTTGTGGGAGTAGTTGCTATCAAACTTGTTGAGTTTGGTTCTCTTTTATTTTGAGTCACTAAAAATTTCAGAAATTTTTCAGAGGAAGAAATGTGTTTAGGAAATTGTACCAAGGTGGTTCCTCAAGGAAGCAAGGACCCAGGCTCGTGATACGTGAGCCGGACAATGAACTACCAAGGGAAGCTCAAGTGCGGCCTTGTGAATGGCCGTTAGAGGAGTTTATGGTCCAAGCAGGTATCAAGGATGAATTTGACGCGTATGTGCGTAATGCTGATCTTGAGGGCTTCGTGTCAGATAAGTGCCTGCAATACCGCTACCTACACTACTAGGAAAAGGCCTACTAGTGGCGCACCAGTTTTGCCTACTAATGGCGCACTACTAGTGCGCCACTAGTACCACGCCACTAGTATTAAATACTAATGCCGCACCACTGGTGCGCCATTAGTATCTGGTATACTAATGGCGCATCACGCCATCCGCCATTAGTATAGACCAACATGCGTCATTAGTGTGCCTCCCAGGGGGTGATATTTACACATGTGCTTTGCCATACTAATGGCGCACTGTGGGGTGATGCGCCATTAGTATCCTTTGGCATACTAATGGCGCACGTTGGGGTGATGCGCCATGAGTATGAATATTAGGGATTTTTTTGATATTTGCACAGGTTACAAAATATATTATTGGACAGAATATAGACAGCACCACACAGCAATAGCAGATTCATCGAATACAATAGAAGATTAGTCTCCGAATACAATTCATCATATTCGTCTCCAAATTCAAAAGACCGAACAAAGATAGAACATTACAAGTCTCGAGACCGCGAGTAGCGAGTTTGTCTTCACATTACAAGTCGATATCGATCATCTAAACTACCATCACATAGAAGAGAGCCGCGATCATCACGATGAGCATCATCGCGATGAAACTGGTCTTCATCCGGTTCCTCCAACGCTCCCTCCTCTCTCCCGCTAGATAGCGCGCGTATCTAGATTCCGCCTCCGCCCTAGTGGTGTACCCTTTGTAACTGTTACCGCTGAAACGGTGAACCTGTCTCCGACACTCCTCCCAGTCGTCGTAGACTCCGGGAACCTTACCCTTGTACACGACATACGACGGCATCTCTATGCACTAGCCAAACAACAGACAATACATAAGCAATATATAAGTATGCAACAAAAGGATCGGAAGAGAAAAGCAAGACATTAATAGCACGATTCATGGTCCTACTAATAAATAGCATCGATTACATCTAAGTTGAACGACTGTCCAAACCAAAGAGACATACAAGTTCATTAAAGTTTAATTACAACATGAGCTAATCGATGTTTCAGAACTACACATAGCATCACTACTTTCGACTCGACTCATGGGACCGGAGCGTGGATGAAGCCGCCGTCTGTCGTGATGGTCATGAAGTCGCGGGCGTTGTCAGCCTGCATTTGTAGCGTTGTGTCTATCTCACTGTTGGACGGTTGATATTTGAGGTAGAACTGCCCCGAGGTACGAAGGACATCTTGATGGATGATTTCTGCAAACTCCGACTGGATGCGAAAGAATTCTTGTCGGATGTCCGCGTCCTGGATTGCCGCCAAGCTTGCGGCCCAATCTTTGAGATTATTTGGTAGCAGAAGGTGATTATGGTCCCGTACGATCGCCCGCATGTGATGGAGGGCGTAGTAGGCATCCTTCTGACCGCCAGGCGGCTGCTTGACGCAGGGGAACGTCGTATTGTGGGTGAACACGTGCCTGCCGTACCTACGAGCTGGCCTCTTAAAGGTGCCTCCAGATGCGGCGTAGCCGGGGAGAGCATCATCAAGAACTTTCTTGATATTTGTGTAGTCTATCTTGGAGTCACGGTCCGGGTCGAAATACGTGGCCATGGAATATTTCGGGCTTAAGAGGATGAGTGTGCAATGTGTGTCACTGCACAGAACACGGAATGTTAGAAAAAAAAGAACGATCGAAATCTAAGAAATCATATGTTACGGGGCGGTTAGGGGATGACTTACTCGGGAAAGTAAGGCACGAGGAAGTTATCCTTATCTGGGTTTGCCAGAATGACGCCTTCGAGGTGTGAACTCGCGACTTGCCGGTCCCCAGCGCTGCCCAAGATCTTGGCACGCATGTAGAAGGGGTCGACTATCACAATGTCCGGGGTCTTGTCTCTAATGATCCGCATCTCCATACTCAGCGAAAACAGCCGAACGAAGGTGTAGTGCAGCGGATGAAGGTTAAACATAGCAAAGATGTCATCAAACCGCAGGACGATCGTACCCCCGACGGCGCTATCCACAAAGCCCTTGCCCTCTGGCACATTGGCCACGAAAACCGGGTATGCCACATCATTCTCTCTGAGACGCCGCTTCTCCAAAGAAAGAACACTGTCATGCAGACTCCGCATAGCACCGGTTGCAGCATTGAGCATATTTGTCGGTAGCATCACCCTACCCGCCACATGCACCCTCCTCGAGATATCCTTAGGTGAAGGTGGCCCGTCCTGAGCACGGATCGTACTCGGTGCCGGCTGGCTCGCACCGGCGCCCTTGTTAGTCTTTCGTTTCCGTCCCTTATTCCTGATTTGCTGTAATGGGATCGAGTTCTGCTCATAGACCGCCTTCTTGAGCGTGTTGGGGCTGATAATATTTCGCACCTCAGCTCTCTGAGGCTCGGTGAAGGCGGCAGCTGGAGGCGTCTCCTGAGAACTGAACACCAGTCGACGCCTGTTGCAATTGGGTTTCTCCGCCGTACCAGCTAGATCACGGTCGTCTTTTTCAGGGTTGGGTTCTTGAGAAGGAGGCCCGCAGAACTCGTCACGGTACCCATGTTCGGCAAAGTACTTATCGACGTTGGTAAATGTACCGTCGTCGTTGTCGTCGTCGTCCGGATCCTGTGCCATATGCATGTCCGGATCCTGTGCCATAGGGTCGCATGTCCGGCGGCGTTCTTGCCATGGCTTGGCGCTGGCACGACTGGCGGTCTTGTCTGTGGGGTGGTGTCCCCCGCCCCCAAACGAATCTGGCTCTTCGGCCAAAGCAGGGGCCATCTTACGCAGGCGCTGAGGGTCATCACATCATCTTCGTCGGCCCCAGCGGGTCGAATCGGAGGTAACAACTCCTCGCAGCCTGACAGCACCCGAACCAGTTCAACCCTATACAAGGTGGGTGGCATCGGATTACCGTGGAACACGCGGTTGCCCGGTTGAACGATTCTGCCCTTGGCGACATCGACCAACTCGCCGCCCACGAAGTGCAGGAGAGTGCAAGGAACGTCGGCGGCGCCCTGCGAAAACATGTAGGGCGTCAGGGATGCCCAGTCAAAGGCAAGGAGATGAAGTCATCGGCCGAGAGGCTTAGTTACCGTTATGCCGTCGAGCTCGGCTAATGTCGAGGCACCGCCAACGGCGGGCGTGCAACTGACGGAGGGGCCGCTAGCTGGCGAGGTGCCGGCCGGCGTACACCCGGGTGCATTAAGCTCCAATGCCCGTGCCGGCGCCGGAGACACGAATACCGCCTCCGCCGGAGACACCAATGGCGCCGTCTGCGCGTTGTGCGAGTTGCTGGCCGTGAAGCTGGGAACCGGGGGAGGCCCCTGTTGGCCGCCCGCAATCCACGTCGTCAGCCCCTGAATCAAGGTAGGCACCATGGCGGTGAGCGTCGTTCCCAGTTGTTGTTGCACTTGCTCTTGGACAATCTCCGGAATCCGCGCCACTTGTGCCTTGAGTTCTTGAACCTCGCGCGACTGGCTTTCCGAGCTGGTCTTTTTCTCCTTTCGCCCACCAGCGGTATAGTATGACGACCATTTTGTGGACAAGCCTTTGCCGGCCACACGACCAGCTGACGACGGCTTACTGAGCTTATCCTTGTTTTTCATTACGTTCAACGCCCTATTTAAAGGGGTGTCAAAAGGGGAGCTCTGAGACGACCCCGCGCTACTGCTTTCAGCCTCCTGCGGAAGGAATGTGAACCATTTAGAAATTGGCTTCATTAATTAGAATGCAACCATATGGAGCTAATTACGCGGGGGTGTATTCCTTACCAGAACAAGCTCAAGCGCCCTGGTCTTCGGATCCGTGGTAAGCTCCTTTGTTACCGGGTCCTCCTTGTACCGGGCCCTGACAAAGTTCCTGGTCTGCTTGTCACGGAATTTCTCGAAGCGGGGCGGTAGGCCTTGCTCGGCACGCTCCGCGTCCTCCTTGTCCCATATAGGCTCCGCCACTCTGTAACCGCCGGGACCGAGTTGGTGGACCCCTAAGTTCAACTGCCGCATTTCTTTCCCCCACTGACTTGATTCGGAGGTTGCGCTGCTCTCGCACTTGATCTTGAACTCCTTGTAGTCATCTTCGCTGATCAAAGGATATTTCGCCTTGATCTTCTCATAACTATCACCTTTTTCAATCATTGCCTTCACCGTGCTTCTCCAAGTAGACAGGGCCGTGCTCATCCTCGTGAGGGCGGCACTGTTCACTTTATTCCCTGAGAGGCGTGTGTTTGCAAAGTCAGCGGGGAACTTGTATCGTTCGTGCAGCTTCGTGAAGAGGAGGCTGCGCAAATTCCCTCGGTCCTTATGCCTTAGGTTCTCGGTGTTGATCGAGACGGTGCTCCGGAGAATGCACCCGAGCTGAACCGAGTACCCCTTGACTACTTGTTTGGGCGCCGTTGGATGCCCGTCGGAGTTCACTTCAGTAAATTCCTCCTTGACGGTGCCGAGCACGCTCGGGCGCCGGTCCTTCCGTTGCCTCTTCGGTTGGCTGCCATCTGTGCGTGCGCCGCCATCATCAGTGGTGGCATCCTCGGCGGCACCATCAGTGGTGTCATCCCCGACGCCACTAGGGGTTGTGTAGTCAGGATCGGTGTCTTCCGCGGCGTCCTCATAGCGGTGAGGTTCTTCCTCCAGCTCCTGGGACAGCTCCCAGAATTGCTTGCCGCCCGAACCGCCGGCCTCATCGTTGTGGGCCATGTTTCGCTCTAAATAGGAAAAAATTTTGGTCAAAAAGTTGGTTATTGTCAAGGAACAAGATCATGGTCTCATCATTTAGGGTTTGTCGACACCGAGGCATCCTAAAAGCTAAGCTTTTATCATTTAGGGTTTGTCGACGCCGAGGCACCCTAAAAGCCTAAGCGTACATCATTTAGGTTCTCATCGACACCGAGGCACCCTAAAAGCTACGCTGGGAAGGAGAATTATAAGTTGGGCCTAATCACTTGGCTCTATTGCCACCTATGGTTTAATGCAGCAAGAATAACGGGGCAGTTGATCCTACTTAATTAAGTACTAAGACCCCGGCCCATGCATTAGTCACAAGTACCCCATATGTCCTATTTTTAGCAAAGTCATGCTAAAATTCACGGAAAATTTCAGCATGACCTTTGCTGAAAATAGGACATATGGAGTACCCAAATTTGCCGGAACGGAAGTTAATCGACATTCCAGCAAACTCAAGGGCCTCTCGGGGTACCTGCAAAATCATTATCCCTGCGTAATGAAGTTGCCAATGGGTCATTTCAGAAGATCACCAGTAGCATCATCACAAGTACAGCAGCAGGAGCAGTGAATACAGGCATAACAGCAGCAGCAGCAGTGAATACAGGCATAACGGCAGCAGCAGCAGCAGTCAATACAGGCATAACAAGCATAACATTGTAATGGACCATATTCTAATTTGTACTAAATTTGATGCCTTCTACTGAACCATATTTTTGCTTTGTATTGGACTATGGTGGTTTGTACTGGATTACATCCTTCCTCGAGAAATACCCGATGCTGGATCCCTGCCTTAGACAGTCACCGACCGGAACTGTATATGTTTCTTATCTCACACCGCAGTTGTGGCTTACATTACTTCTTATATAACCTTACAGTGTTCTTACACCTTTGTAAAATGTATAGCAGTGTCACCTACTGTATATAATACTCCCTCCGACAAACTTGAGACAAGTTTTTTCGGGCGAAGGGAGTATCATATAAAGAAATAGACCCCTCTACCACATCATAATGATCTGCTAGAGCAGAACACATGCAACACAGTCCACACTACACGTGGTACATTTCTGCAAGTAGAAACACAAGCACCACTCATGGGCTAGTAGTAAAGCATTGATGTATATAGCAGCAGTGGTAAATTAGATTGTACCACTCATGGTACATTTCTGCAAGTAGAAACACAAGCACCACTCAGAGCAATGGAGAGGAAAATCTGACAATAACTTAACTGAAACCAAAGAAAGACCAAGCAAACTATTGCAAGTACAGTACACTAACTACTTCACTAAACACAACTGCATAATTAAACTTAGTACCAGAGGTTCAGTACACTAAATTCGGTAAAGAGCACCAACTTTAGTTAACAGCAAGCTTACAAAATAACTACAGCATGTACTTTTAGTACACACATGGATTAATTGACCAAACCCCCAGCAAGTAGGTACTTGCCATGTACTACATATGCAACACAACCAGTTAACATCAGTTAACTAACCATAGTAGTAGATGAACATCTACAGTAGTAGGAAACTCTAGAATTGGGGAATTCCCAATTTACACAACATAACACCACATGTACCAGAACATCAACTGCATAGAGCAAACACACAGAGGCCAACAACAGCATGAGATGCATAACACCAAGACCAAGAATACATGGCCAGTTCACAATAATATACTAACTCTTCAGTTACTATCACAGTTAAATCTTCGTGTAAATTACATCAATTTTAAAATCAGCACAACTACAAAACCTACACATTGACAACTACCAGTGAATCACATTGTAAATTCAATGAACTTGCAGTTGAAGAAACCATCAAAAAGCAAGATTCAGACAGTTTCAGACTACAACAGTTTTAGTTAACTATTTTTTAGACTACAACAATTTCAGTGAACTTTACCAACTCCCGGAATGTTACATGTCTGTCTTGGATAGGATGCAGGTGTACATGGACCAGAAAGAAATCTAGTACTAAGGAATTTACAAAAGATGTGCAGTGCAATGCAAGAACCCCAAGTCTGCGACTTACCGTGGCCGATGCGCGAAATTCGGTTGTAGCTGAGGTTGAGCACGCGAAGCTTCGTTAGTTCCTGGAGCCCCTCGACGGTGGCGATCTTGTTCCGTGACAGATCCAGCGAGTGCAGGCCCTTCGGCAGCGATCCGGGGGAGATATGAACTGCATGACGGACAGAACAACCCAAATTTAGCAACGGAAGCTGTACTATCTATCTACTGGTTACTGAATGTCTGAAGATGCTACTGTCTAGTACGGGAGAGCGGAGCGCGCGAGCATGCGAGAACGGCGGGCCGGGGTACCTGGGCGGGCGCGGCCGGTCGCCGGAGGCTTCGGGTCGGGTGGGTCGGGCGGCGGCGGCGGCGTCGAAGGGATGGCTCGAGGGCGTCCGAGCTCGTCCGGGTCCTCGTAGTCAAAGAGGAAGACGGCGGCGGTCCTCCTGGGCGCCTTGGTTGGTCGTGGGGAGGCCGGCGGCCACGTGCTTCGCGGGTCGGCGCGAGGGCGGCAGCGCGGGGGAGCTGCAGTGGTGGGGGGCGCGGGGCGCAGGGCGGCGGCGCGGGGGAGCTGCAGTGGTGGGGGCGCGGGGGTGCGGGGGCGGCGGGGGTGGAGTCCGGCGGGGGTCGGGGCGGCGGCGTCGTGGGTCGGGGCAGCGCGCGGGTGGATCTGGTGAGGGAGAGGGACGAAGGGATCTGGCGAGGGAGAGGGAGGAATTAGCTAGTGGGGAAGCTTACTAATGGCGCACCCCGCAGCGGTGCACCATTAGTATGTTTGTTAGATAGCAATGGCGCACCCACGATCGGTGCGCCATTAGTAATTTTTTTTTATATAGCAATGGCGCACCAGCCAGAGGTGCGCCATTAGTAATCTTTTTTTATATAGCAATGGCGCACTAGCCAGAGGTGCGCCATAAGTAATTTTTATTATTATTATTTTTTGTTGCATCCAATAATTTTTTAGAAAATGAATATGAATATGAAACAGTAATATTTTTTATAACAACAATAATAATTTTTTTTAAATATCATCAAATTTGTTATTTGAAAATATTTATGAATATGAAAAAATATCATCAAATTTATTATTTGAAAATATCATCTAATTTGTTATTTGAAAATATAATCAAATTTGTTTTTTTTGCAATTTTAGTTGCATTCATTTGTGACGGTGGAGCGGGCCGGGGAGGGTGCGGGGGGTCGTCGGCGGCGGTGGAGGGGGGAGGGTGCGGTGGGTCGTCGGCGGCGGTGGAGCGGGGGAGGGTGCGGTGGGTCATCGGCGGCGGTGGAGCAGGGGAGGGTGCGGTGGGTCGGCGGCGGCGGCCGGTGGAGCGGGCCGGGGAGGGTGCGGGGGAGGGGTGCGGTGGGGTCGTCGGCGGCGGTGGATCGGGGGAGGGTGCGGGGGGTCGGCGACGGCGGCTGGTGGAGCGGGGAGAGGGTGCGGGGGGTGCTCGGCGGCGAGGGGGACCGGATCTGGCGAGGTGGGATAGCGATCGAGATCGAGTGTCCATGAAATTTAAAAATATTCATGAGTTCAAAAAGTGCCGATGTAATACAATCGAGAAATGAAGGCTACAATTTAACTACAATCGATCTTAGCTAGTTATCTGTTCACAATCTTCTTGCCCTTATTTTTCGTAAATGGAGTTCTTCTCTTGAACGGACGTCCTTTAGGTAGGGTGGTCCTGCTTCTTCTTGTGGTGTATGCTGATACTTCATCGTCGTCGTCATGTTCCATCTTCGGGTCGCCGTACTTGTCGAAGTCTTGCTCATTGGCGACTCCATCCATTCTGATGATCTTCCTTTTGCCTCTCCTCACGACAACACGACTGGGCTTTGACGAGTCGGTAATGAAGAAGCATTGGTCCACTTGGGAAGCCAGTAACCATAGCTCATTTTTCGCGGTGACGTTCGAGCCTGCGGTTTTGGATTTGGCTTCGGGTATAACCATGGTGGTGAAATACCGGTCTTCTTTTATGACGCTCTTGGCCCATCTGACACGGAACATCGGGACCTTCTCTCCAGCATAGCTCAGCTCCCAGATCTCCTCGATCCTTCCGTAGTATCTGTCCTTGTCGTTACCGGTGTAGGATTCCATCGTTACCCCGGAGTTCTGATAACCATCGCTCTTCATGTCCTTGTCCTCGGTGTAGAATGTGTAGCCGTTGATATCGTACGCCTCATACGTCATCAGGTTGTGCTCGGCGCCCTGTGACAAGGCGAATATGAGTTGTTCTTCCGCGGAAGAATCCTCATGTAAAGGGTACGACAGAAGCTTCTGCTTGAACCAACGCGTGAAACATGAGTTGTGCTCTTTGATTATATCTCCGTCCGTCCTCTGTTGGCCTCGGTCATTGTACGTCTTCTCAATAAAGGTTTTGTGCTCTACCACCCAAGGATCGACCACGTCTATGTGTTGTAGCGCGACTAGGTTTGCTCTTTCAAAGTCGGCGAGTCGACCCTCGAAGTCGACATGCATTTCGCGGCGACCCTCACGGTGACCCCATCCAGCGAGCCTGCCGAGGTGCCTGTTGACGGGCAGACCAACGGGGTTCTCGATGCCTAGATAATTCGTGCAGTAGGAGATGCACTCTTCGGTCAGAAAGCCCCTGGCTATGCTTCCCTCTGGACGTGACATGTTGCGAACGTATCCTTTGATGACACCATTCATCCTTTCGAACGGCATCATGCTGTGCAGGAACGTCGGCCCGAGTTGGATGATATCCTCCACGATATGGACCAGCAGATGCACCATAACGTCGAAGAATGCGGGCGGGAAGTACATCTCAAGCTCGCATAGTATCACCACGATCTCTTCCTGTAGCCTTCTGAGTTGCCTCACGCCAACCGACTTCCGAGAGATGACGTCGAAAAAGTTGCATAGGCCAAATAGCGTTTCACGGACGTGCGCGTCCATGATCCCACGGATTGCAACTGGAAGTATCTGCGTCATCAGCACGTGACAGTCGTGAGACTTCATCCCGCTGAACTTCTGCTTCGCTGAGTCTAGGTATCTGCTTATCTTCCCCGCGTAACCGTAAGGAAGTTTTACTCCTACGAGGCAGGTGAAAAACTGATCGATCTCCTCCTGACTTAGAGTGAAGCACGCGGGAGGGAAGTCATTTCCGGTCTTCTTGGCCTTTTTGCCTTTGCGACGACTTTCCGTGTCCTGCTTCGCCTCATCATCATCATCATTAGCGTGAAGCTCCTCCCTGATGCCCATTGATTTCAAGTCTGCCCTTGCTTTCGGCCCATCTTTGGTCCTCTCTGGCATGTTGAGCAGGGTACCAAGCAGACTCTCGCACACGTTCTTCGTGATATGCATGACATCAAGGCTGTGAGGCACACGGTGGATCTTCCAGTACGGCAAGTCCCAGAAAACAGACCTCGTTTTCCATACCTTCAGCAGCGGCTCTGGCGCCTTTCGCTTCTTTCCCGGCTCTGGCGCCTTTTGCTTCTTTCCCGGCAGTGGGCAATCTTTCCAATTTTTCAACAGCTCGTCTATTTCCTCGCCGCTCCTCGTACGCGGGCGTCTTCGGGGTTCGGTTTCACCATCGAACAGATCCTTGCGTTTCCTCCACGGGTCATCGTCGCGAAGCCACCTTCGATGTCCCATGAACACGGTTTTCGAAGACCCGGGATCTCTATCTAGCTGGCGATACGTTGTGTCATCCATGCACCTGACGCATCCAGAAAATCCGTGGACCACCTGCCCCGCGAGATATCCGTAACCGAGATAGTCGTGCACCGTCGTGAGCAGTGCGGCTCTCATAGGGAAATATTCTTTCTCTGCGGCGTCCCACGTATTGGCTGGCGTTTTCCACAGCGTGTCTAGCTCCTCTTTCAGCAGCCCCAGATACAGATTGATGTCGTTCCCTGGTTGTTTCGGCCCTTCAATTAGCATACTCATGTGAATGTACTTCCTCTTCATGCACAACCAGGGGGAAGGTTGTACATCCACACAAACACAGGCCAGGTGCTATGTGTGCTTCTCTGGCTGCCAAACGGATTGACTCCATCGGTGCTCGCGCCCAGCACGATGTTCCTTGGATCCTTCCCAAATTCTGGGTGTTCGAAGTTCAACGCTTGCCACTGGCTCCCATCCTTAGGGTGACTCAGCATCTTGTCTTTTTTATTTATCTCCGGATCATTTGCGTCATCTTCTCGCTTCTTCTCCTCCCTATCCGCGTGCCAACGCAGGAGCTTTGCTACCTTAGGGTCCGCGAAATACCGCTGCAGACGAGGAGTGATCGGAAAGTACCACACCACTTTTCGAGGAGCTTTCTTCCTCTTCTTGTATCGAGTGACGCCGCACACCGGACATATGGTAGACTCCGCGTGCTCGTCCCGATAAATGATGCAATTGTTCATGCACACATGGTATTTCACGTGCGGTAAATCCAGAGGACACACGATTTTCTTCGCCTCCTCGAAACTGGTCGGGCACTTGTTCCCCTTGGGAAGACGTTCGTGCCAGAATGACATGTTCTCGTCGAAGCATGCGTCGGTCATTTTGTGTTTTACCTTCATCTCCAGAGCCATGAGCGTTACTTTCAGGCGGGTATCCTCGGGCCTGCATCCTTCATACAATGGAGTAACCGCGTCTATCTCCAGTTGATCCAGCTTGGCTTTCTCTCGGGCGGCAGCTCTTGCGTTATCCGTCTGCTTGAGAAGCAGCTCTTGAATATGAGGGTCCTGCACCCAGCCCATCGATGGTCCATCGTCGTCTGCTCCGCCGGCATCTTCATCTTCATGATCATGCCCTTCGTCTGCTCCGGCATCTTCCTCATCATCATGTCCGGCATCTTCTACATGATGACTGTGTACAGCATCACCGTCGTGATCATGTCTTGGAGATTCTTCGTCTTCTCGCCCGCCCGAGCCGCGGTGGTTGTCTTGCTGCCCTTCCTCATTTCTTGCCCGGCCCCCATGGACGACTTCATAGTCATCTTCATCACCTTGCCACCGATAGCCATCCATGAAACCACGCAAGACCAGGTGGTCCCGCACCTGCCCGGAATCCGGGTCCGCAATAAGGCTCTTCAGCTTGCATCTTCGACACGGACATCTTATCTCCGTCTCGTTCTTTTGAAGCATCTCGGCCTTCGAAGAGCTCAAAAACCTATTCACAATGCCTTCGGTCAACGTGCGGACCATGGTCGCCTGCATGATAGAGCAAAACGATATTTTAGAACCAAGAAAAAATTTGGCACGACTTTCCCTAAAAATAGGACAAAAAAGAATGCATAGTGCCAAAATTCTCGCCGAAACGGAAATGAATCAACATTCCAGCAAAATATTGGCAACTATCGCATTTTCAAATACCGGTACCTGCAAACACAAACATATATGCAACACCACAAACATATGCAACACCACAAACATACATAGATCTAGCTAGGCCATAAAAAGTGCATGTGCACGTTGTTGGAGGGAGAACAACATAAAGATAGCGTCCCCCTTACTTACCTATGAAAAAAGGTAATTTAACCACTTAATTTGGATGAATTTATGGTGCAAATGAGGTGAGGAGGAGGAGGCAGCCGAGACAAGCTTGGAGGAGGAGGTGGAGAGAATGAAATGGGGAAAGTGAGTGGGTAGGTGTGGCTGTCCAAAATATCTAGCTGGTCCCAGGTTACTAATGGCGCACCACCTACAAATGCGCCATTAGTAACCCTGGTTACTAATGGCGCACCACCAGCAGGTGCGTCATTAGTAGTTTCGCAAAAATATATATATATATATATATATATATATATATATATATATACACTAATGGCGCACCAGGGCACAGTGCGCCATTGCTAGTTTAAACTAGTAATGGCGCACTATACACTGGTGCGCCATTAGTAGTTTTGCAAAAAAAAATATAGTAGTGGCGCACTATGAGGCTGATGCGCCATTACTAGTTAGAACTAGTAATGGCGCACTGCGCCCTGGTGCGCCATTAGTATTTTGGAAAAAAAATTGTTACTAGTGGCGCACCGTGTGTCTGGTGCGCCATTAGTGTCTTTCACACTAATGGCACACCAGCACATGCTGCGCCACTGCTATATAGTAGTGGCGCACCACATGTCTGGTGCGCCATTAGTGGCCATTTCATCTATAGCCCTTTTCCTACTAGTGCTAACTGATTCCTTTGTGAGAAGGTTTAAATTTCCTTCCTCGCGCCTTGCTGCACACTTTGAGATAACTATTAGGCATTATGAGAAAGAGGAAAAGTTGCTGCCCCCTGTTTTTCTAGATTATAAGAGTATGGTAGCACATGACTTTATTGTTAAAAATAAGAAAAACCTTCTTAAGTACAATTTGCTATTTGGTAAAACTCACTGTGAGGTTATTACCTTGCCTGCACCCTCTTTGTTTAATATACTTTCAGGCACGTACCTCATCTTGCCAGAGGCCATTTATGCATACTAGAGTCTGACACAAGTTCCAGAACCTGAGCCTGAGCCACCACTTGACCCTTATCGACAGTCTGTTAATCAGTGGGATCCGGAGGAGATCGCCAACCAGTGGCACCCAGAGGACACTCCTCCGTACATCGGAGAGAGTAGCTTCGATCTGTGGCCCTAGACCAACTTAGGCCACACACTCATGTTCACACACTCATGTCAGTTGTCGGTGCTCATACTTTTTCATTGTACTATCCATGCTACTTTATTTTCTGTTTTAAACCTTCTTCTATGCCTGTAGTAGTAGTAAATTAGTTGTAGCTTTTAGCTAGTTTACTTTCCATGCCTTTAGTAGTAGTAATTTAAAGAAAACCCAAAAAGATTTCTCGTTCTTCTTTTGCTTGTTGGGCGTTTTCCCGTGTAAATAGTTTTATTTTATTTCTTTTCTTCGGGGATCGAGAGGAGAAGACCATGATGAAAATGTTGAGTGGCTCTCATATGCATTATTGTTGATTTAACCAAGAGCCCAAATTACATTGTCTTCTCCCTTGTATTGAAAGCTTGCAGATTCCAGCTTAGTCCAATGCACGTGCACTATTATTATTATGCACACCGTTCGGTCATGCGAGTGAAATGCAATAATGACAATATATGATGGACTGATTGAGAAGAGAAAAGCTGGTATAAACTCGGCCTATCTTGTTTTTGTAAATATGATTAGTTCATCGTTCCTGATTCAGCCTATTATGAATGAAACATGTTTGCAATGACAATTAGAGATTATAGTTGCTCATGCCATGCTTAATTAGCTAGGAGTTTATAATGGTTTACCTTGCGTGCCAACATGCTATTAAAATGGTTGTGATGTGGTATGATAGGTTGGTATCCTCCTTTGAACGATTCGAGTAGCTTGACTTGGCACATGTTCACGCATGTTGTTGAAACAAAATCAACATAGCCTCCACGATATTTATGTTCATGGTGAATTATATCCTACTCATGCTTGCACTCAGTGTTGATTAATTTTAATATATGTTCATGACTGTTGTCGCTCTCTAGTTGATCGCTTCCCAGTCTCTTTCTAGCCTTCACTTGTACTAAGCGGGAATACTACTTGTGCATCCACTTCCATAAACCCCAACCTTCCTACATGCGGTATCTACCTGCCGTTCCAAGTAAATTTGTATGTGCCAAACTCTAAACCTTCAAATGAAATTCTGTTTTGTATGCTCGAATAGCTCATGTATCAACTAGGGCTGCCTATATCTTCCATGCTAGGTGGGTTATTCTCACAATGAGTGGACTCCGCTCCTCATTCACGAGAAAATGGCTGGTAACCGGGATGCTCAGTCCCATGCTCAAATCAAAATAATTGCAAACAAAACTCCCCCAGGATTGTTGTTAGTTGGAGGCACCCATTGTTTCGGACAAGCCATGAATTGATGTTTGTTGGTGGTGGGGGAGTATAAACTTTACCATTCTGTTTGGGAACCGCCTATAATGTGTGTATGTTGACAATGAAAGTATGCCACTCAAAATATTATTTATCTCTATTTCAAAAATCGAGATCTGGCACCTCGACAAATCCCTGCTTCCCTCTGTGAAAGGCCTATCTATTTACTTTTATGTTGAGTCATTATCCTCTTATCCAAAAGCACCAGTTGGAGAGCACTGCTGTCATTTGCATGCATTACTATTAGTTTACGTTGAGTATGACTAGATCTCTTTTACCAAGAATTACAATGTCTAGTCAGTCCTTGATCTTCAGAGGTGCTCTGCATTTATGTTTTGCAGTCTCAGAAAGGATTAGCGAGATACCATCTTTTTATATCATATTATGATGTTTTGAGAAAGTGTTGTCATCCGAGATTTATTATTATTTCCCGCTAGTTGATTCTGCCATTGATATGAGTAAACATGAGACCTAAGTGTTATTGTGAATATGGTTACTTCATAATCTTTGCTGAAAACTTGAATGTTGGCTTTACATATTTACAACAACAAGAGCAAACAGAGTTTGTAAATTTTTTCTTTTACCACTTTCAGTTTGTCAACTGAATTGCTTGAGGACAAGCAAAGGTTTAAGCTTGGGGAGTTGATACATCTCCAACGTATCTACTTTTCCAAACAATTTTGTCCTTGTTTTGGACTCTAACTTGCATGATTTGAATGGAACTAACCCGGACTGACGCTGTTTTCAGCAGAATTGCCATGGTGTTATTTTTGTGCAGAAATAAAATTTCTCAGAATGACCTGAAACTTCACGGAGAATATTTTTGGAATTAATAAAAAATACTGGCGAAAGAATCAACACCAGGGGGCCCACTGTCCGTGTCAAAACCGGCGGATCTCGGGTAGGGGGTCCCGAAATGTGCCTCTAAGGCGGATGGTAATAGGAGGTGGGGAACATGATGTTTACCCAGGTTCGGGCCCTCTCGATGGAGGTAATACCCTTCTTCCTGCTTGATTGATCTTGATGATATGAGTATTACAAGAGTTGATCTACCACGAGATCGTAGAGGCTAAACCCTAGAAGCTAGCCTATGGTATGATTGTTGTTGTCCTACTGACTAAACCCTCCGGTTTATATGGACACCGGAGGGTGCTAGGGTTACACAGAGTCGGTTACAAGGGAGGAGATCTACATATCCGTATTGCCAAATTTGCCTTCCACGCCAAGGAGAGTCCCATCCGGACACGGGACGAAGTCTTCAATCTTCTGTCTTCATAGTCCAACAGTCCGGCTAAAGTATACAGTTCGACTGCCCGAGGACCCCCTAACCCAGGACTCCCTCAGTAGCCCCTGAACCAGGCTTCAATGACGATGAGTCCGGCGCGCAAATTGTCTTCGGCATTGCAAGGCGGGTTCTTCCTCTAAATACTCCATAGAAGATTTTGAACACAAGGATAGTGTCCGGCTCTACAAAACAAATTCCACATACCACCATAGAGAGAATAATATTTCCACAAATCTAATCTGCTGACACATTCTGCAGTATGACATCACACCACGGCCCGGTCATTATTCGAACCGTTTTTCATAACCAGCCACTGCACATATCGCGAGGCGGTTTTCTTGGCACGTGTTGTCGAAGCAGAGATCGTGTCCCCTTATCATGGGATTGTCATCAATACGGGTGTGGGTAACCCAACCGCACCATCAATTACGGCGCTTGGGGAATAAGCGAGTTCACCAGGTAGGTGGGGAGGCGCATAGCTTCTTCCGCCCTTATAAAGGGACAAGGATTCCCCATTTTCACCCACGCCTTCTTCCTCCTTGCTCATCCATTCTTGCGCACTCGAGCTCCAGCACCCAAGTTCGCGTTTTTCTCCTCAAACCGCTCCAAGCATGTCCGGAGCAGGAGGCAAGTGGATGGTGTCCTCCATTACGGAGGAGAACATCACAAAGCTGCGGGCAGACGGATATCTAGCCGCGGATATCGCACACCGGCTGCCAGATGCGGGGCAGATCATCCCTACTACAGAAGCCCATGAGAGGGTGTTTTTTCTTACCCACTTCGTCCGCGGATTGGGATTTCCCCTCCACCCGTTTGTCGGCGGGCTCATGTTCTACTACGGGCTGGACTTTCATGATCTGGCCCCAATTTCATCCTCAACACCTCGGCGTTTATCGTCGTGTGCGAGGCCTTCCTCCCCATCGAGCCCCACCTCGGCCTGTGGCTGAAGACCTTCAATGTTAAACCGAAGGTGGTGGTCAGCCAGCAAGCGGAGTGCGGAGGCGCCTTGGTGGGCAAAATGCCCAACGTCACCTAGCTCGAAGGCTCCTATGCGGAGACCATAAAGGGGTGGCAATCGGGGTGGTTCTACATCACTGAGCCGCGCGACACCAACTGGGTGGCGGCCGCCGAATTTCGATCCGGAATCCCCATGCGGCTCACCTCCTGGAAAGAGAAGGGCCTATCCTGGGGTTCCTCGGTAGAGCTGACCGGACTCCAGACATGCATCAAAAGCATGATGAGCAAGAACATCAAGCTCGTTAACGGGGTCCAAGTCATGCTCTTCCGCCGGATCCTCCAGTGTCAAAGACGGGCATTCAATTTGTGGGAGTTCGACCCGGCCGAGCACCAGACGCTGCGAGAGCTCTTCGACACGACGCACAAGGACGTCTGGAAGGTGCTGTTCAAGGGCGCCGAGGTACCTCCTCCCCTCACCGAGGACCGCGGACTCAGCGCAAAGCGCCCTGCCAATCCGGTAAGTCTTTTACATCTCATAAGATGTTCTTTTCCCAAGTACAACCACGCGCGGGGATCTAAGCCCCCACGCCATTTAACAGGACTGGGTAGCGACAGCGGAGCAAATCGATTGTCCGGCTCCCCTGCCCGAAGATCTAGCAGATGCTCTCCTAACGGAGATGCTGGTTCTGGCGCCTTATGAGGTGCCGGAGAAGAAGGCCAAGAAGAAGGCCACGGGGGCCAGCAAGGGTCTCCGGTGCAAGGTTATATCGGACTCATCGTCCGAAAACACTGAGGCGCACTCCTCCCACGAAAACGAGGAGGAGGAAGAGAAAAGTTCTCCCCCCCAGCCGGGGTAGACAAGAAAAGGAAGGCCGCCCCGGCTGGGGCGGCTGAAGGGTCCAAGAAGGGAAGGACCCTCCTTCCGGACAACTCCACAACCGCCGCCTACAGCGACGACGAGTGGCTGCCCAGGGATAAGCCCCTGGCGAAGTCGTAAGTATCCGGATACCATAGTAATTCTGGTACGTTTCGTTTTGTTGCTTCTTATCATGCCAAACATGATCATACAGCCCCTCGAAAGCTCATATCGGGGTATCCTCTTCGGAGGAGTCCTTGGGCGAGTCGGAGATGAACAACGATTCGCTCCCGACTGCCTCCTCCCCCCGCCCTATGGACAACGTCGAGGTGTTGTCTCAAAGGGCACCGAACCAAGGGAGATAGTCCCGGAAGCGCCCCAAGGCGACATTCCGGATACTGGGCGCGTGGGGAGCAAGACTCCCATGGGCCCACAAGACGGGGGCGGCAAGCTTAGTCCCCAGCCGAATACGGCGTCGGACCCTCCAGTGGTTCCGGACTCTGTCAGGCGACCCCTCACTAAGGGGGGCGAACCGTCTGTGCCGATGGTCCCTGTCCATCCAGAGGCATCGGACAACTTGCTGGAAGAAGAGCACCGCACTATCATGAGTGCGGTGGTCAAGAAGGTTCAGTCTGCCAAAAGCGGATTGACTGAAGCCTATGCCAGCCTCCTAACAGGCTTTGAGGTAAGTAATCAAATTATAAGAAAATATTCCGGCATAGACAGTAGCCCCTGATGCTCTGTTTGGCGTTCGCGAAGGAAGGCCGAATAGAGGATCAAATAATAATTTCAGGAGTCTAATCATAATATGTCTATGTGCATATGCAGGCTTCACTGCTGGTCGCTGCCGCACGTACTGCGGAGGTCGCCGCACTGAAGCGGGACCTTCAGCGGTCCAAGGAAGTGCTCGGCCTTACCAAGAGGCGGCTCGAAGAGAACAAAGGTAAGTGATACCCCGTCTGTATATTATAAAGAAACATTTGGTTTTGGAATAATAGGATCGTCATGAATTTTGCTAGGGGCCACGACCGAAGTGGCGGCCCTGCAGAAGGCGCTATCCGAGGCCGAAGCCAAAGCAGCCAAGGAGCGCATCGAGCGAGAAAAGCAAGAAGCCCGAGTAGGCGAAGTGCAGTAAGAGCTCCAGGCTCTCCCCAAAAAACAAGAGTCCTTGGAGCGTGACTCTAAGATGGAAGGGCCCGAGCTTGCGAAGGCCCTCGAAGGCGCAAAACACGCCAAGGCCGAAGCCCAAAAGGCCCTCCGGGAAATTGAGGCGGTTAAGAAGATAGCGGCGGGTAAGGCATTCATTATGCAAAGCAAGCATGTGAAGGAAACTTTATTTTTACTTACCTGAGTTCGGAGCTCTCTAGGAGCGTTCGCAGATCTACCCCGCAGTGTGTCGGATGCCATTGAGTTCTATCGGGCTGAGGAGGGGAGCTCGATGGAGAAGTTGTTCTGGTCTCAGTATACTGGGACCGAACACCCAATGCCCTTGAGCGACCAGCTGAAGCAACTGGTCGAGCTCCACAAGGAGGCCGAACAGGCCATGAAGGGTCTTATAGTCCGGATGTGGACTGGCGAGACCCTGCCTGATAGCTACTTAGGTCTGGTGAGGCGGCTTGTGAATGTCTGCCCACAGCTTGAAGTCATAAAGCGGTCCGTCTGCATCGAGGGTGTGCGCAGGGCTTTTGCCCGGGCGAAGGTGCACTGGGCGAAGCTGGACGCCGAAAAGCTGGTGAAGGAGGGGCCGCCAGAAGGCAAGGTGCATCGCCACCCCGAAAATTATTATCACAGTGTCCTGAAGGGTGCTCGCCTTGTGGCGGAGGAATGTGCTAAGGATGTAATATTTGAATAATTGTACTCATGCGATCGTGTAGTATGAAACGGGTTCATTTGCGCTATGCAACGCTTGTGAATTTAAAATATTACCTTATGTGCGGCCGTTTATAAAATCTGAGAGTTGGCCAGTCGTCGGCTTCTGCCCCTATCTAACTAGTACTGAGGTGTTCGGGATAAACCTGAGCACTCTTTATCCCAATTTTGGGTCCTTCGAAGGAGGTGTTCAGCAAAACAAACCAGGCAATCGGACTATAAGGCTTTATCACTCTCACTTAGCCATAGAAGTCTACAATTTTAAATTTTGGCGAATGTTGAGGATATAGACTTTAGAGTCACCAGCCAGGAGGGGCCGGGTTACTCATAATGGTCATCGCCAGAAGCCCGGTGCCAAGCTTAAAGACGGTGGGCCAAAGATGGGCTTATGACCCGGATATGGCTTAAGGCCCGTAGTTACAATCATCATTATGGTAGAACTTGTAGTGTAAGGCAAGAATAGTTTAGAGTCCGAGCCGGACACTCTTATGAGCCGGCCGGGACTCTGAGAGCTGCTGGGCGTCAGCCTCCCTATATAAAGGGACGACCCGGCAGCGGTTTAGGGACAAGAAAGATCTCATCGATAGCCAGGCATAGCAGTTAAGCTACCTGGTCATCGAAACCCTAATCAATACCACCTCAACTGGACGTAGGCTTTACCTTCACCGTAAGGGGCCGAACCAGTATAAACCCTCGTGTTCCTTGTCCCGTTAACCCCTTCAAGCTTCCTAGCGGCGATGGCTCCACGACTAAGTCCTAGCTTGAGGACATCTGCCGTGACAATTCCACGACAGTTGGCGCCCACCGTGGGGCCAGCGCACGGTGGATTTGAGTTCTTGAAGGGCAGCTTCGAAGGGCTCAAGGGATACGCTGTGGGCCGGATGACCAAGAGTCGTCGCGGCAAGCTCTACATCGACGATGCAAGCTGGGGCCCCGACGCCGGCTCAATTGAGTACGGGTACCGGGTCCCCTTCGGCGGAATTCATGTTTTCATTGGCAAGATTGGTGAGCCGGGCCCTGAGCCGGATCTCTGCGCCGATCTCATCGAGACGGCTCAGCGTGCACGACCCGCCCGGGCCCTGCCTGCCTTAAAGCATGCTTTTGTGGGATGTATCCATGGAGGGCTCTCTGATAGATCTGGATCTGGTGATGAGACGGCCGCCGGCTCTGACGGCGAGTCGTCCACCGATGAGTCAAACTCGTTGTATCAACTTCAAGATGGCAGGCTCATGGGTTGTTCCGATGGTGACAGTATTCCGGACCCGTTTGAGCCGCCAAGCCGGGTTGGAATCTTCATGGCCGGTGCGCAGCCTGTTCAGAACCCTGCTGCTGGAGCGGGAAACCCGGTGCCCTCGCCGGCTCAGGTGCTGATGGATCTCACGGACAAGATGACGGCCCTGTTGACCGCCGCGGTTGACCCGGCGGATCAAGCTCAGCATGATGCGGAGGTGGCGCAGTTAAAGTTAGATCTAGTGAAAGCTAAGGAGGATCTGGCAGCGGAAGGGATCAGGATGGCTGCGGAGAGGGCGGCTCTCGACGCCCAAACTCAGTTGATCCAGGCGCAGTCCTTCCGGCTCACGATGGATCAGAACGCGTCCAATGAGGTCATGAGAAGGAGGCATCAAAAGGCCCAATCTCGACTCCCTCCGGTTTACGATCCTCGAAACCTCTTCAACACGCCAGGTGCAGGGTCTAGTAACCCGCCAGGGATCATAGTGCCCGGGTCTGGGAACCCTATTCAGCCGCAAGTGATGGGGCCTCCCCGGGTGAGCCCTGCCCCGCCTCAGTATGTGCCAATACCACCGGGTCATTATGCTAACCCGCTGGAGAACATGGTAGCCGCAGCAGCGCGGCTGGCGGCCCTCCCAATTGACGGCGACTCTCCGACGGCTATTGAAACCCGCCGGGTCAGGGAACTCCTTCAGACAGCACTGGCGCAGCAAGAGGCGTACTCCTACAGCCGGGACAGGATCCACTCGACCCCTCGTCCAGGCCGGAGCCCGAGTTACAGCAGACACATGGTCTCAGCGACCGGCTCAAGTAACGTCCGACGCCATGACCCGCCCCCTGGCCATGGCCCGGCTCATAACGGAGCCTTTCACGCAGCAGACCAAGACAGAGCGCGGCAAGAGGCGGAGCAGGTGCCTCAGTTGACGGCTTACCAGACTCCCCCGGCTTATCCGACGACTTCCGTCGACGTGGGTATCCCTACCAGGACTGGAGGTGTCCCTTGTTTAGTGCCGGCTCTCCGCAATGAGCGTCTACCAAGGACTTCAAAGGCCCTAGGAAGGTGCCTAATTACACGGCTGACTTACAACCCGCAGCCTGGATCGAGAGTTACGAGATGGCCATGGAACTGCTGGAGGTCAGTGAAGCGGCAATGGCCAAGTACTTCACCATGATGTTAGATGGGACTGCCCGCACTTGGTTGAAAGGGCTACCACCGAATTCCATCGGGTCTTGGGCTGAGCTGAAAGCCCGGTTCATCCAAAACTTCAAGGATACCTGTAGGCAGTCTATGTCAATTGTGGATTTGACTAACTGTAAGCAGCAGGAGGGTGAGTCTACGACACATTGGGTTCGCCGGGTTAAGGAAATAATACATTCATCTGATAAGATGGATGCCGGCTCTGCAGTCTTAATGTTGGAGCAGAATTGTCGTTTCGTGCCCCTGGAGATGAAACTCGGGCGGCTTAAGCGCGACTACAATGATATGGGTACACTGATGGCGGCTCTCGTCAAGTACGCCGATTCTGATGGTACCAAGGACCCCGCTTCAGATGATGAAAGGACAGGGAAGGGAAAGAAGAACGGCAATGGCAAGGGTCCTCAGCATAACCCGGGGAGCCAAGGAGGTGGCAAGCGCAAGGCCGATGGCAGCCTAGAGTTCGTAGCCAACGCCAGCTCACAGGGTAGTAACCAGCGACGCAAGGGGAGGCCCCCTCCCCGAGCTGGCGGGTCAGGCCCGACGCTGGAGCAGCTGTTGAATGAGCCTTGTCCAAGGCATGGCTCTAGAGAGAAGCCAGCTACTCATCTATGGAAGGATTGTGCAATCATGAAGGCCTTTAAGAATTCCAACGCCTTTAACGGCAACAATGGCCCGGGCGGTGGCTCAGGCGCCGGCGGCTTTCATGGCCCGGGCGGCGGCTCAAATTCTAATCCTCAGAACGGTCAAGGGGGCTTTAATCAGCAGTCTGGCCAGGGTCATCAACAGCAGCAGGGGGGTTATCAGACCAATCCAAAGCAGCTTAGCGGTGGACAGTATCATGTGTTTACCACCAGTCTGTGTAAGCGAGATCAGAAGCTTCATAAGAGGGCTGTGAATGCTGTTGAGCCGGCGGTTCCACGCTATTACGATGGTCTGAGCAGCCTATAGTGTGGAGTAGGGAGGATCACCCTCCCCGGGTGGATAATCCGGGTCACTTGGCCTTGGTGGTGGCTCCTCAGGTGGGAGGATATAAGTTCACTAAGGTGCTCATGGATGGAGGCAGCAGCATCAACATCCTCTATTATGAGACGTTCCGTCGTATGGGGTTGATTGATAAGAACCTCAGCCAGTCAAACACTATTTTCCATGGTGTGGTACCTGGTAAGTCGGCTTATCCAGTCGGCAAGATCGAGTTGGAAGTGGCCTTTGGAGATGAGCACAACTACAGGGTGGAAAAATTGACCTTTGAGGTGGTCAAGATAAGAAGTCCGTACCATGCCATATTTGGGCGGCCGGCTTACGCCAAGTTCATGGCACGGCCGTGTTACGTGTATTTACAGCTCAAGATGCCGGGTCATAATGGGACCATTACGGTTCACGGCAGCCGGAAGGTGGCCCTGGAGTGTGAGGAAGGCGATGCAGCTTATGCAGAATCTGTTTGTGCAACAGAGGAGTTGAAGTTTTACAAAGACAACGTTGACCCAACAGATATGACCTCTCTGAAAAAGCCGACTACGGAGCATGAGCCGGCAATGAAATTTAAGTCGGCTGATGAGACTAAACTTGTTGATTTCGTTCCAGGAGATTCATCTCAGCAGTTTAGCATCAGTGCCAATCTGGATCCAAAATAGGAAAGCGCGCTCATCGAGTTCATCCGTGAGAATAGGGACATTTTTGCATGGAAAGCCTTCTGACATGCCAGGTGTACCTAGAGAACTCGCTGAGCACACTCTCAATGTTGATCCGAAATTTAAGCCGGTCAGGCAGTTCCTTCGGCGGTTTAATGAAGAGAGGCGGAAAGCTATTGGTGAAGAGGTGGCCCGGCTCTTGGCGGCCGGGTTTATTGTTGAAGTCTTTCACCCGGAGTGGTTAGCTAACCCGGTGCTCGTGCTCAAGAAGAACGGCACCTGGCGGATGTGTGTGGACTACACGGACTTGAACAAGGCGTGTCCGGCTGATCCTTTTGCCCTTCCCCGTATTGATCAAATTATTGATGCTACGGCAGGTTGTGAGCGCTTAAGTTTCTTGGATGCTTATTCTGGATATCATCAGATTAAAATGGCAGTTAAGGACCAGGAGAAGACGGCGTTCATCACTCCCTTTGGAGCCTTCTGCTATGTGTCTATGCCCTTTGGACTCAAGAGTGCACAGGCGACTTACCAGCGTTGCGTGCAGAACTGTCTTCATAACCAGATTGGGCGCAATGTTCATGCTTATGTGGATGATATTGTGGTTAAATCCAGGAAGGAGGAAACCTTGATAGATGATCTGAGGGAAACCTTTGATAATCTCCGGGTCTACAAGATGATGCTTAACCCGGCCAAGTGTGTTTTTGGTGTTCCTGCAGGCAAGCTCTTGGGTTTCTTGGTTTCTAACAGAGGCATTGAAGCTAACCCGGAGAAGATCAAGGCCATCACCTCCCTGGCTAAGCCGGCGTGTATAAATGACGTCCAGCGCCTGGCGGGTCGCATCGCTGCTTTAAGCCGGTTTATAAGCCGTTTGGGTGAGAAGGCCATGCCGTTATATCAGTTGATGAAGAAAACTCATGACTTTGTCTGGAATGATGCAGCTAATACTACTTTTCAGGATTTGAAGAGGCAGCTGGCAGAGCCCCCAGTCCTTGCTGCTCCGGTTGATAAGGAGCCTTTATTACTGTATGTGGCGGCTAACACACGAGCCGTCAGTGTGGCTGTGGTGGTGGAGCGCAAGGAGGAGGGTAAGGAGCATCCGGTTCAGCGGCCGGTTTATTATGTCAGCGAAGTGCTCATCGAGTCCAAACAACGGTATCAACATTGGCAGAAGCTTGTTTATGGTGTATTCATGGCGAGCCGGAAGCTTAAACATTATTTCCAGGGTTATCCCATCACTGTGGTCAGTTCTGCCCCTCTTGGTGATATCATTCAAAACAGAGAGGCCACAGGGAGAGTGGCTAAGTGGGCTATAGAGCTCAGACCTCATTGTCTGAAATACGTGCCACGCACTGCTGTTAAATCTCAGGCCTTGGTGGATTTCATCAATGATTGGCTGGAGTCGTGTTGGCTTCCCCTAAAGGTGACAAGTTCCATTATGTGTTACAATTGATGTTTCCTTGTACCAACAACGCAGCTGAGTACGAGGCCTTGCTCCACGGTCTTCGGATGGCTAAGGAGATGAGCTTGAGCCGGGTAAGGTGCTTCGGCGACTCAGACTTGGTGGCTCAACAAGTATCAGGAAAGTGGGACTCCAAGGACCCCCTCATGGCGGCTTATCGCCGCGAAGTTGATGCCCTTGCGGGGCACTTTCAGGGTTACCAAGTAGAGCACATCGATCGCAGGAAGAACGAGGCAGCTGATGCTTTAAGCCGGCTGGGCTCTCAGCGAAAACCGGTGCCGCCTAATACTTTCCTGGACGTCCTGTATAACCCTTCTGTTAAGTTGCCTACAGAGGAAGACTTGGCTGTCCCTGATCCGGAGGCACGACTGGTGGCGGCTCTCCACATCATACCGGATTGGACAGTGCCCTATTTGGCTTACATGACCCGGGGAGATTTGCCTGAGGATGAAACTTTGGCCAGACAAATAACCCGGCGGTCTAAGTCAATGGTTGTTATCAATGGTGAGTTGCATCGCCGCAGTGTTACGGGAGCGTTCCAGCGTTGTGTCTCCCCTGAGGAAGGTCAAGAGATCTTGCGTGAGATTCATGAAGGGGATTGTGGCCATCACGCCGGCTCAAAGTCTCTTGTGGCCAAGGCTTTTCGTCATGGTTTTTATTGGCTGACGGCTCATGCTGATGCGGAGGACTTGGTCAGTAAATGTGATGGTTGCCAAAGGTTCTCGCGACGGGCTCATGTGCCGGCTCAGGAGCTGAGGATGATCCCAATTACTTGGCCCTTTGCGGTCTGGGGGCTTGATATGGTTGGGCCTTTTAAAAGGTCCAAGGATAAGAAGACCCACCTCTTGGTGGCAGTTGACAAATTTACCAAGTGGGTTGAAGCGGAGCCAGTTAGCAAGTGTGATGCAGCCACGGCAGTTCAATTTATGAAAAAGGTGATCTTTCGCTTTGGCTTTCCACACAGCATTATAACTGACAATGGTACCAATCTATCCAAAGGCGCCATGGAGGAGTTTTGTCAACGAGAGCATATCCGACTTGATGTTTCATCAGTGGCTCATCCTCAATCCAATGGTCAAGCTGAGAGGGCTAATCAGGAGATTCTGAAGGGCATCAAGCCCCGGCTTTTGGTCCCTTTGCAACGGACGCCGGGTTGTTGGGTGGAGGAGTTGCCCTCCGTGTTATGGAGCATCAACACTACTCCTAACAGGTCTACAGGTTTCACGCCTTTCTTCATGGTTTATGGGGCAGAAGCAGTCCTCCCCAGTGACATCCGTCATGACTCGCCTCGAGTGGCGGCTTATGTGGAGGTGGATAATGAACAGGCGCGCCAGGATGCTCTTGACTTGTTGGACGAACAGCGCGATGTGGCAGCAGCTTGCTCAGCGATTTACCAACAAGACCTGCGCCGTTATCATAGTCGTCGGGTTAAATCTCGGGTCTTCCAGGAAGGCGATCTGGTGCTCCGGCTCATCCAGGATCAAACAGATGCGCACAAGCTATCCCCGCCTTGGGAAGGGCCCTTTGTGGTCAGCAAGAATTTGCACAATGGGTCATATTACCTCATTGACATTCGGGAGCACAAAGATTCACGTAAGTCGGAGGAAGAGACCCGTCGGCCGTGGAATATAGCTCAGCTTCGGCCTTACTACACTTGAGCCACCGGCTCTCATAATGTACATATTTCTCTAAGCCATGTATATATTATGATAAGCAATAAAGCAGGACCTCTGTCCTTTTTTCTCCTCCAAAGATGAATGTGTTGTTTTCATTACAAGATCATATGATAACTTGAAGGAGGATCCGGCTTATGATCGTATTCGAATCTAGCCATACACAATAAGTCACTTGGGGGCTTCCTGTTCAAACATAGGTCGTATTCGAACCAAAGAGAACATAGCTGTCGATACCCATTTGATTGGCAAAGTGCCGAGCTCATTGGGGAGTTTTCTTTGATCATATTTGAATCATAGTTTAACCTCTTTGGGAACCGACGTGGATCGTATTCGAATCAGCGTCGTTAAACAATTCTTAAAGTCATTTGGGGGCTTCCTGTTCAAACATGGGTCGTATTCGAACCAAAGAGAACATAGCTGTCGGTACCCTCTTGATTGGCATCGCCACACCCACTGGGGGCTATATGATCGCATTCGAATCCTAGCATAACCCCTTTGGGACGGGTCTCTGGTCGTATTCGAACCGGAAGCCCCTAAATTTTTCTGATTCATAGCATGTTCTTCTGATTATTTCAAGTATGCACGGCGGGTCTCACTTTGCCGGCTTAACTTTGATTTATAGTACTAGTCGAATACAATCGGCGTTATTAAGACTGGTAAACCGGAATTGAGGTACCAACCTTATTACCCGGGTTATATAAGCCGGAAGTGTGCTTGCAGGCTGGTAAGTGTGTTATTACGGTATATCAAGGACATAATTGAGGACCAGTCTTTTTTGATTCATATTCCGGGTTATATGTCTAAAACTATGATTCTCAGTGCGGTAAGCCGCCTAGAGACTTGTGATTTGTCCTTTCTATGCAGGATAGTTAAAGGCAACTATTTGAGCTTAAGGAAAATGAATGATCGATTATGACCCGGGGAAATATAAAGGAGACAACTTCAATGGACTTCAGCATTCAAGCGTGCACGATGGCACGGCAAGGTTAAAGTGTTGGTCCTACTCTATTACAAGACTCATTGAGTCCAAAAGGGTGAAGCATTGTTTACTAAGCCGCCTGCAGAGTTACGATGCTTGCTGGGTTGAAGTCTCCGGCTCATCCCTCTCCTCTCCTCCGGCTGTTCCCAAGACCTGGAAAGTTGACGACTTCCAGTCAATGCCGCTCAGAGCTTCAAATCGAGCTTTCTCGTCAATTAACCCGGCCGGGTCAATCTCCGGGGCGAAGGTGTGCTTACGAGCCGGCGGGATTAAGCTGAGGGCTTCATAGCGCGGAGTGGGGATCCTCTGATTTTCTGCATCGTAACCCGGCTGGTACTTAGTCAGATCTGTATCATTGCCAATCAGAGTGGCCACCGGGCGTACGATCTTCACGCAGGTAGCGAAGTCCTTTTGGTCGAAGGCGGTGCCGTCTTCCTTCAAACTGGGGTAGCCCAGAGCGATGTCCGCCGGGTCTAGTTCTGGAAGGAACGCCTTGGCCCGGCTTAGAGCAGCTATGGCTCCGGCTCTTGCAGAGGCCCATCGCAGCTCTTGGATACGTTGAGGAAGAACGGCGAGCCGGCGAAGAACTTCCGCCAGGTGAGTCGGCACCTCATTGGATAGGGCCACCATAGCCAAAGCACGCTGTGACCCGGTGTATAGTTGCTCCACCAGGGTGTACACGGCCTTCAGCTTGGTTACCACGCTTTGGTTGAGGTTGGCGCTTCTGCGACCTGTTTAACAGAATAAGGTAAGCCGCCGACAAGGATGAGTTATGAGATATAAAGATTATAAACTTGATGAAAGCCGGTGAAATGACTTACCGAAGATTGCGGCAACCATCTGGGACACTTGGCGCTTTAAGCCGGAGAGTTCGGCGGTCTTCTCTGACAGAGCCTTCTCCGCCTGTTCGGCCCGGTTCACCAGAGTAGCCTTCTCTTCGGCCCAGGCTCTCCGTTCAGCGTCAAAGTCCGTCTTCAGCTTTTCTTGTGCAGCAATACTGGACACAAATTTGGCATTTGCTTTCCGGGTCTCAGTTTCTTGCGTCTTCAGACGGGTCTTGAGATCGGAGATATCAGCTTCAAACTTCTTGCCAGCAGCCTGCATAATTTCCGGGTCATAGCATGAACAGTTACTATGCAATTTTAAAAGTCCCAAGCACTTTCCAAGCAAAGACACTTGGCACTTGGGGGCTAATGCATATCGAACGTTTCTATTTACAATTACCGGTTCAAACGAGTAAGCCGGAACTTAAGTCTACAACATATTCTCTCATAAGTAGTAGACTTGGGGGCTAGAGCATGGTAAGAATAACAAGATAACTATGCAGTAAGTAAGAAGAAAGTAGAAGTGATACCTCAGACTTCTGCTGAATCTGGTTCACCATGGCAAGCTCTAAGTCCCGGCTCTTGTGCACCTGGCTGATATAGCCGGAGATGATCTCTCTGATGCTCAGATTGCCATAGTCGGTGAGGTCCAGATTGGCCCGGTGGCGCCCTAAGAAATCCTCCTTAGCGGAGCACTTGGCCAGCGCAGTAGGTCTCCCCGGCTCAACAAATTCCGTCCGGGTGATTACCACATCCGGGTCATCTGCTGGTTGAGCCGAGCTGGAGGCCTCCGGGTTAGCAGAAGCTTCCGCTATTGGCTTGTCGGTTGGAGCAGTGGCTTCAGGAGCAGAGGCAGCTGGCGGCTCTTGAGCGGCTGCCTCCGGTTCAGGCAAGTCTGGCTCTTCGACCGGCTTGTTCTTTTTTGCCCTTTTGCTGAGTTTTGCCTGGGCACTGAAAAGACAGAAAGGTTAAGCACAAAAGTGTAAGTAAAGACAAAGTACAACATGAGATGATCATCATTACCCGGGCACAGTCTTGAAAGCCGACAGGTTCGACTGCATAGAGTCGCCAGAAGAGGGGGAAGTTTCCTGATAATTTGAGTCGGAAGAATTGAGCGGTTGACGTATAACACCCGCCAAAGGATGAAAAGGGTACAAGTTGGAGATAACCTCAGTTCGGTGTTTCCTCGATGCGTCAGGTAACCCGGAGGAGAGGTCAGCGTCCTTGTTGGTCCGGGTGTGACGCCGGCTCTCATGAACCTGTCGCTTCAAAATAAATTGAGGGTCTTGATAAGCTAAAGGATGTGAAAAGCTTACTTTCCGGGTTACCCTTCGGATTTTCAGCCTTGGCAAGGGCTCCGAGTCGGAGGAAAGTGACATTACCTCTTCAACCACCGGGTTACTTGCTCCGGTGTCATCCTGTTGATGAACAAGTATTGATAAGGTGGACAGAAATAAACAACAAATACAACAAGAGCTTAAAGGCTCAGGGGTTACCTCTGACTCGGAGCTGTCGCTTAGTTGCATCAGCTCTGAAGCAGTAGGCCTACTTCCCTTCTTGCGGGGAGCGGCTCTCTTGGCGGCTTTCTTCGCCTTCCTGGCCTTCTTGGCCGCCTCATGGTCATATTTGACCTTCCAGAATTTGTCATCAGCCTGAAAAATACAATGATGATTTCTTAAAGATTCAGATGAAGGTTATTTACAGAAGAAGATAAGATGTTCAGATCAGCGGCTTACCGCTGGGGCTGGGTTGGTCTTGCAGAAGGGGGCTAACCCGGTCCTCCCGCAGTCTGCCAAGCTCTCGTTCAAGAGAGCCTTGGTCATATCCTCAGCAACGTCTTCAGGAAGATCGTTGCGGCTGTGTCTCAGGGGGTCATCCTTTCGGCCCGTGTACTCGCACATTAAGCCGGGGCGGCGGCTCAATGGGATCACCCGCCACGAGATCCAGACCCGGACTAGATCAATTCCGTTGAGACCATTGCCCAGGAGAGCCTTGATCTTGTTGATGGTGGGGAGCAGAGGTTGGCGCTCCGCCTGAGTTAACTTGTCAGACAGAGGGTGAGTTGGCTCCAGACGTGAAGGGCGAAAGCCGGGCAGCGGGCTCTCGTCAGCCGGCGACGTGTCTTGGCAATAGAACCACGTCTGGTTCCAGTCCTTTGGGTGACTCGGCGGCTCGGCGTAAGGGAAAAGGCAGTCTCTCCGTCGCTGAATGGAGATTCCGCCAAGTTCCAAACTTGGCCCGTTGGCGCACTCGTTCTGGCGGTTCAGGTAGAAGAGCTCTCTGAAGAGTAGCAGGCTGGGCTCTTCTCCAAGATAAACCTAGCAGAACACTTGGAAATTGCATATGTTGGACACCGAGTTGGGTCCTATATCTTGTGGCCGCAGGTCAAAGAAATTCAGCACGTCTCTAAAAAACTTTGAGCCGGGCGGTGCGAAGCCCCGGCTCATGTGATCCGCAAAAATGACCACCTCCCCGTCCCTTGGCTGTGGTCTCTCCTCTGATGGGTCGGGGGCACGGTAGGACATGACGTCCTTCTTGGGCAGGTAACCCGACTTCATAAAGTCTGCTAAGGTCTCGTCGGTGACGTTGGACCTCATCCAATTGCAAGTGATTGGTGCTTTGGGAGCTTTGGGAGGCATGGTGAAAATCGGAAGCCTATGATAAAAGGAAACATGCCTAGTTTAATTATAAGCCAGAGGAAATTTACAGTTCAGTGTTAAGTGGCGGCTTATGGAGGGGCCTAATGACATATATCTAATTGCATTGGGTTATCTAAGCCGCTGGAGGTATTAAGAAGTAATTCGATTGTCTACGACCTTATTACAGATAAGCCAGAAAATTTTATGGCGCATGACCTCCTTTGAGCCGGAAGGTTCTATGGTGCGTGGCTTCTTTAAACCGGAAATGTCAACCGCCAAGACTCAACAGGTGCAGTTTTTACTAAGTGTGGTGAAAACAGGTTTCACACATTGCAGTAAATAATTTGGATCAAAACGGTCGGCTAAAAGGAAAGTTTCTAGACCTAAAAACAGACGCAAGGGAAGTTCTTGGGCTTAAACGGAGCCTTTATGCAGTAAAAAGAGGTCTACTTGCATGTGAAATGGGTGCCAAACAGCTACCGCAGTAGGTCTATACAGGTCTAAGATCAAGAAGGGCAGTAAAAATGAAAACTACCAAGAGCTCGTGGGCGACGGCGAAGAACACGGACGAACAGGACGAACCCTACTGCAGATTTGTTCTACGGGGTAGCCAGGACTTACAGGTGCTGGTGAGTCGCGGAGGTCGCCGCCGTTTTCTCAGGACACAACAGGTTGATGCAGCGGCCGGAGTTGGTGAGGAGGAGGAGACCCGCGGCGGCGACAGCAACAGAGCTCGAGCGGAGGAACAGTGGCGCGAGGAGGAAGACGAGTGGCTGAAGGCCCGTCGGGCCGGGCTATTTATAAGGGCGAGCTCATAAGTGGGCGCGAGAAACGAGGAGGCCACGGCGCGGTTATCTCCCCATGAAACGCCTCGATTTTCGGGATGGCAGTAAAGATAAGATCCGTTGCGGATCTGGTGGAGTAAAAAATGGACTTAATGGAAGATGACGTCACGGCGGATTACCCGGAGTCCAGAGGATGACGTCACGCCGGGTTATGGCCTTCACACAATTGTAAGCCGGAGATTTTCTGTCGAAAGAATTGAAGATTGACATGAGCCGGCTCAAATCAATCTGGGGCCTAATGTTGAGGATATAGACCTTAGAGTCACCCGCCAGGAGGGGCCGGGTTACTCATAATGGTCATCGCCAGAAGCCCGGCGCCAAGCTTGAAGACGGTGGGCCAAAGATGGGCTTAAGACCCGGATATGGCTTAAGGCCCGTAGTTACAATCATCATTATGGTAGAACTTGTAGTGTAAGGCAAGAATAGTTGAGAGTCCGAGCCGGACACTCTTATGAGCCGGCCGGGACTCTGAGAGCTGCTGGGCGTCAGCCTCCCTATATAAAGGGACGACCCGGCAGCGGTTTAGGGGCAAGAAAGATCTCATCGAGAGCCAGGCATAGCAGTTAAGCTCCCTGGTCATCGAAACCTTAATCAATACCACCTCAACTGGACGTAGGCTTTCACCTTCACCGTAAGGGGCCGAACCAGTATAAACCCTCGTGTTCCTTGTCCCGTTAACCCCTTCAAGCTTCCTAGCGGCGATGGCTCCACGACTAAGTCCTAGCTTGAGGACATCTGCCGTGACAATTCCACGACAGGCGGCTTTGCTGGTCTTGTTTTACCATTGTCGAAATGTCTTGTAAATCGGGATTCCGAGACTGATCGGGTCTTCCTGGGAGAAGGTTTATCCTTCGTTGACAGTGAGAGCTTATGATGGGCTAAGTTGGGACACCCCCGCAGGGTATTATCTTTCGAAAGCCGTGCCCGCAGTTATGAGGCAGATGGGAATTTGTTAATGTCCGGTTGTAGAGTACTTGTCACTTGACTTAATTAAAATACATCAACCGCGTGTGTAGCCGTGATGGTCTCTTCTCGGCGGAGTCCGGGAGGTGAACACGGTTTGAGTTATGAATGATGTAAGTAGGAGTTCAGGATCACTTCTTGGTCATTACTAGATGACGACCATTCCGTTGCTTCTCTTCTCGCTCTCTTTTGCGTATGTTAGCCACCATATATGCTTAGTGCCTGCTGCAGCTCCACCTCATTACATCATCCTTTCCTATAAGCTTAAATAGTCTTGATCTCGCGGGTGTGAGATTGCTGAGTCCTCGTGACTCACAGATTCTACCAAAACAGTTGCAGGTGCCGACGATGCCAGTGCAGATGACGCAATCGACCTCAAGTGGGAGTTCGACAAGGAACGTGGTCGTTACTATGTGTCTTTTCCTGATGATCGGTAGTGGACCCCAGTTGGGACGATCGGGGATCTAGCATTTGGGGTTATCTTATTTTCATTTGGTTTTGACCGTAGTCGGTCTATGTGTGTATTTTGGATGATGTATGATTTATATTTATGTATTGTGTGAAGTGGCGATTGTAAGCCAACTCTCGTTATCCCATTCTTGTTCATTACATGGGATTGTGTGAAGATGACCCTTCTTGCGACAAAACCACAATGCGGTTATGCCTCTAAGTCGTGCCTCGACACGTGGGAGATATAGCCGCATCGTGGGCGTTACAAGTTGGTAATCAGAGCCATCCCCGACTTAGGAGCCCCCTGCTTGATCGAATCGCTGGCGTTGTTGAGTCTAGAACAAAAATGTTTTGAGTCTTAGGATTATATATATCGGAGAGTAGGATTCTTTTTACTCCTCAGTCCCTTCGTCGCTCTGGTGAGGTCTCCTGACGTAGAAGTTTTGACTCTTCTCTCCTCAAATTTCACAAAAAAAATTTTAGGATCACGCGGGTATCTTGGAATCGTTCCGATGGTTTTGTGACGAGAACATTGTTCTTGGTGCCTCCTGACATTTAGGGGTTGTGGCAGTGTCCCGGGGAGTTGAGCTCCGAGGTGTTGTCGTCACAATTTTATCGTTGCAGTTCTGGAATACCTGAGTTTCGCCGACATCGAAATCTCTTTTATGCAGTTGTTGGTGAGATCACCTCGACGCCACCCAGTACTGGGGCGGGAGTTCGGGAGTATTGCCATAACTCGTATAACGGATGCTTTTCGAAGGTTGAGGTACACGATTTCCGAAGGTTTCTTGGTTATGTGTTGACGGATGGATACAGCTGGATCTAGGGATTGCTAGTTTGGGTGATATATTTTGTGTCCCCTGTATCCCCAACACCAGATTGCATAACCAGAAAGTTTCGGGAGTTTATAAGTGGGAATTCAAGTAGCTCTAGGATATCTTTCCGACAGACGCATGATATGAGATTGGGGTTCGACGTCTAGTGGTCCGCCTTTCCACGGTTGGTTTTACAGTGGTCTCGTAGTGTCTTAAAGAGTCCTTGGCTATGCCGACTCGGGGACGCTTCGTATGTCATGTGCACTGCCTTGTACATGATGGTGCTGTACGATTGAGCCCGTGTGGGCCCCACCACGAAAACTTCGGACGAAATCTCTATCATATGTTTGTTCCGGCTTATTCTGCAAGCCAATACTTTGTTTTGTTTTCAATTGTGGTATTCGAGTTGCTTCGGAGTCAAATGTTGATTCCATACCTTTTTTTTCTAAGTGGCTTCTCAACTAATGGAAGTGTGATGATTTACTATGGAATTCATTCGTTCATCCTCGTTCGAATGTTTATTGTGAAGACTATATGTTGCAATTTCTATCCGTTGATTCTACTTGTCTATTTGTCTATCAAGATGCTAACGGATGTCACCCTCTTCAGGATGGCTCCGCCAACGCGTCAGAATCCGGAACGCAATGAAGGGAGTCAGGCGAACCCTCCGCCACCACCTCCGCCTCCGGAGGCATGGCAAGCTATCATGGCAGCCACCAACGCCAATGCTCAGATGATTCTGCAACTCTTGCAAGAACGCACCCAAGGGCAAGGCAATCAAGGAAATCAAGGTCAAGGCAACAATCAGCCTCACTTCGCTACCCTCAACCAGTTTCTCGCAAATCAGCCCAAGTCTTTCAGCTACTGTGCCGAGGCCACAGATGCCGATGATTGGCTCGTGGACATCAACAAGCATTTTGAATGTAGCAATGTCAGGCCTGAGGATTTTGTCAAGTTCGCTTATTTTCAGCTCAAGGACCAAGCTGCTGATTGGTATCAACAATACAAAGATTCCAGAGGAGGTCATGTGATCACTTGGACTGACTTCTGTCGGGACTTCAAAGCGCACCACATTCGCCTGTCATTATCGCCTGTCATTACAGGACAAGACGCATTAAATTGCCGGAAAAGTGCCTCGTACCCCTCGGGTCGCCCCCGCAGGCGACCAGGGGGAAACCCTAGCCGCCGGCGCCTGGACCCCCCCCCCCCCCCCCGCATCTCCTCCATCCTCGCCGCCGCCAGCAGCGCCGCCGGGCGAAGCCAGGCCGGCAGGGGCGGCGGTGGGGCTCCCTTCTCCTTCCCCCGAATGGGCTGGCGCGGGACGGCCGTTCGAGAGGAGGCGTCGTACTTTTGCGGGGTGCGGCGGCGCTGCAGATGGATCCTGGCCGCGACGTGCGCAGCGCGCCGGCGGTTGGGGTTCGTGCTCGCGGCGTGGTGCGGCCGCTGGATCTGGTGGTCGCGTGCGCCGTCGGTCTCGGGTCCGATCCTTCTGGATCCGGTGCCTGATCGCCGCCGGCCGGTGCAGGATGGTGGCTTTCGTCGCTGACCAGGTCGGGTCTTCTTTGATCCGGCGCCTGGATGGATCTACGCCGGAGGTGTTGAGCCTTATGGTGCTTCCCTCTTTGGAGTTTTCGGGTCTTGGCTGCTGCCAGATCCAAAGCCGATGGAGATTGGTGGTACAGGAAGAGGACCGGAGGAAACTTTGGCCAGCTAGCTCGGCCCGGCATCGGCGACGGCTTTGACGTCGTTACCCATCTTGATGGCGAAGTCGAGGTCCCTCCTATCCACCTCCGTCCCGTTCCCGGACGAAAGTCCAAAATCCGTCTTGGATTGGACAGCGGCGGTGCTCTTTGCGTCGTAACCTCCATGGAGGCGCCGTCTTGGGAGGCTTGGGCGTTCGGGGGAGTTGCTATGGGTGAAGGGCTTCGTGTGTCAGCTCCAGCAGCGGCAATGGTGTGGAGGTTGGCAGAAGGAGCGGCGTTCTAACCGCGTCAGATGCGTCTGGTAAGAGATGTCAAGTCATGCCTGGCCGACAGGTGCTACGCTGAGTCATGCCTAGTCGGCAGGTGCTACGCACGACAGATCTTTCAGAGTGTCCGCCTCGGGATGGACGAGCGCAGAGCGGTGGAGCTGTCTGGCGTCGACGGTAGCTAGACCGTGCAAGGTTGATGCAACAGTACAGCTCTGAAGATGGTTTGGTGGCTGGTGGCTGCGGCGGCCTCATACCCGGCAGGCGTCCTGGTTGAGGAGTGCGCCGGACTGGTAGGTACCCCATACCCGGCAGGCGTCCTGGTTGGGACCTCAGGTCTTAGATGTTTAGGTTTGGCTGCGATGTCTGTTTGGTATCAGGCCCAGACTATCAGCGCCCCTTCATCGATTGGATAGGTGTAGCGACAGTTGTTGCTTATAAAGTGGCTTTAGTCTTGCTGTTGTATGACTTTGTAAGATCTTGTGAGAATAATTAATAAAGTGGCCGTATGCATCGCCTAGATGCAGAGGCCGGGGGTCATCCTCCTTTTCTAAAAAAAAAGTGTCCCGTTGCTTTATTGGGGATGGCAATGAGGCCCGTCTCGTCCGTCGCCGCCCCGCCCTGCTCTGACACATGTCTAGGCCAACGACGCATGCGCTGCCATGTAGGCTGCAAGCTGCTGAGATGGCGTGGTGGTATGGTCATCACGAAGATCTGCATGCCACCACGCAGGTGCTCGCTGAGCTGGCCTGGAAGCTGCATGTCGCCACGCAGGTGCCTGCCCAGCTGGCCGGGCTGGCAGCTGCATGGGAACGGCGGCAGAGTCTTGGCAGACGCAGGCCTGGCTGTGGCCCCGTAGGTGTCTTCGGCAAGAGCCTTGCCGGGGCCCCGCCAAGGGTCTTGCCGTGGCATCGTAGTCATCCCCGGCAAGCATCTTGCCGGGGGTCTCGTGGATTTCCTCGGGTGGGATCCCACTGAGGATCGTCATCTTCTGGTACTCATCTGATCTCGTGTGTTTATGATCTTGACAAAGATCTGCATGCCACCACGGAGGTGCCTCCCGAGCCTCGGTTCCAGTGTGGTTGTTGGAACCCTTGGGCTCAAAGGTTGCGCACCCCGCTGGCGTCGGGCAAGTTGGCCCGGCAAGGCTCTTGCCGGGGCCACGGAGGCCGCCCGGCAAGGGTCTTGCCGGGGGAGTCCGCCTCGCCCCTTTGCTCGTTGTGGTCTCTGGTCTTGGCGTTGCTCTGATCGCCTTGTGCTCCGGCTCTCCTTTTCTACCCTGCTCAGTGTGGCCACGGGCGCGGCTCCGACTGTCCGTGCACAAGTAAAGGAATCAAAAGGAGAGCCCCTAATTTTGTACACCGACTATGCCTCAATGGACTCAGGAGATGGGTTTGGCCAGACAACGATCTACGTTGCGATGAAGTCTGGCTCGACGGACGGACTTCGCCACGACGTCCTATAGCGTGACGGCCTTCATGCATCGCTTCCTGGCCTCCAGGTGCGGTGCGTGGGACTGTCTCTATCAATACGGCGCAAGGCATGATTAATGTTACATCAGACTTGATGATAGCTGGCAGGATACGAAACGATCGGGCAGGGGTAACCTCATCCAAAATACGGTTTGTGCCAGTAAAACAACTTCATATCTGAAAAGAATCTCACCCTAAAATGACTTTATTTTTAGTATGGAGAGTGTGTATATATTACTATTACATAAGAGCAAGGAAGGGGTAATTTACATTTATTTTTAAGAAACGTCAGGCTGGGATCATTGCATCATGGCTGTATTGAAGCCCTAGCAACAACAACAATCTCAAACTAGCATGTATAGCAGTAGCATTTAAAGTCGCAGTCACACTCGCCCCACCTGTTATCGGAGCTTTCATCTTGGCATGAAGTATCACAACCGTCGGTAAAGCCAAAGCACGGTCCTTCATAATTGCCGCTCAGGTGCCGGCACTGAGTCGGCTCGGCACATGCAAATGCCATTGAAGACAGTGGACATACTAGCACATACAAGAACATGGTTAATTTGCCGAAAGAATAATCAGAACAACATCCTTCGAAAAAGACTAATCAAAATATATTAAGTTGCATACACCAGCCAATTCAATGCTAAAACTTTAGCTGTTAGGAGAGGAAGTTTTTTATGTTGAAGAAAAGAATGAGCAAGCAGGTTGGTGGACGATCGAGTGAGAAGAAGTCTCTAGATTAATTTGCAGCAAATTTACATCTACACGCTCGCCTCTAGCCCATGCAAGCAGTTTTTCTTTGCAAAAATGACCCTGGACGTAGGACTGCATCGTGCGCCGTAATTGACTACTCTCGGCATTCCTCTTATCCCCTCTTTGGCGGTGCCGTGGAACCCTAGGCCGAACGCTCGCGCTCCTCTGCTCTCACGTTGGAGCGACGACATCTACCAACAGACGCCCCGTGCAAGTAGTGATCTTCCCAGTTGATTTGCCTAAACATATGATCCTATCCCCTGGTGTTTTCCAACTGAAGCTGGCCGGCCATGGTGTCAAGCGCTAGCTGGCCCACCACCAACGCGCCAAAGGTTGCTAGTGGAGACAAATTTGAATGACGTTGGGAGAGCCATGGAGTTGGAAGCTGACCGTAAGCAAGCTGAGTCGTTGTGAGCTGGATCGTGAGGATCCCACGCTGCTGGGCCGCATCCTTTTGTACAAGGAAAATTGGTGCAGGAAGTGAAGGCACCACACTGGTCATCGGTGCCTGGGCTCTATCAAGGCACTGGATCTCAGTCCGTGTGTCTCCACCCGACAGTGAAACGTCACTGTGGGCTCTTAGATTTATCCAATATTAATACATGGCATCACTGAAAGTAAGGAACTACTAGGTCATAAGGATCCAAAAATTGTCAGGATGCGAGGCCTAAGAGCCAACAGTGAATCTTGCTCACTGACGGCTTAGGGACACTTGGCAGTGATGGGCCGGCTAGAAAGGTTATATTATCTAGTATTGTCGATTAGCACATGCAATCTAAATGTTATGAATAAATGATCATATGTTGTTCCCAATAAATGTTTGATGGATATTTTTATCTGTGTTGTTGATATAAATGATTTTTTTGTATTCTCCACAATCATTTAAGTGAAATTGAGACTAATAGGAGCAGTAAGATATATATCTACCAATGCATTAGTGACTAGTGCGAGCGGCAAGATATCTACAAATCAATTACCAACAAGGATATCTATATTACACGGTGACGCAATTCAAGTATAAATAAGAGATACTCTCTTTTTACTTGTATATATATGTACTACCAGAAATATAATGGATCATAAGAAGCATGTTATTTTAACTGGTTCTTTGGACGATGTTTCTCACATCACCATCTACCGCCATATATAATGCCCATGTGGAACCGACTGTCCCAACAACTTGGTGTCACTAGACCTCATGTTAACTAATAGTGAGATCAAACTAACTGAAACAATCAACCAGTCAGGCGCCGGGAATGGGAGATCCAGACGTGGATACAAATAACTTTAAGTTTAGCCAAACAATGTATTACATTGCACCAAATTATATGATGTCAACAATCCTATAAGAGTGACTAAAAGTTCAGTGTTGAGATGTTTAATTTAGTGGTTGTGCATAGGAGGGCATCAAATAGTTACTACCTGATACAGTGATACTAACACCATTGTATGGTTCTGCTTCTAAAATTTGTATCACATCGATGCCTCAAGCCATATAGGATCTGTCCCATCGTTTTATGGTTTGAAGTTATGAATATTATTTACTCTCGTTGGCAGGTTCAGATTTATTTATGGCTCCGAACATCATATTTAGATTATTTTTGCTTTCATCATCAAAAATCCACTTGACATCTTGGTCGGACAAATCGAATAAGTGTATGCATTGGTGTGTGTGTGTGTGTGTGTGTGTGTGTGTGTGTATGTGGTGTATGCATTGGTGTGTGCGTGTGTGTGTATGCTTGAGAAAAGTCAAAATTATTTTGATCCACAAGTCCAACAATTTCATTTGTAACAACCCACGTGAGCTAATACTGGTAAGTACCACTAGGCAAACAAAAGTAATGAATGGATTTTAAGCTAACTTGGCACGCCTGTCAAGCGGTTTTCAAGAAAAAAACCATTGGTTGTCCATAGATAGAGAAAAGAAATGTTACTTTCCCCCTAATTGAGCAATGGCTAGCTGCCCTTTTGTAATCGATCCTTATGATCTTCTTTCTTTCTCTCTTCTCTTTTAATTATTCAATATATATTTAACTAGCATAGCAGGGGTGGTAACCCCTCCAGTTTATTCAAAAAATATATATGTATTATTACATAAGAGCCAAGAAGGGATACTTTATATTAAGATAATGACTGGATCGGAGTGCTAGAACCAGCAACAATCTCATAGGAGCGGTAGCAATAGCAGTAGCGTTTGAAGTCGTCACAAGCGCCAGAAAAGGTGTTGGGCTTTCACTTGGCATACACGATTGCAACCGTAGCCATTGGCGCCAAGGCACGGTCTGTGATAAGTTCTCCTTAGGTGTGTGTGCAAAGTATATCCGATGGATGCCGACTGCGTGCATGCAGGGCATTGAACGTATTAGCACACCGATGCAAGAACGTGGTTATAATTAGCCGATAGATTAATCGAAACAACATATTAATATAGGTAGCATGAACCAGCCAATTTAACGCCAAAACGACTTAAGCTGCTAGGAGAGATACATACAATTCATTTATACTTCATACATGTGCACGTACATACCGGCGGCCACGATGACAATTAGGAGCACGATCACACAGAGATTCTTTTCTGAAGGCGCCATAGGTTGTTTTTCTTGGAGGTTTTTGAACATTGAAGGAAAGAATGTGCGAGCAGTTTGCTGGACGATGGGATGAGAAGTCCTACAATATATATATCACATGCCTAGTGTGTTTCACCATAAAATAAAAGCATAAACATAGTATTCTCCGATCCCCCAATTGGATTAGTGTTTCGGCTCGTTTCTCGCCGGCTTAGGATACAGACCTCCTCATGTAGTTTTCATTTCAGGCAGGAACCAAGAGGTGACCGGTAATTTGCACCTGTAAAATAAATACAGGTGTAAAAATTTACACCCATTCCAAGAAGGGCCTAGTGTTTTCCGACAGAAGCACTAAGAGTACGTAAACATGTTTGGATTTAGTGTTTTATTTACAACTAAAGTGTCACATCAACCATGTTATATATTGTCAGCATTTGATGACTAGGTCCTCCATTGGATGTGGACTGAATGACATGCTAACATAGCTTAATACTCCTAAGTAAACATGACACCAGGTTGCATTGGTACTAACCTACCTCGTTTGTCCACTAATACACTCGTTTGTACTGCATGAATATCGAATCACACTGCTGCGTTATAAAAACATATTGCTGTATGTGTGTGTTTCAGTTTCAGTTTCTGATCCTCCGTCCAAGCAAGGCTAATAGTATAACCTACTGCTGGCTGTATGGATCTTTGCAACCGGGCTCTAAACCTACTCATATAGTAGTTAGGTCCTCACTATTAATACATGACCCTCTTTCTTCTCTCGCGGAGTTTCCTATTTCTTGTGCGTAAGGCCATGTTTGGATGAGCTTGGATTAATGATTAGCTAACCAGTGATTAGCTGACTATTAGGCTCTGTCTTACATGGGTCGAGTATTTGGTGAGCACGGCTAGCATGCAACATGCGTGATCAATACTCCCTCCGTTTGTATTTATTCCCGACAAAAGGAAATTCAAACTTGTCCTAGTTAGAAGAGGCATGAATTTCACATAATGCAGGGGTAAGAGTGATCACTAACTTAAACACGATCATGCGGAACAAACTATGCATTTTGACCTTTTTATGCTAAAGTGGTCTACATGACTAATATAAATAAGTTAAGTGATGTTACATTATTTTTTAGAATTACACATAAGAAGAAAAAAATACATAGAACAATTATTCGTTACCTCGTGTAGTTTATGACTGAATAACCTTTCTTTTTCAGGAATGTTGATCTGGTGCCCGGTGCCACCGTGCCAGGCCCAGCGCATAACGGCCGCTGGATGGTCAGTGCATGGAAGCAACGGAGATGAGGAAAAAAAATAGCACCACGTGTGAATCAAAGTAGCAAGGATATCATACTAATGCACCACAATACAGAGTATTGTGGACATGAAATGTACAGCCGTCTTGTAAGAAGTCTATATCAGTGCATGCGTGCACGCGTGTGTATGACCGGGGCAAGATCTTTGAGGACGATAACCTTATATATATAAAAAGGGAATTGCCCAAAGTTTCGCGTGACTTAGCTTTTTTGTCGTTACGTGAGCGTTTACAGCATCCGCAGATGACGCCGCCCGTTTGGTCGTCTTCTTCCTTGGAGCGACGACCACGATGAAGCCGCTGCCCTAACCAGACCAGATTTCCACAACTGCGCCCCCTACCTGCCGCGCCAAAGATGTCGGTGGGGATCGACACCTATGGGATCACTGGGATCCCTTCTACGGTTGGCGGGCGCAGGGTTGTGCAAAAAGCGGGCCTGACAGGAAGCACAAAGATCGTTTAACCAGGTTCGGGCCGCGAGGATGCGTAATACCCTAGTCCTGCTTTGGTGTATGTATTTGAGTGTTCTTGAGTTCTTGAGCTAGCTACGGTGCGTGGGTAGCCCAAAAGACCCGAATCCTTCTCCTGGTCGCCTCGGGCCTCCTTTTATAGGCAAAAGGGGTTGCCACAGTGGCACACAGGAGGTGGAAAGCTCTACAGTACACAAGCTTATCGCCTGTCATTACAGGACAAGACGCATTAAATGCGCCCCCTTAGGTGTCCCATTGCTTTATTGGGGATGGCAATGAGGCCCGTCTCGTCCGTCGCCGCCCTGCCCTGCTCTGACACATGTCCAGGCCAACAACGCATGCGGTGCCATGTAGGCTGGCAGTCTGCTGAGATGGCGTGGTGCTATGGTCTTCACGAAGATCTGCATACCACCACGCAGGTGCTTGCTGAGCTGGCCTGGAAGCTGCATGTCGCCACGCAGGTGCCTGCCCAGCTTGCCGGGCTGGCCGCTGCATGGGAACGGCGGCGGAGTCTTGGCAGACGCGGGCCTGGCTGTGGCCCCGTAGGTGTCTTCGGCAAGAGCCTTGCCGGGGCCCCGACAAGGGTCTTGCCGTGGCATCGTAGTCATCCCCGGCAAGCATCTTGCCGGGGGTCTCGTGGATTTCCTCGGCTGGGATCCCACCGAGGATCGTCCTCTTCTGGTACTCATCTGATCTCGTGTGTTTATGATCTTGACAAAGATCTGCATGCCACCACGGAGGTGCCTCCCGAGCCTCGGTTCCAATGTGGTTCTTCGAACCCTTGGGCTCAAAGGTGGCGCACCCTGCTGGCGTCGGGCAAGTTGCCCCGGCGAGGCTCTTGCCCTGGCCACGGAGGCCGCCCGGCAAGGGTCTTGCCGGGGGAGTCCGCCTCGCCCCTTTGCTCGTTGTGGTCTCTGGTCTTGGCGTTGCTCTGATCGCCTTGTGCTCCGGCTCTCCTTTTCTGCCTTGCTCAGTGTGGCCACGGGCGCGACTCCGACTGTCCGTGCACAAGTAAGGGGTTCAAAAGGAGAGCCCCTACTTTTGTACACCGACATGGAGTATGCCTCAATGGACTCGGGAGATGGGTTTGGCGAGACAACGATCTACGTTGCGATGGAGTCGGGCTCGACGGACGGACTTCGCCATGACGTCCTATAGCGTGACGGCCTCCATGCGTCACTTCCTGGCCTCCAGGTGCGGTGCGTGGGACTCTCTCTATCAATACGGCGCAAGGCATGATTAATGTTACATCGGACTTGATGATAGCTGGCAGGATACGAAACGATCGGGCAGGGGTAACCTCATCCATAATACGGTTTGTGCCAGTAAAACAACTTCATATCTGAAAAGAATCTCACCCTAAAATGACTTTATTTTTTAATATGGAGAGTGTGTATATATTACTATTACATAAGAGCAAGGAAGGGGTAATTTACATTTATTTTTAAGAAACGTCAGGCTGGGATCATTGCATCATGGCTGTATTGAAGCGCTAGCAACAACAACAATCTCAGACTAGCATGTATAGCAGTAGCATTTAAAGTCGCAGTCACACTCGCCCCACCTGTTATCGTAGCTTTCATCTTGGCATGTAGTATCACAACCATCGGTAAAGCCAAAACACGGTCCTTCATAATTGCCGCTCAGGTGCCGGCACTGAGTCGGCTCGGCACATGCAAATGCCATTGAAGACAGTGGACATACTAGCACATACAAGAAAATGGTTAATTAGCCGAAAGATTAATCAAAACAACAGCCTTCGAAAAAGACTAATCAAAACAATATATTAAGTTGCATACACCAGCCAATTCAATGCCAAAACTTTAGCTGTTAGGAGAGGAAGTTTTTTATGTTGAAGAAAAGAATGAGCAAGCAGGTTGGTGGACGATCGAGTGAGAAGAAGTCTCTAGATTAATTTGCAGCAAATTTACATCTACACGCTCGCCTCTAGCCCATGCAAGCAGTTTTTCTTTGCAAAAATGACCCTGGACGTAGGACTGCATCGTGCGCCGTAATTGACTACTCTCGGCATTCCTCTTATCCCCTCTTTGGCGGTGCCGTGGAACCCTAGGCCGAACGCTCGCGCTCCTCTGCTCTCACGTTGGAGCGACGACATTTACCAACAGACGCCCCGTGCAAGTAGTGATCTTCCCAGTTGATTTGCCTAAACATATGATCCTATCCCCTAGTGTTTTCCAACTGAAGCTGGCCGGCCGCGGTGTCAGGCGCTAGCTGGCCTACCACCAACGCGCCAAAGGTTGCTAGTGGAGACAAATTTGAATGACGCTGGGAGAGCCATGGGGATGGAAGCTGACCGTAAGCAAGCTGAGTCGTTGTGAGCTGGATCGTGAGGATCCCACGCTGCTGGGCCGGATCCTTTTGTACAAGGAAAATTGGTGCAGGAAGTGAAGGCACCACACTGGTCATCGGTGCCTGGGCTCTGTCAAGGCACTGGATCTCAGTCCGTGTGTCTCCACCCGACAGTGAAACGTCACTGTGGGCTCTTGGATTTATCCAATATTAATACATGGCATCACTGAAAGTAAGGAACTACTAGGTCATAAGGATCCAAAAATTGTCGGGATGCGAGGCTTATGAGCCAACAGTGAATCTTGCTCACTGACGACTTAGGGACACTTGGCAGTGATGGGCCGGCTAGAAAGGTTATATTATCTAGTATTGTCGATTAGCACATGCAATCTAAATGTTATGAATAAATGATCATATGTTGTTCCCAATAAATGTTTGATGGATATTTTTATCTGTGTTGTTGATATAAATGATTTTTTTGTATTCTCCACAATCATTTAAGTGAAATTGAGACTAATTGGAGCAGTAAGATATATATCTACCAGTGCATTAGTGACTAGTGCGAGCGGCAAGATATCTACAAATCAATTACCAACAAGGATATCTATATTACACGGTGACGCAATTCAAGTATAAATAAGAGATACTCACTTTTTACTTGTATATATATGTACTACCAGAAATATAATGGATCATAAGAAACATGTTATTTTAACTGGTTATTTGGACGATGTTTCTCACATCACCATCTACCGCCATATATAATGCCCATGTGGAACCGACTGTCGCAACAACTTGGTGTCACTAGACCTCATGTTAAGTAATAGTGAGATCAAACTAACAGAAACAATCAACCAGTCAGGCGCCGGGAATGGGAGATCCAGACGTGGATACAAATAACTTTAAGTTTAGCCAAACAATGTATTACATTGCACCAAATTATATGATGTCAACAATCCTATAAGAGTGACTAAAAGTTCAGCGTTGAGATGTTTAATTTAGTGGTTGTGCATAGGAGGGCATCAAATAGTTACTACCTGATACAGTGATACTAACACCATTGTATGGTTCTGCTTCTAAAATTTGTATCACATCGATGCCTCAAGCCATATAGGATCTGTCCCATCGTTTTATGGTTTGAAGTTATGAATATTATTTACTCTCGTTGGTAGGTTCAGATTTATTTATGGCTCCGAACATCATATTTAGATTATTTTTGCTTTCATCATCAAAAATCCACGTGACATCTTGGTGGGACAAATCGAATAAGTGTATGCATTGGTGTGTGTGTGTGTGTCTGTATGTTTGAGAAAAGTCAAAATTATTTTGATCCACAAGTCCAACAATTTCATTTGTAACAACCCACGTAAGCTAATACTGGTATGTACCACTAGGCAAACAAAAGTAATGAATGGATTTTAAGCTAACTTGGCACGCCTGTCAAGCGGTCTTCAAGAAAAAAACCCTTGGTTGTCCATAGATAGAGAAAAGAAATGTTACTTTCCCCCTAATTGAGCAATGGCTAGCTGCCCTTTTGTAATCGATCCTTATGATCTTCTTTCTTTCTCTCTTCTCTTTTAATTATTCAATATATATTTAACTAGCATAGCAGGGGTGGTAACCCCTCCAGTTTATTAAAAAAATATATATGTATTATTACATAAGAGCCAAGAAGGGATACTTTATATTAAGATAATGACTGGATCGGAGTGCTAGAACCAGCAACAATCTCATAGGAGCGGTAGCAATAGCAGTAGCGTTTGAAGTCGTCACAAGCGCCAGAAAAGGTGTTGGGCTTTCACTTGGCATACACGATTGCAACCGTAGCCATTGGCGCCAAGGCACGGTCTGTGATAAGTTCTCCTTAGGTGTGTGTGCAAAGTATATCCGATGGACGCCGACTGCGTGCATGCAGGGCATTGAACGTATTAGCACACCGATGCAAGAACGTAGTTATAATTAGCCGATAAATTAATCGAAACAACATATTAATATAGCTAGCATGAACCAGCCAATTTAACGCCAAAACGACTTAAGCTGCTAGGAGAGATACATACAATTCATTTATACTTCATACATGTGCACATACATACCGGCGGCCACGATGACAATTAGGAGCACGATCACACAGAGATTCTTTTCTGAAGGCGCCATAGGTTGTTTTTCTTGGAGGTTTTTGAACATTGAAGGAAAGAATGTGCGAGCAGTTTGCTGGACGATGGGATGAGAAGTCCTACAATATATATATCACATGCCTAGTGTGTTTCACCATAAAATAAAAGCATAAACATAGTATTCTCCGATCCCCCAATTGGATTAGTGTTTCGGCTCGTTTCTCGCCGGCTTAGGATACAGACCTCCTCCTGTAGTTTTCATTTCAGGCAGGAACCAAGAGGTGACCGGTAATTTGCACCTGTAAAATAAATACAGGCGTAAAAATTTACACGCATTCCAAGAAGAGCCTAGTGTTTTCCGACAGAAGCACTAAGAGTACGTAAACATGTTTGGATTTAGTGTTTTATTTACAACTAAAGTGTCACATCAACCATGTTATATATTGTCAGCATTTGATGACTAGGTCCTCCATTGGATGTGGACTGAATGACATGCTAACATAGCTTAATACTCCGAAGTAAACATGACACCAGGTTGCATTGGTACTAACCTACCTCGTTTGTCCACTAATACACTCGTTTGTACTGCATGAATATCGAATCACACTGCTGCGTTAAAAAAACATATTGCTGTATGTGTGTGTTTCAGTTTCAGTTTCTGATCCTCCGTCCAAGCAAGGCTAATAATATAACCTACTGCTGGCTGTATGGATCTTTGCAACCGGGCTCTAAACCTACTCATATAGTAGTTAGGTCCTCACTATTAATACATGACCCTCTTTCTTCTCTCACGGAGTTTCCTATTTCTTGTGCGTAAGGCCATGTTTGGATGAGCTTGGATTAATGATTAACTGACCAGTGATTAGCTGACTATTAGGCTCTGTCTTACATGGGTCGAGTATTTGGTGAGCACGGCTAGCATGCAACATGCGTGATCAATACTCCCTCCGTTTGTATTTATTCCCGACAAAAGGAAATTCAAACTTGTCCTAGTTAGAAGAGGCATGAATTTCACATAATGCAGGGGTAAGACTGATCACTAACTTAAACACGATCATGCGGAACAAACTATGCATTTTGACCTTTTTATGCTAAAGTGGTCTACATGACTAATATAAATAAGTTAAGTGATGTTACATTATTTTTTAGAATTACACATAAGAAGAAAAAAATACATAGAACAATTATTCGTTACCTCGTGTAGTTTATGACTGAATAACCTTTCTTTTTCAGGAATGTTGATCTGGTGCCCGGTGCCACCGTGCCAGGCCCAGCGCATAACGGCCGCTGGATGGTCAGTGCATGGAAGCAACGGAGATGAGGAAAAAAATAGCACCACGTGTGAATCAAAGTAGCAAGAATATCATTACTAATGCACCACAATACAGAGTATTGTGGACATGAAATGTACAGCCGTCTTGTAAGAAGTCTATATCAGTGCATGCGTGCACGCGTGTGTATGACCGGGGCAAGATCTTTGAGGACGATAACCTTATATATATAAAAAGGGAATTGCCCAAAGTTTCGCGTGACTTAGCTTTTCTGTCTTTACGTGAGCGTTTACAGCATCCGCAGATGACGCCGCCCGTTTGGTCGTCTTCTTCCTTGGAGCGACGACCATGATGAAGCCGCTGCCCCAACCAGACCAGATTTCCACAACTGCGCCCCCTACCTGGCGCGCCAAAGATGTCGGTGGGGATCGACACCTATGGGATCACTGGGATACCTTCTACGGTTGGCGGGCGCAGGGTTGTGCAAAAAGCGGGCCTGACAGGAAGCACAAAGATCGTTTAACCAGGTTCGGGCCGCGAGGATGCGTAATACCCTAGTCCTGCTTTGGTGTATGTATTTGAGTGTTCTTGAGTTCTTGAGCTAGCTACGGTGCGTGGGTAGCCCAAAAGACCCGAATCCTTCTCCTGGTCGCCTCGGGCCTCCTTTTATAGGCAAAAGGGGTTGCCACAGTGGCACACAGGAGGTGGAAAGCTCTACAGTACACAAGCTTATCGCCTGTTATTACAGGACAAGACGCATTAAATGCGCCCCCTTAGGTGTCCCGTTGCTTTATTGGGGATGGCAATGAGGCCCGTCTCGTCCGTCGCCGCCCCGCCCTGCTCTGACACATGTCCAGGCCAACGACGCATGCGGTGCCATGTAGGCTGGCAGGCTGCTGAGATGGCGTGGTGCTATGGTCTTCACGAAGATCTGCATGCCACCACGCAGGTGCTTGCTGAGCTGGCCTGGAAACTGCATGTCGCCACGCAGGTGCCTGCCCAGCTGGCCGGGCTGGCAGCTGCATGGGAACGGCGGCGGAGTCTTGGCAGACGCGGGCCTGGCTGTGGCCCCGTAGGTGTCTTCGGCAAGAGCCTTGCCGGGGCCCCGACAAGGGTCTTGCCGTGGCATCGTAGTCATCCCCGGCAAGCATCTTGCCGGGGGTCTCGTGGATTTCCTCGGCTGGGATCCCACCGAGGATCGTCATCTTCTGGTACTCATCTGATCTCGTGTGTTTATGATCTTGACAAAGATCTGCATGCCACCACGGAGGTGCCTCCCGAGCCTCGGTTCCAATGTGGTTCTTCGAACCCTTGGGCTCAAAGGTGGCGCACCCTGCTGGCGTCGGGCAAGCTGCCCCGGCAAGGCTCTTGCCGGGGCCACGGAGGCCGCCCGGCAAGGCTCTTGCCGGGGGAGTCCGCCTCGCCCCTTTGCTCGTTGTGGTCTCTGGTCTTGGCGTTGCTCTGATCGCCTTGTGCTCCGGCTCTCCTTTTCTGCCTTGCTCAGTGTGGCCACGGGCGCGGCTCCGACTGTCCGCGCATAAGTAAGGGGGTCAAAAGGAAAGCCCCTACTTTTGTACACCGACTTGGAGTATGCCTCAATGGACTCAGGAGATGGGTTTGGCGACCCAACGATCTACATTGCGATGGAGTCTGGCTCGACGGACGGACTTCGCCACGACGTCCTATAGCGTGACGGCCTCCATGCGTCGCTTCCTGGCCTCCAGGTGCGGTGCGTGGGACTCTCTCTATCAATACGGCGCAAGGCATGATTAATGTTACATCGGACTTGATGATAGCTGGCAGGATACGAAACGATCGGGCAGGAGTAACCTCATCCAAAATACGGTTTGTGCCAGTAAAACAACTTCATATCTGAAAAGAATCTCACCCTAAAATGACTTTATTTTTTAGTATGGAGAGTGTGTATATATTACTATTACATAAGAGCAAGGAAGGGGTAATTTACATTTATTTTTAAGAAACGTCAGGCTGGGATCATTGCATCATGGCTGTATTGAAGCGCTAGCAACAACAACAATCTCAGACTAGCATGTATAGCAGTAGCATTTAAAGTCGCAGTCACACTCGCCCCACCTGTTATCGTAGCTTTCATCTTGGCATGTAGTATCACAACCGTCGGTAAAGCCAAAGCACGGTCCTTCATAATTGCCGCTCAGGTGCCGGCACTGAGTCGGCTCGGCACATGCAAATGCCATTGAAGACAGTGGACATACTAGCACATACAAGAAAATGGTTAATTAGCCGAAAGATTAATCAGAACAACAGCCTTCGAAAAAGACCAATCAAAACAATATATTAAGTTGCATACACCAGCCAATTCAATGCCAAAACTTTAGCTGTTAGGAGAGGAAGTTTTTTATGTTGAAGAAAAGAATGAGCAAGCAGGTTGGTGGACTATCGAGTGAGAAGAAGTCTCTAGATTAATTTGCAGCAAATTTACATCTACACGCTCGCCTCTAGCCCATGCAAGCAGTTTTTCTTTGCAAAAATGACCCTGGACGTAGGACTGCATCTTGCGCCGTAATTGACTACTCTCGGCATTCCTCTTATCCCCTCTTTGGCGGTGCCGTGGAACCCTAGGCCGAACGCTCGCGCTCCTCTGCTCTCACGTGGGAGCGACGACATCTACCAACAGACGCCCCGTGCAAGTAGTGATCTTCCCAGTTGATTTGCCTAAACATATGATCCTATCCCCTAGTGTTTTCCAATTGAAACTGGCCGGCCGTGGTGTCAGGCGCTAGCTGGCCCACCACCAACGCGCCAAAGGTTGCTAGTGGAGACAAATTTGAATGACGCTGGGAGAGCCATGGGGTTGGAAGCTGACCGTAAGCAAGCTGAGTCGTTGTGATCTGGATCGTGAGGATCCCACGCTGCTGGGCCGGATCCTTTTCTACAAGGAAAATTGGTTCAGGAAGTGAAGGCACCACACTGTTCATCGGTGCCTGGGCTATGTCAAGGCACTGGATCTCAGTCCGTGTGTCTCCACCCGACAATGAAACGTCACTGTGGGCTCTTGGATTTATCCAATATTAATACATGGCATCACTGAAAGTAAGGAACTACAAGGTCATAAGGATCCAAAAATTGTCAGGATCCGAGGCTTAAGAGCCAACAGTGAATCTTGCTCACTGACGGCTTAGGGACATTTGGCAGTGATGGGCCGGCTAGAAAGGTTATATTATCTAGTATTGTCGATTAGCACATGCAATCTAAATGTTATGAATAAATGATCATATGTTGTTCCCAATAAATGTTTGATGGATATTTTTATCTGTGTTGTTGATATAAATGATTTTTTTGTATTCTCCACAATCATTTAAGTGAAATTGAGACTAATTGGAGCAGTAAGATATATATCTACCAGTGCATTAGTGACTAGTGCGAGCGGCAGGATATCTACAAATCAATTACCAACAAGGATATCTATATTACACGGTGACGCAATTCAAGTATAAATAAGAGATACTCACTTTTTACTTGTATATATATGTACTACCAGAAATATAATGGATCATAAGAAACATGTTATTTTAACTGGTTCTTTGGACGATGTTTCTCACATCACCATCTACCGCCATATATAATGCCCATGTGGAACCGACTGTCGCAACAACTTGGTGTCACTAGACCTCATGTTAACTAATAGTGAGATCAAACTAACAGAAACAATCAACCAGTCAGGCGCCGGGAATGGGAGATCCAGACGTGGATACAAATAACTTTAAGTTTAGCCAAACAATGTATTACATTGCACCAAATTATATGATGTCAACAATCCTATAAGAGTGACTAAAAGTTCAGTGTTGAGATGTTTAATTTAGTGGTTGTGCATAGGAGGGCATCAAATAGTTACTACCTGATACAGTGATACTAACACCATTGTATGGTTCTGCTTCTAAAATTTGTATCACATCGATGCCTCAAGCCATATAGGATCTGTCCCATCGTTTTATGGTTTGAAGTTATGAATATTATTTACTCTCGTTGGCAGGTTCAGATTTATTTATGGCTCCGAACATCATATTTAGATTATTTTTGCTTTCATCATCAAAAATCCACGTGACATCTTGGTGGGACAAATCGAATAAGTCTATGCATTGGTGTGTGTGTGTGTGTGTGTGTGTGTGTGTGTGTGTGTGTGTGTGTGTGTGTGTGGTGTATGCATTGGTGTGTGCGTGTGTGTGTATGCTTGAGAAAAGTCAAAATTATTTTGATCCACATGTCCAACAATTTCATTTGTAACAACCCACGTAAGCTAATACTGGTAAGTACCACTAGGCAAACAAAAGTAATGAATGGATTTTAAGCTAACTTGGCACGCCTGTCAAGCGGTTTTCAAGAAAAAAACCATTGGTTGTCCATAGATAGAGAAAAGAAATGTTACTTTCCCCCTAATTGAGCAATGGCTACTGCCCTTTTGTAATCGATCCTTATGATCTTCTTTCTTTCTCTCTTCTCTTTTAATTATTCAATATATATTTAACTAGCATAGCAGGGGTGGTAACCCCTCCAGTTTATTCAAAAAATATATATGTATTATTACATAAGAGCCAAGAAGGGATACTTTATATTAAGATAATGACTGGATCGGAGTGCTAGAACCAGCAACAATCTCATAGGAGCGGTAGCAATAGCAGTAGCGTTTGAAGTCGTCACAAGCGCCAGAAAAGGTGTTGGGCTTTCACTTGGCATACACGATTGCAACCGTAGCCATTGGCGCCAAGGCACGGTCTGTGATAAGTTCTCCTTAGGTGTGTGTGCAAAGTATATCCGATGGACGCCGACTGCGTGCATGCAGGGCATTGAACGTATTAGCACACCGATGCAAGAACGTGGTTATAATTAGCCGATAGATTAATCGAAACAACATATTAATATAGGTAGCATGAACCAGCCAATTTAACGCCAAAACGACTTAAGCTGCTAGGAGAGATACATACAATTCATTTATACTTCATACATGTGCACATACATACCGGCGGCCACGATGACAATTAGGAGCACGATCACACAGAGATTCTTTTCTGAAGGCGCCATAGGTTGTTTTTCTTGGAGGTTTTTGAACATTGAAGGAAAGAATGTGCGAGCAGTTTGCTGGACGATGGGATGAGAAGTCCTACAATATATATATCACATGCCTAGTGTGTTTCACCATAAAATAAAAGCATAAACATAGTATTCTCCGATCCCCCAATTGGATTAGTGTTTCGGCTCGTTTCTCGCCGGCTTAGGATACAGACCTCCTCATGTAGTTTTCATTTCAGGCAGGAACCAAGAGGTGACCGGTAATTTGCACCTGTAAAATAAATACAGGTGTAAAAATTTACACCCATTCCAAGAAGAGCCTAGTGTTTTCCGACAGAAGCACTAAGAGTACGTAAACATGTTTGGATTTAGTGTTTTATTTACAACTAAAGTGTCACATCAACCATGTTATATATTGTCAGCATTTGATGACTAGGTCCTCCATTGGATGTGGACTGAATGACATGCTAACATAGCTTAATACTCCTAAGTAAACATGACACCAGGTTGCATTGGTACTAACCTACCTCGTTTGTCCACTAATACACTCGTTTGTACTGCATGAATATCGAATCACACTGCTGCGTTAAAAAAACATATTGCTGTATGTGTGTGTTTCAGTTTCAGTTTCTGATCCTCCGTCCAAGCAAGGCTAATAATATAACCTACTGCTGGCTCTATGGATCTTTGCTACCGGGCTCTAAACCTACTCATATAGTAGTTAGGTCCTCACTATTAATACATGACCCTCTTTCTTCTCTCACGGAGTTTCCTATTTCTTGTGCGTAAGGCCATGTTTGGATGAGCTTGGATTAATGATTAGCTGACCAGTGATTAGCTGACTATTAGGCTCTGTCTTACATGGGTCGAGTATTTGGTGAGCACGGCTAGCATGCAACATGCGTGATCAATACTCCCTCCGTTTGTATTTATTCCCGACAAAAGGAAATTCAAACTTGTCCTAGTTAGAAGAGGCATGAATTTCACATAATGCAGGGGTAAGACTGATCACTAACTTAAACACGATCATGCGGAACAAACTATGCATTTTGACCTTTTTATGCTAAAGTGGTCTACATGACTAATATAAATAAGTTAAGTGATGTTACATTATTTTTTAGAATTACACATAAGAAGAAAAAAATACATAGAACAATTATTCGTTACCTCGTGTAGTTTATGACTGAATAACCTTTTCTTTTTCAGGAATGTTGATCTGGTGCCCGGTGCCACCGTGCCAGGCCCAGCGCATAACGTCCGCTGGATGGTCAGTGCATGGAAGCAACGGAGATGAGGAAAAAAATAGCACCACGTGTGAATCAAAGTAGCAAGGATATCATTACTAATGCACCACAATACAGAGTATTGTGGACATGAAATGTACAGCCGTCTTGTAAGAAGTCTATACCAGTGCATGCGTGCACGCGTGTGTATGACCGGGGCATTTGTCCGCGCATCTACGGCTGATGTGCGCATGGCTGGGGAGCCAGACCGTGCAGCCGATGCGGGGTGTGCATGGCCGGGTGCTCATGCGTGTGCCCCAGGGGTCTTGTTCGTGCATGGCGAAACGCCCAAGCGTGTGTGTGGATGCATTACCTCCACTCCAACTCCAACATTTCTTCACTCCCTGCTCACACAACAAACAGAAAATGTTGGTGAGGTGCTGGCAGAGGTAAAATTGAAGGTTTCTTACTGACCAAAAATAAGATGAGATATGTTAGGAAGGAGAGAGTGATTTGGTGGAATAGTTGTTGTATTGTTTGAGCCTCGTGGGCATATATATAGGAGTACAATGATCAACTTGCACTAGTAGAAAAATGGTCAAATGTGAAGCACATTAGTGTCGGTTTGATTTTGAGCCGGCACTAATGTGTCCATTAGTGCCGGTTCCAACGGCTAGACGGACGGTGATCATTAGTACCGGTTCGTGAGCAACCTTTAGTACCGGTTCGTGTCACGAACCGGTACTAATGAGGCTGCGTCAGGCTGTGGTCAGGCTGGGGCCCCACTAGGAGCGGTTTATAAGCCCTGACTGCAGAGACGATGAAGGAGAGGCACAATGCTCATCTGCACGTTGCTTAGCTTTAAGCCTTGAGGAATAGTGTAGACTGCACAGAGCTATGTGCAGTGCAGTTTGCACTATTCCGAAAGGCTTGAAGCTAATTAATTAGCATTGTGCCTCTTTTTTATCTTTAATAACTTATTACAACTCCGGACTTCTTGTGTTACGGCAAAAACTGGACGCACTTCGTCTACAAACTAGACAATCTCTTTCGAAGTATCAGGGTTTCTCACGAGAACTCATCTGTTACATGGGCACTTCATTTTTTTAAACTTATTACAACTCCAGACTTTTTTGCGTTCCGTACACCATTCAAAGCGACGTCGTCAATTTTCAAAACTTTCTGACATCACTTGCTATTTTTCAGTCATTTACCGATTTGTTTACAGAGCTAAATGACCAAAAAATTGAAAATCACTACAAAATGAAATCTGAAAATGTCGAAACTTGGCATGGTATCATCATTACACCCACATAGCATGTGCAAAAGAGTAGAGAGGGTTACGGCAAAAACTGGACGCACTTCGTGTACAAACTGGACAATCTCTTTCGGAGTATCAGGGTTTCGGACGAGAACTCATCGGTTACACTGGCACTTCATTTTTTTTAACTTATTACAATTCCAGACTTTTTTTGCGTTCCGTACGCACCATTCAAAGCGACGTCATCAATTTTCAACACTTTCTGACATCATTTGCTATTTTTCAGTTATTTACCGGCTTGTTTAGAGAGCTAAATGACCGTGAAATTCAATATCACTACAAAATGAACTCTGAAAATGTCGAAACTCGGCATGGTATCATCATTTCACCCACGTAGCATGTGCAAAAGAGTAGAGAGAGTTACGGCAAAAACTGGACGCACTTCGTGTACAAACTGCACAATCTCTTTCGAAGTATCAGGGTTTCTGACGAGAACTCATCTGTTACAGTGGCACTTCATTTTTTTTTAAGTTATTACAACTCCAGACTTTTTTTTGCGTTCCGTACGCACCATTCAAAGCGACATCATCAATTTTCAACACTTTCAGACATCATTTGCTATTTTTTAGTCATTTACCGATTTGTTTAGAGAGCTAACTGGCCGTGAAGTTGAAAATCACTACAAAATGAACTCTGAAAATGTCGAAACTTGCATGGTGTCATCATTTCACCCACATAGCATGTGCAAAAGAGTAGAGAGGGTTACGGCAAAAACTGGACGCACTTCGTGTACAAACTGGACAATCTCTTTCGGAGTATCAGGGTTTCGGACGAGAACTCATCTGTTACACTGGCACTTCATTTTTTTAAACTTATTACAACTCCAGACTTTTTTTGCGTTCCGTACGCACAATTCAAAGCGACGTCATTAATTTTCAAAACTTTCTTACATCATTTGCTATTTTTTAGTCATTTACCGATTTGTTTAGAGAGCTAAATGACCGTGAAATTGAAAATCACTACAAAATGAACTCTGAAAATGTCGAAACATGGCATGGTATCATCATTTCACCCACATAGCATGTGCAAAAGAGTAGAGAGGGTTACGGCAAAAACTGGACGCACTTCGTGTACAAACTGGACAATCTCTTTCGGAGTATCAGGGTTTC